>NC_080167.1:50559812-50859812 GCF_950295315.1 Erinaceus europaeus
CCCTCTACTCACCAGTGACCTGTGTTCTCAAGGCCAACAAACATTTCTCAGAACTTATCTTCTTTGACACCTAGGAAAAGAAGGCCCACTGTCCAGAGCCACTGTCTGCAGACCTCAGAGAGGAGGCCGGCAGAAGACAGAGGTCAGGGCTGCCATAGTCAGTGTATCTGAGCCTGACACTGAGTTTGGAACCAAGAAAAAGACAGAGAAAAATTGTTCTTTGTATCTTTCCTAATATTAAAAAAAAATCAAGGCATAATTTTCAAACAGTAGAATGCATAGATGTTAAATTTATTGGGCCTTGGGGCCAGGTAGAGCACAAACATTACTGTGTGCGAGGACCCAGGGTGAAGCCTCTGGTCCCCACCTGCTGAGGATGAGGTGGAAGTTTCACAAGTGGTGGAGCAGTGTTGCAAGTGTTTCTCCTTCTTGCTCTGTCTCCCTATCCCAAAAGAGAAAAAAAGAGAAGAAAAGAAAAAAAAAGAAAAGAAAAGAAAGGAGAAGGAAAGAATGACTGCTGGGAACAGTGTAGGCACCAAGTTCCAGTGATAACCTTGGTGGAAACAAAAGTTTTACAGATATCTCTCCCCATGTAATCATTATCCCAATCAAAATAACATTCCATCAATTCAAAGGTCCACACACCCATTTACAGCTAATTTTTCTCGACAGAGGCAATTGTGATTTCTGTAACTGTATAGTCATTTTGCCTGTTTAGAAATTCATGTGAGTAATTTGGAGCTTACAGTTTTGTGTCTGGCATTTTCTCCCTGTTCCTCTGAGCTATCTGCCTGCCTTTGCAACAGTTCCACACTGTTTTATAGCTTATTAAGCCAGGAAGTATGAATCATCCAACCAAATGTTGCTTTATTTTTTTCAAGATCAGTTTGACTGTAAGTCCTCATGGTATAGAATCAGCTTGCTAATTTCTAAAAAAAATCCTTGAGTTATACAGATAAGAAGGCTTTCATCTTCGTTCTGAGGGATATTGGTCTGTACTTTTAACTTATAATGCCTTTATCTATTTTTTAAATTTTTTATTTAATTAGGGGGATTGGATTAATGGTTTGTAGTAAATAAAATAGTTGGTACATGTGTAAAGTTTCTCAGTTTTCTACAAAACACTCTCACCTCCAGCCTACGTCCTCCTCCAACACCATGTACCAGGACCCAAAAGGCAGCCCCTCCACCCCCTGCCAGTCATTTACTTAGTTGCAATACATCAAACCCAGTTCATGTTTTACTTTGTGTTTCTCTTTTCCTGTTCTTCTTTCTTTCTTTCTTTTTTTTTTTTTTATAAAATGGAAACACTGACAAAAACCATAGGATAAGAGGGGTACAATTCCTACCACCAGAGCTCCGTATCCCATTCCCTCCCCTGATAGCATTCCTATTCCTTAACCCTCTGGGAGTATAGACCCAGGGTCTTTATGGGGTACAGAAGGTGGAAGGTCTGGCTTCTGGAATTGTTTCCCTGCTGATCACGGGCATTGACAGGTCGATCCATACTCCCAGCCCGTCTCTCTCTTTCCCTAGTGGGGCAGGGCTCTGAGGAAGTAGAGCTCTAGGATACATTGGTGGGGTCGTCTGCCCAGGGAAGTCCGGTTGGCATCATGGTATCATCTGGAATCTGGTGGCTGAAAAGGAGTTGATTTATAAAGCCCTACAAATTGTTGATTAATCATGAACCTAAAGGCTGGAATATTGCAGATGAAAATTTGAGGTCTCTGTTTTGGAAATAGCTAGTAGTTCTATTTCAGGTATATTCCAAAGAGCCCATGACTTTATTAGTTTTTGCCTGAGCCTAACATCTGATATGCAGGTGGACCCAAGTTATTGTCTGGGGAGGTGATGTCATGGCTGGAAAAAGGGCTAGAAATCTGGATCAGGGAAGAGTAGCTCCCAAATATGGGAAAAGTGTATAAATATTGTTGACTGTAAACCCCCATCGATTTGATCTGGGGCCCACATTCAGCACAGGAGCCTGTATAACCTCTATATCCCTGTAGGTCTGAACTCATATTCTGTGGTCATGAGTAGGAATGTTCCAAGTTGCACCAATTTCAGGACCCATCTTCCTCAGGTGGCAGATAAGAGTATGTTATCCAACCTCCCTTTGGAGGATGGAATATTCTCTACCATTGTCGATCCACATTGAGGGCAAAGTCCTATGGGGGCACCCAGAGGGGTCCATTATGTTGTTCCTGATGGAGATGACCAGTGATAATGGAGAGAGATATATTCGAGGTCTAGGCCCATCCTGTCTGTGTGGGAATCTTAAGACTACCAAACTAGGGCCCCAGCTGATGGGTGGGCTGATAGTGACTAAAAAGTCATCATTAAAGTTTGCCAATCTCTTGCCCTTATTCAGCTTTTATAGTCCTTACTTTGATAAGGTTATCTGTGGAGTAACTGAGAGAAGTGTAATAGGAACTAGGTGAGTTCTGTTCTTATTTCTTTTTTTTAAATACTTTTAAAAAATATTTATTTCTTTATTTATTCCATTTTGTTGCCCTTGTTTTTTATTATTGTAGTTAATATTGTTGTCGTCATTGCTGGATAGGACAGAGAGAAATGTAGAGAGGAGGGGAAGACAGAGAGGGGGAGAGAAAGACACCTGTAGACCTGCTTCACCGCTTGTGAAGTGACTCACCTGCAGGTGGGGAGCCAGGGGCTTGAACCGGGATCTTTACGCCGGTCCTTGCGCTTTGCGCCATGTGCGCTTAACCCGCTGCACTAATGCCTGACTCCCCTGTTCTTATTTCTATCCATGAGTGAGATCATCCCATATTGATCCTTCTCATATCTATATATGTAATAATATATGTAATAATACACACACACATATATACTTATGTAGACTTTTTTTTCCATTGCACCAAGGTTATCTGTGGAGCTTGGCACCTACACAATGAATCCACTGCTCCTAGTAGCCATTTTTCCCTTTTTCTTCTCGTTCTTTCTTTCTACAGATAGAAATTGAGAGGGGAAGGGAAGACTGAGGGAGAGAGAAAGAAAGCTATCTGCAGCCCTGCTTCACTGCTCTTGAACCTTCCCCCTGCAGGTGGGGTAAGTGAGGCCCCTAACCCAAGTCCTTGTGCATGGTAATGTGTGCGCTTAACTGGGTGTGCCTCTGCCCAGTCCCCCCCCTTTTTTTTTAATGCACACACACACACACACACACACACACGGAGACAGAGGGGGGGCTAGGGCTCTTATGGTAGTGCTGGGGATTGAACCTGGAACCTTGGAGCCTCAGTTATGAGAGTCTTTTGCATAGTTATTATGCTGTCTTCTCAGCCGTGTAAGTCTATTTACCAGGACTTATTTTGGACTATTTATTGTTGTTCCATTCTGGAAAAAGTACTCCCCCAACATTTTTCTCTTTGTTATTTAGAATATTTCTGCTCATTGATCTAGGTTCATAGATTACATGTGATGAAATTTTTTTCATAAATATCTTTCTGTTCTTGGATTTTTATCTGGTTCTTTCTTCTTTTATTTTCTCTTTCTCCCTTATATCTTTCTTTTCTTTTTAATATATATATATATATATATATATATATATATATATATATATATTATAAACAGAGAAATTGAAGGGGAGGGGAGATTGAGAGGGAGAAACAGAGAGACACCTGAAGCTCTGCTTTATCACTTGTGAAGCTTTCCCCCTGCAGCTGGAGACTAGAACCTTGAACCTGGGTCCTGTGCACTGTAATGTGAACACTTAACCAGTTGCACCACCACCTGGCCCCATATTCCTTCCTTCCTTCCTTCCTTCCTTCCTTCCTTCCTTCCTTCCTTCCTTCCTTCCTTCCTCGTGTACTAATCTTAACATTCACCACTACTCTTGTTTCTAGCTCCTCTTCTCAACTGTATTTGTTTGTTAATTCCAATAAATAGGCCATCCATGGGCCTGTTTTTATTAGCTGTTTTTCTCTGTGGACACTTCTCTTGTATATCTAGCTGTCTGGTGAATTTCCTTTCCTCTGAGATTACAGTTATTATGGGAAAGAAGATTGATTTATTGACAAGTTACTGGTAGCGGAGTTCTCCCTTTCCTTTTTTATCCTCCCTTAAATGAAACCAGGTGATTTTCTGATTCCATTCCTACTATTCATCAACTCTATGATCTTTGATAAGTTATTGAACTTTTGTGAAACTTAAAAATACCTTTACATTTAAAACGAGGATACTAGAATAGGTGTCTTCTAGCTCTGAGATTTTAGGATTATAAAGTGTTGGACTACAATACAGGTTCTGAGGACCACTGGGTGAACTCCCCAAATCTTTGAATTTCCCTTTAAACTTCTTCTGGCTCAATACATTTTCACCTCCGAGCAGTCTTACTGGGTGATTTCCTTTGCGAGTGCAGCCAGAAGATCTTCACCATTTCCCTCTCTTCACTTATCTCTCTTTCAGGAGGAAGCTACCTCTGAACTATAGGGATGAGGAATGTCATACAGCAGAGGAAGTTGGCATCATTTGAAATTCATTAACTTAAACTTATTGAATCAGGATCACTGGGGGCAAAAGTCCAACCCTAGGCATCTGAGTAACTGTCCTGCTCTAAGTGGCCATAACCAACACTCAGGAGTAATAACCATAGGTACAGGGGAGGGTGTTAGGAAAAAAAAAAAGCAGGGGCAAGATGGAGTTGGGGGCAAGTAAGACAGCAAAACTGCAACTGATAGATAAGTCAACTGGTGATACATGGGCCCTACCATGTGCCAGGCTCTGAGCTTGAGCCCCAGCACCACATAGAAGCAACAAGAGAGCTCTCTCTACTAATGGTCTATCAGTGCTGATATTGCCCCCAATTTTTAATGCTTAAAATAAAGAAGAAAACAAATAAACAAACAAAAACCAAGGCCTAGTGGTGACACACCTGGTTGAGTGCACATGTTACACTGCACAAAGACCTAGGTTCAAACCTGTGGTCCCCATCTGCAGAGGAAAGCTTCTGAGCAGTGCTGCAGGTATCTCTGTCTCTCTCCCTATCTTCCCTTTCCCTCTCAATTTCTCTGTTTTCATCAAATAAATAAAATATGAAAAGGAAAATATTTCTAAAAAATGAAGAAAAATAGGGGAGACCTTTCAGTAGTGCTACCATGCATAAGCAAGGCCCTGGGTTTATCCCCTAGCAACACAAAACCAAAAGTCCATTGAAGTACACAAAAAAAGAATTTTTTTGTTCTCTTTCTTTCTTTTTTATTTTTTAATTTTTTTAAATCTTTATTTATTAGATAAAGAAATCCATAAATAGAGAAGGAAGGGGGTGACAGATGGAGAAAGAGACAGACACCTGTAGCCCTGCTTCACCACTTGTGAAGCTTTGCCCCTGCAGGTGGGGACCGGGGGCTTGAACCTGGGTCCTTGTGCACTATAGCATGTACACTCAATCAGGTGCATCGCCATCTGGCCTGTCTTTTTTTTTTAAAAAAGATTTTATTTATTTATTAGTGAGAAAGATAGGCATAAAGAAGGAAAGAACCAGACATCACTCTGGTACATGTGTGCTAGGGATTGAACTCAGGACCTCATGCTTGAGAGTCCATGCTTTATCCACTCTGCTACATTCCAGACCACTTTTGTTTCTTAAAAAAAAAAAAAAAATTTTTTTCAGGGGGCCAGGCGGTAGTGCAGTGGGTTAAGTGCACATGCACAAAGTGCAAGGACCAGTGCAAGAATCCTGGTTTGAGCCCCTGGCTCCCCATCTGCAGGGGGGTCACTTCATAAGTGGTGAGGCAGGTCTGTAGGTGTCTATCTTTCTCTCTCCCTCTGTCTTCCCCTCCTCTCGATTTCTCTCTGTCCTATCCAGCAACAACCACAACAATAACAACAAGGGCAACAAAATGGGGGGGAGGCCTCCAGGAGCAGTGGATTCATAGTGCAGGCACCAAACCACAGCGAAGACCCTGGAGGCAAAAATATATATATTTTTCTCTGTTTTAATGAGAAAGAGATACAAAGAAGTAGAGACAACAGAGCACTGTTCAGCTTTGGCTTATGGTGATGCAGGAGATTGAACTTGGGACCTTGGAGCCTCAAGCATTAGATCAGGTGGTAGTGCATCTGGTTGAGCACACATGTTACAATGCCCAAGGACTCAGGTTCAAGCCCTTGGTCCCTACCTGCAAGGGGAAAACTTTGTGAGTTGCAAAGCAGTGCTGCAGACGTTTCTTTGTTTCTCTCCCTTTCTCCCTCCCCTTTCTTCTCAATTTCTGGCAGTCTCTATCCTATAAATAAACAAAGATAATTTTATTTTTTAAAAAGAAAGTCTTGGGAGTCGGGCGGTGGCGCAGTGGGTTAAGCACACGTGTTCGAGCCCCCGGCTCCCCACCTGCAGGGGAGTCGCTTCACGGGCGGTGAAGCAGGTCTGCAGGTGTCTATCTTTCTCTCCCCTCTCTCTCTGTCTTCCCTTCCTCTCTCCATTTCTCTCTGTCCTATCCAACAACAAAGCAACGTCAACAATGGCAATAATAACCGCAACGAGGCTGCAACAACTAGGGCAACAAAAAGGGGGGAAAATGGCCTCCAGGAGCGGTGGATTCATGGTGCAGGCACCGAGCCCAGCAATAACCCTGGAGGAAAAAAAAAAAAAAAAGAAAGTCTCTCCCTGACCCTTCTTTGACTCTTAAAAGTAGAAGTTAGCGAGGGCTGGGTGGTAGTGCAGTGGGTTACGCGCACATAGCGCAAAGTGCAAGGACCAGTGTAAGGATCACGGTTCAAACCCCCCCCCCCCCAGCTCCCTCTCTACAGGGGCGTTGCTTCACAAGTGTTGAAGCAGATCTGGATGTGTCTGTCTTTCCTTCTCTCTGTCTTCCCCTCCTCTCTTGATTTCTCTCTGTCCTATCCAACAACAACAGCTATAACAATAATAACAACTGCAACAAGGCCAACAAAATGGGAAAATAGCCTCCAGGAGCAGTGGCCTGGTATTGCTAGCACTGAGCTCCAGAGATAACCCTGAAGGAAAAAAGAAGTAGAAGTTAGCAAAGCTACTTTAGTCTTTGGAAAGTGATCCTTCAAAAGTGTGAAAGACTTTTCTCTGGATGATGGGGAGAAGTAGAGGATTAGGGGCTAGGTGGTGGCACACCTGGTTAAGTGCACACATTATCAGCTCCCACTCCCCACCTGCAGAGGGGAAGTTTCATGATTGGTGAAGTAGGTTGCAGATGTTTCTTTGTCTCTCTCCCTATCTCTACTACCTCTCCTGCCTATTTCTAATTTTTTAAAAATTTATTTTTCCTTTTGTTGTCCTTGTTGTTTATTTATTTATTTATTTTTTTATAAAAAGGAAACATTGACAAAACCATAGGATAAGAGGGGTACAACTTCACACAATTCCCACCACCAGACCTCCGTATCCCATCCCCTCTCCTGATAGCTTTCCTATTCTTTAACCCTCTGGGAGTATGTACCCAAGATCATTGTGAGATGTAGAAGGTTGAAGGTCTGGCTTCTGTAATTGCTTCCCCACTGAACATGGGCATTGACAGGTCGATTCATATTCCCAGCCTGCCTCTCTCTTTCCCTAGTGGGGATGGGCTCTAGGGAAGCAGAACTCCAAGGCACATTGGTGGGGTTGTCTGTCCAGGGAAGTCTGGTCGCATCCTGCTAGCATCTGGAACCTGGTGGCTGAAAAGAGAGTTAACATACAAAGCCAACAAATTGTTGACCGATCATGGACTAAAGGCTGGAATAGTGCCGATGAAGTGTTGGGGGGGGGGGTCCTCCATTTTGTAGATAGCTAGTAGGCATATTTTAGTTATATTTCAAAGGGCCTGTAGCTATACTAGTGTTTTTTTTTTGTTTTTTTTTTCCTGAGCCTGAAATCTGATATGCAGGTGGATCCAAGTTATAGTCTGGGGAGATGATGTCATGGTTGGGAAAAGGACCAAAAAGCTGGGTCAGGGAAGAGAGTAGCTCCCTATTATGGGAAAGGGGTATAAATATTGTTGACTGTAAACCCCATCAATTTGATGTGATCTGGGGACCATAATTAGCTTAGGAGCCTGTGTGACCTCTGCATCCCTCTAGATCTGAGCTCACATTCTGTGGTCATGAGTAGGAACATTCCATGCTATCCCAGTATTGACTCATCTTCCTCAGGTGGAACATAGAGTGTGTTGTCCAGCTTCCCTTTGGAGGATGGAAAATTCACTACCATTGTTGATCCAAATTGAAGGCAAGGTCCTATGGGGGCTCACAACGGGGTCTATTTTGCTGTTCCTGATAGAAATGAGCGGAAACAATGGGGAGAGGGATTTATTTGAGTTCTAGGCCCACCAAGTCTGTTTGGGAGTCTCAGGATTCCCCAATTAGGGCCCCAGCTTCCACCTTGCTTTCTACCTGAAACAAAAAAGAATGAAAAAGTCAACCTGGGATCTGTTGAAACATTCATGCTTGAAACTTTGGCACCACAAAAAAGGTCTTTGTTTTAAGTGGTTTAAAGCCATAGCAGGTTTAGCAAAACAGGGAGTGTGGGTTTGTCCAGGGATGAGAGGACACGCTGCCATGTGTTTACTGGTTTCCTAGGGATTACTGTGCTGAGAACCCTGTTGAGAAACGTCTGCTACCTGGTAGCAGTGGCTTTTGTAGTGCTCTTGCTCAAGACCTCTGCCAGCTGAAGGCGCCTTCTGCTACAGCCTCAGGCCCGGGCTCTTTCCCAAGATTCCCCCATCGTTCCTGAGTGTGCAAGCTTAGCACTGCGTTCCTGTCAGCCCCTACTCCTACCTTCTGCCGCAGGCTTCCAGCTTCTAGTACACACATCTGGAAGCTGGTTCCTGCATCTCACACAGCCTGTTCCTCTGCCTTGAGAGTGGCTCTCTCTCTGCAGCTGCTGTGTCATCTTCCAGGACACAGTGCCACCCTCCCCAAGGATGCTAACCTACTCAACACCCTCTCTTTTCCTAACTCCTCTGTCTACCAGCTCCTCTACCAAGTTAGTGCCTAAATACATCTTGCTTTTTTCACAGACTGGCTCTCTGTATTGGTTCTCAATCAACCCATGATCCACAGGCTGGTTCCTTCCATGAGAGAAGGATGCTTAGAGTCAGATTCCCTTAGACTGTCTCTAAGAACCTGCAAAGGGCTGGTCTGGAGGAAATGAAAATGGTGCCTCAGATGGGGGATGCTTAGTGTTAAGCATAGGACTTGCCTGCCTGAGTGCCCAAAGAATCTGCTAAGGTTAAGTGGTGCATTGATTTCCCCCCACTCCACTTATTTATTTATAAATAAATATTTATCTTTGTGAAGATAAATATTTTTAAAACATTCTATTTATTTTGGATAGAGACAGAAATTGAGAGGAACAGAGAGATAGAGAGAGAAAGAGAGAAAGAGCACGGCTTAACTGCTCATGAAGCTTCCTCCCCTGCAGATAGGGACCAGGAGTTTGAGCTCAAGTCCTTGAACACTGCAATGTGGTGCCCAACCAGGTACGCCTGGCCCCCTATAAATCTTTTTTTCTTAAAGAAAGAAAATGAAAATGCCATCTCCTTGTTGGCTAAAGCAGAGAGTGGATGAACTGGATCTGGGTGTCCTAGGGTGAGTGCCAATCAATCTGGCCACTAGGTCAGATGCCTCCTGATATCTTAGGTTGGGGACACTGCACCCCAGTGTAAACCCTGTTGCCATGTGACTAGTATTGTTCTGAGTCATGGACTCCTAACCAGGGTCTGTATCTGCCAACCTCTAGTTCACCTTCTGTACACAGCTCAGTCCTATGAGCTGCAAGGAGCAGAGAGCTTGGAGCATTGAGAAACACCTCTGGGAAAGTGGCATCAGCACGTAACCTTCAGGGATTTCCCTCCCAAAGCCTCCAGAAAGGACCCATCTTTTACTACCTGTGAAGAATTGTCAGCTGGAGTGGGGATAGACAGCATAATGGTTATGCAAACAGACTGTCATGCCTGAGGCTCTGAAGTCCCAGGTTCAACCCCCTGCACCACCATAAGGCAGAGTTGAGCACACACACACACAAAAAAAGTCAACTGTGGATTGACTTTCAGAGATCGGTCCTCTAGGCACAATGCACTCTGTAATGCTCCTATGCAAATAGGCTGAGCCACAAAGACGAATGCTGTGGAGACAGGAGCAGAAGGGGTTCTCCACCCCTAGGCCTTCAATGTGCTCTGCCTCAGACTTGTTGAGGGGTCTTCAGAGAGGGACCTCACACCTCAGAGCCTTTTTTGGTGGAAATGTTGTGAGTTCCTTTCAGTGCTCAGAGCTTCCATTAAAGAGGGCAGGGACACAGATCAGAGAGAAAACAATCTAGTTTCTGTCTCACTTCAGGTGTGTGGGCCACTATCAGACCCATGGTTCTCTTAGGTGGGGAGCAGAGAAAGTCTCCTAATGTTGTTCTGTCTTTATTTCTGTGTGGTGCTTTGGAATGGATCTTGGACATGTGTGACATCACCACTGAGGACCCCACCCAGGCCAATTTTTTTATACTTTATATCTTTGAGAGAGAGAAGAGACTACCAGGTACACATAAGAAAGAGGAGAAACACTTTACTGATCCACCATCCATGGAGCTCCTGCAGTGCTGACCATGGTGCTCCCATGTGGTGCTGGGGCTCAGACTCAAGGCCCCATGGATGGAAGGCCGGTACTTTATTGGATGAACTATCTTCTGCCTCCTAACATTGCTCTAACCACCTGCATTGTCACCTTCACCTTCCTTTCAAAGAGGGCAGAACCCACCAGGAACAAGCATAGTATTCCTGTTTACTGCTAAATTTTCAAGTTAGATTGCATATGGACAAATAAAGAAGTATATAAATTGATAAACCAATCAATTCAAACTCAACCAAAGTGCCTAGTGGATTCATTTGGGCAAATCACTTGAAGGATAAAATCCATGATAATTTTACACCAGTTTCCCTGTTTGTTTTGTTAATAAAATTAATCCTAGTAAGCTCTTTAAAACTGAGGTATGTGTTATTTTATTGCATTTGTTAGTACAGCTTTTTTTTTTTTTTTGTCACCAGGTTGTTGCTGGGGCTCTACTCCTGTGTGATTCCATTACTCCAGATAAGACTTTTTTTTCTTTTAGCTAGGAAGTGAGAGATGGGGGCTGGGGAGAGCAGATACACCTCAACACCATTCCACCATCTGTGGAACTTCCCCATGCAGGTGTTCCTATGTGGTGGCTGGTAGCTTAAACTTGGACCCTTGAATGTAGCAAAGTGTATATTCTACCAGGAACTATTTCCCAGCTTCAGAATTTAGATTCTTTAAAAAATATATTTAATTTGCTACCAGGGTTATTACTAGGGCTCAGTGCCTACATGATGAATCCATAACTCAAGACAGCCAATTTTTTTCCCTTTATTTTATAGGACATAGAGAAAGGAGATGGGGAGAGGGAGAGAGAGAAGGAGAGAGAGAGAGAGAGACACCTGTGCCACTGCTTCACTGCTTATGGAAACAGAGTTGGCAGTCAGCTGAGGTAAAGAACAAACACCTTATCACACACCCCTGCAAGTGTCAACCCGGCTTTGACCTAGCACGTTATGATAGGGCCCTCCTCAATCACTATTGAACAGGCCATGGCCAGTGCGCTGCTATGTTCCATCACTGGGGAGCCAGAGACGACCCGAACTGCCCCTGCGGCTCCAGACAGACTATGACCCACATAGTCAACGACTGCCACCTCTCCAGATTCAAAGGAGGTCTCGAAACTTTACATCAGGCTCAACCTGACACTGTTGACTGGCTACGGAAGAAGGGCAAACGCTAGAAGAAGAAGACTGCTTGTGAAGCTTCTACTCTGCAAGTAGTGACTGGGTGCTTGAACCTGGGCCCCTGCGCATGAGAATTTGTGTACTCAGCTGTGTACACAACTACCTGGCTCCCTTCAGAACTTAAGTTTCTTGAGGGCAAGGATTAGAAATCTCACCCAAATGCCAATTGCTAATGCTGTGAGGGGGACATGCTGGAATAATCTTGAGATACTAAATATTTAAATGTTAATTGCCATTAGTATAAGATTTTCTTCTCCTTCTTTTTTTGCCTCCAGGTTTATTGCAGGGGCTCAGTGCCTGCACCACTGCTCCTGGAGGCCATTTTTCCCCCTTTTGTTGCTCTTGTTGTTGTAGCCTTGTTGTGGTTATTATTGTTGTTGATGATGTCGTTCATTGTTGGATAAGACAGAGAGAAATGGAGAGAGGAGGGGAAGACAGAGAGGGGGAGAGAAAGACACCCTGCAGACCTGCCTCACCGCCTGTGAAGTGACTCCCCTGCAGGTGGGGAGCCGGAGGCTCGAACTGGGATCCTTAACGCCAGTCCTTGCGCTTTGTGCCATGTGCGCTTAACCCACTGCGCTAATGCCCGACTCCCAAGATTTTCTTCTCTACTGCTATTTTAGTTATTAATTAATAAGTGATTGGTGTTAGTCATTAATATGACAATCAATATGGAGGACTTTGACAATGAAGATAATTCTTTTAAAATTTTTTATTTATTTATTTATTGGATAAAGACAGATAAGAATTGAAAGAGAAAGGGGAGATAGGGAAACTGAGAGAGACACCTGCACACCTACTTTACCACTCTCAAAGCTTTCCCCCTGCAGGTAGGGACCAAGGGGTTGAACCCAGGTCCTTGTGCATTGTTACATGTGCGCTCAACCAGGTGCACCACCATCTGCCACCAATATTTCTTAGTGGACTAAGTACCTGCCTTAGGACTTGTTCTTTTTAGGAAAAAACTGAAATGTTTGTTATTATTATGTCTAGGTCTTGGAGGTGCCCTTATGCTTGCAAAACTGGTTGTAGTTTTTGTCAAGTGCATCTAAGCACGAGAATTTCTGATAGAGAGAGAAGCAGCCTGCAAGAGGTAGAAATGTGACTGTCCGCCATATGGTGGGTGATCTGCCTGGGAACATTCTCCAGCTTCTGAGGGGGAGTTCTGTCTGAGTGCCAGGGCACTTCTCTGACAAATGTGCTTCTGCTATTAAATAGGAAAAAGTTCCCTGACTTGACTTTAATTTGATTCTCCAGGATTTAAAGATGTTTTTCTCTGCTACCATGGCAATGTACAAAACTGGAAACTATTAAGAGGCAAGTGAGACCATGAGAAGTTTAATAATATGATCATTAAGAGCAGAATCATGTCTGCACTTAACATTTGTGCAACTTAGGATCTGTAGTTTCAAGGCTGCTATCCCCAACACCAGTCTTTGAGTTTGGAGACTCTTGGACTGGAGTAAACATCTCTTTGTCTTTAATCTGAACTTGAGTTTGACTTTCTGGCATGAGCTGTTCTGTACAGTGAAGAAGATTTTGTCTTTGTCCCAGAGGGAACAACATTGCATTGAATTCCCAGTGTTTACAGCCAGCAAACCCTTCCTCTCTCTTCAAGGGAGGGGGCCCTTGGCAGGTGTCTAATACCTAAGTTGCTTACATAGGTAAATGATGTCATGTGTGGTGCCCTGAAGCTAGGATTTATTTACTCTCTTGATTTTTGATTTTCCAGGTATCTATTGATGATTTCCAGTTTTCCATGAACCCACTGCTCCTCTCTTCCTCTGTTTTCTTATTCATTTGGATTCTTGTTAGTACACGATTACTTTGAATGAGGTAGAAGCTGGTCCTTGGATGTTCCCTTCAGATGGTGGGGTCTCTCTTCCCCATTCAGATGTTCTTGACCACCACTTCTGCCTCTCAGCTCCACTCAACCTGTATTGGTTGAACTCTCTACCCCTGATGACTAAGGAGTCAGAGTGACAACCTCTCTAGTGCCAGCACCCCTCCCCACCCCTCCTCCAGTGGGTCATCATTAACTGAGTCTTGTAAGGTGGCAATAACTGATGACTGGCCTCCCGAAAATGCTTGTGACATGAAGCTTCTTCCTTGGTGAATCACCACCCCAAGCTGACCCACTTTTAACAAACACTAAAAATGTCAGTGCCTATCTCTCCCCCCCCCACACACACACAAA
This sequence comes from Erinaceus europaeus, assembly GCF_950295315.1. Taxonomy (NCBI): domain Eukaryota; kingdom Metazoa; phylum Chordata; class Mammalia; order Eulipotyphla; family Erinaceidae; genus Erinaceus; species Erinaceus europaeus. The sequence goes on from NC_080167.1 coordinate 50,573,766, forward strand.
CACAACCCCCCAGCCCAGCCCAGCTGAGCACATGCAAACTTCCACTGCTTTTGGTAGCAGAAATGGAGCCAGAAACCCATGAGACAGAGGAGTAGCATGAGTAGTCTATTGAGTTGTCATAAAATTCGTGATGCGTTTTTGCATAAAGAGGGCAAGTGGAATACTTCCCAGAAGATATTGCTGAAACTGTCTAGGGGTAAATAGTTCTTAGAGATTGAAAGAAGGCTTTTCTTTGGGGGCTTCTAGTTTTGGTCCTTGTGTATGTGTGTGAAGGTTGTTGATCTTTTTCTTTCTTTTGGCGGAGTCCTCAGACAAGTGTAATTCCATTGCTCTGGTTACTTTTTCATTCAGATATGCAGTGGTTGGGCAGGGGACCACAGCACCAAAGCTTCCTTTGCTGTCAAAGTACCTTCCAAATGGTGCTAGAGGTGGAAACAGCCCCCCTTGCAAAGAACTGTAACTCAAATGCTGACTCCCTATGCATGCTGGGAACATTTTCCTGCAGCAGTAGGATGGCTATTCTGTTCTGCTTTGGAACAACCTACCTAGACTGATCTAATTTCCAGAAGCTTCTTTCAGACTGCTCTATGTACACCTCTTCTCTGGGAGGTTGATTTATAGATGAAATCTTTAACTTAACTGGATGTTTCATTGTAACTTGTCCCTCACAGGAAATATCACCTGAGTTCTTTCCCCTGTTGTTGATAAGGAATTGGAACCAGAATTTAATCTTTTCTATTCTTGCTTAATCTATAGGAGACATTGAGTACCTGACTATAAGGAATTCTTTATTTTAAATTTTTTAAAAGATTTATTTCATAAAAGAGAGATATACATACACACAGAGAGAATAAGAGTATATCTCTGGGGAAGCAGAAGGAACCATGGCAGCTATGGTTGCTGTCTGCAGTGCCCTAGGGAGGAAAGAGTGGACGCATTTTGGGAAGACTGCTGTGGGCCTCGCAGGTCCCGGGACTCACGCGGTGCTGTGGAAAAGTTGTTCGCAATATCGACAGGTAACCAGCAGTGAGGACCTGCCCATTTCAATGGAAAATCCTTATAAGGCGCCTCTTAAAAAATGTATCTTGTGTGGAAAACATGTAGAATATAAAAATGTACAGCTTTTGTCGCAGTTTGTTTCTCCATTCACTGGACGCATTTATGGACAGCATATAACAGGTCTTTGTGGGAAGAAACAAAGAGAAATCACTAAAGCAATTAAGAGAGCTCAAATAATGGGGTTTATGCCTGTTAAATACAAGGATCCAGCCTATCTCAAAGACCCTAGAGTTTGTAATATTAAATATCCAGAGTAAACTATGTTACCATCAATAAACTTATTTTCACAATAAAAAAAAAAAAGAGTATATCTCTGACAATATAATGCTAGGGATCAAACTCAGGGCCATATTCTTCTAAGCCCTTAATTCTACTACTGTGTTACCTTTTGAGATTTAAAAAATTTTTTTATTCTTTATTTTATTTTTTATTCTTTATTAATGTTTTACATTTAACAGCAAATACTATAGTTTGTACATGCATAACATTTTTCAGTTTTCCACATAACAGTACAACCCCCACTAGGTCCTCTGCCATCCTGTTCCAGGACCTGAAATTCCTCCACCCCCACCCCAGAGTCTTTTACTTTGGCACAATACACCAACTCCAGTCTCCTCTTGGGATTTTTATAATATACTAGGGAATGAATTCAGGGCCTTTCACTTTTGTGACACTGCTAAGCACTATCCTGGCACAACTTTTTCTTTCTTATTTATTTATTTATTTTAAATTTAGAGAGGAAGGAAGGGCTATAGAGGAGGAGAAGGGATGGCAACATGGGAGTCTTGGAATCAATCAAGGGGGAAGAAAATCAGATGAGGTTAACCACCAGCCTTCTGGAACCAGCAAATGGTGGCTGATATTGATAGAAGCCAGTTGCCATGGGGTGGCCTTGTGAATGTTTATGGTGATTTGTAAACAGAGGAGTTTCCACCTGTAAAGCAGCTTCATAAGTCCAGGCACTTCCAGCTGGAATTCATGGCCACCCAGCAATTGGCTGACCCTGAGCTGGAGTTTCTCTGTTTAACTTAGGAACATAATTTATTTAAAGATCACACAGATCTTTAGAAAATAATAAGAAAATAAACAAGGGCTTGGGGCTGTTAAAGGTAAACTGGATTTTTTTGAGTGAGTTTTCAGTGCCTTTGTCGAGTTTCTTCCCAGACAGCAATAAACATGCACTGGTCTCCAATTATTGCAGTGGTCTGTGTGTTCTGTATTCATTTTGTCTATTGGGGAACATTATTCCCTCTACTCAACAACTTGCTGTTAGTTGAGATTGTCATTCTTGTCTAGAAGATTTTGGGATGAAAATGGCCCCCTCTGTGCCTGCTCTTCCTTCTGATATAATGAGAATGGACTTACCTGAGATTTTCACTGCAGGGCTCACAGTGCATTAGTTGTGCTCAGGAGTTGGCATGTGCATGTGTGTGTTCATGTGTACATGGAGTGGTGAGGAGAAACGTCCAGTCGATCCCAACAGTGGGGCTTAGTCTCCTGCCTGGGACTCCCTTTCTGGGGCAGGCTGCCCCAGATTCATACAATGTGAAGACTGAACGGTGTTCAGACGAACCTCATTTTCAGACATTTCGCAGGAACACCTTCAATTTCCTTGAAAACACAGCCTAAAGAAAACCAGGAGGCTAGCGACTGGGGAAATAGTTTGACTGGTGGTGCACTGAACTTGTACACCCAAAGCTCCTGGCTCCATCAACCCAGGCTGCAGGTGCTGGAATGGCACTCTGGCTTCTTTCTTTTCCTCTCTCATGTGAAACTTTGTTTCATATGAAATAAATAAATCATATCTGTAGATATTATATATATTAAAGGAAATCAGGGACATATCTCGATGGAAGGGAATATGCCTTGCATGCATGAGGACCTGGGTTCTATTCCTCATAGAAAGAAAAGATAGAAATAAAGAAAGGAAGAAGAAAGGAAGGAAAGAAAGATATCTTCTAGATTTGTCTTGTTTTTAAAGTATTGATTTAAATGTTGACTTACAAAACTGTTATTTTTTATTTTATTGCATAGAGACAGTGAGGGATTGAGAGGGAAAGGGAAGATAGACAGGGAGAGATAAAGAGAAACACCTGCAGCCCTGCTTCACAGCTCATGAAGCTTCCCCCTGCAGGTGGGGGACCAGGGGCTTGAATCCAGGTCTTGGTGCATGATATGTGCACTCAACCAGGTTCTCCACCACCTGGCCCCAAAATTGTTACATTTTAGGTGAACTATTTCCTTTTTAGTTATTAATTTTGTTTTATTTTGCTGAGAGTTGCCACTGGGGTTCCATGCCTACATGATAATGTTGTTCCTGACAGCCATTTCTTTCTTTTTTTGATAGATGGAGAAAGAAAGATACTATGAGACACAGCAGCAGCACTGTCCTATCACTCATTAAGTTTCTCCTCTTCATATGGGGACAAAGGGCTTGGACATGGATCCTTGCACATGGTAATATGTACTCTCTACCCAGAAACCATAGGGCCCCTAGTGAACAATTTCAGCTCTTTTCTGATTATGTTGCCACAGCCCACCCCTCACTAAGTGTCAGCCCCCTCCCCTATAGTCCACTAGGCCCCCTTCCTTTTTTTTTAATCCCACCTATGAGTGACATCATCTGGCATTTGTCTTTCTCCTTCTGATTTACTCCACTTGAGCATGATTCCCTCTTGTTCTAACTCATTGCAGCAAGAGGCAAGACCTCATGCTTTCTTACAACTGAATATTGTTTCACTATGTATAGAGACCAGAACTTTGTAATCTACTTCTCTGTGTTGTTCCCATGTCAGGGCTGTTGTGCATAGACTGTGGTGGACATAGGTGTACAGAGATCATTTTGGATCAGTGATTTTATGTTCTGTGGGTGGATCTGTAGGAGTGGATCCCTATAGGATCTGCCTTATGGCGGTATCTATATATTGCAGTAGTTTCTCCTTTGCATAGGTTTTTCCCCAACTTCCCATTCTTATTTACTCACTTATAGAAAAAAAAAAAAGGACTACCTCTCTTAATTCCAAGAAGACAAGGTTATGAAACTGCTCATTTAATATCATTTTTTTCCTAGCATAATTTGGGGGGTAGGGCTAAAATATATAGATAAAAGAAATTGCATGCATGTTCAGGCCATGTGAAAAATTCCAAATTGGTAAGGGCCTGATACTAAGTGCATCACAGCTATCAGTAACAGACTGTCTTTTCAGTGTTGTAATTCATTCACTCAAAAAGTCTGTCCCTATGGACTTTCAGAGGGACAACCAAACAGGACAGACAGACTCACTTTTAACTAGGAGGGTGAGCTCTTTTGAGCTGTTTTCTAATGATGGTGAGGGGGCACATGACTCAAGCTGACCCTGAACTTGTGAACCACGGTGCTTATTTCCCAGGGTCTGGAGGATGGGAGGGTGTGCCAGGAATACTCAGGACGGAGGCACAATCAAGGACTCAGGGAACCATGCTCTGATGGAGTTTCCTGGGATGCTCAGCTTGGATGAAACTTGTAATGATGGACAGGCTGCAGGTCAGGTTGATTTGTCAAGTTTTGTACCCAGAGGAAACAACTTCCCTAAGACCTGACCTTGGCCCAAGTCTAGGTGCCACAGGTGGCAGGTCCTCTTGTTGCAGACCCTTTAGAGAAGGATCAGAGTCAATGATGCACACGCCACTTCTGAAGGGTAGAATACATGGCTTTGTGTCTGCTTCTGCAGATTCTCTGCTCCCCTCCAAGGGCTTTTGGGGCTTCTATTTAGGAAAGCCAAGTTCTCAGGGTCATAATGGTTTATCTCCACAGTCAAGTCTTTTTGAAGTTAATATACCCATTCTCAACTAAAAAGTGTGTGTGTGTGTGTGTGTGTGTGTGTGTGTGTGTGTGTGCGTGTGTGTGTGCAAACTTAATGTTGAGATATCATTGCTGTTTTGTTTTTATTTTTCCAGTTCAGTTAGTGTTTCATTTTAATAACCAGACCATGCTTTTTTTTTTTTCCCCACCAAGAACAAGATACAGAATTACAAGATCCTTTCTTAGTTTTTAGTCCAGACATCTGTTTCTCAGACCATTTGTCTTTCACATGAGTAATAGCTAGCAGAAAAGAAATGAGGGAAAGAGATTGTCTTTATTTTCAAGTAGAATTATTTATGAAAGCAGACATTTGTGCAAAGTCCTATGCATGTGCATATAAATGGCAAAACACAGAATGGAGAAGACTGACATGAAGCTGATTCCAGAATACACAAGAGCAGATGGCAAAGGTGCTCCGATAAATCATCGCTCAAGGGTGAACTGATCTAAGGCATTACTTAGTGAATGATGGTGAGAAAACATACCTCTCAAGTTGTATTTAGCTTCATGTCAGAGAAAAGGCATGTCAAAATGAATTCCATGTGAATTAAGAGTGAAATATAAAAATGAAGCTATGAAGTATCCAAAAGAAAATATGTGATCTCAGTGTAGAAAATAATGTCATCATGAACAAAATCAAAGAAGAGAGAGATGAATTGATTGAATTATATAAAATGTAAACAATGATTTTGAGAAGATATAAAGAAAATCAGGGACATTACAAAAGAGAAATATATTAAAAGCCTTTAAAATACAGAATGATGAAAGTTTTTGACCAATATAAATATGGGTGAAAGTACAGATCATTTGTACTTTGTAATATGTAGAATTTAAATGTAAGTAAATTTAAAACATATGTAAAAAAAATCAAGCTCATGGGGGCCAGGAAGTAATGCACCAGGTTAAGCTCACATAGTACAATGTGCAAGGATCTGCCCAAGGCCCTGGGCTCCCCACTTGTGACGTGTGTGGGGGGGAGTCACTTCAAAGGTGGTAAAGCAGGTCTGCAGGTTCTTTCTCTCCCCTTCTCTATCTTTCCCTCCTCTCTCAATTTCTCTCTCTCCTGTCTAATAAAAAAATGGAAACTAATGACCTCCAGAAGCAGTGGATTCATAGTACAGGCACCAAGCCCCAGGGATAACCCTGGAGGCGAAAAAAATTAAGCTCATGAGAAATAAAAGTAACTGTTAAGTGGCAGTTCTGTGATTCCTTTTCCATTTGTCAAATTAACAAATATTAATAACACAACTGTAGGATACATGTGCAGGAAAACAAGTCCTTTCATGCACATTTGAGGAATGTGTAAATTGGTAATATCTTTTTTCAAAAACCATTTGTCAATATATGTCTGTAGCACTAAAATATTTATGCTGTCTGCTCTAATAATTTCATATCATGAAGTAATCAGCTGGGTGCAGACCAATATCTATATTCTGGGATACTCATTGCAGCATTGTGAATAATAATGAAAGATTGGAGACAGCTGGAATGTTTCCAGAAAGCAATCAATAATGACATTATGGAAATAGACTATTATGTAACTTGCAGTCATCTCTTCAAAAAATAGTGATATAAAGTCTTTCACTTTCTCTATATCACTGGGTGGCACTGGGTGAACATACAGTGTCCTTGACCCTGTTTGGGAAAAAAAATATATCTTCAGAAAGAAAGTATACCACAATATTGACCATGCTTATCTCTGGTTCACAGAATTACAGGTTTTGCTTGCTTGCAAATTTTCAACAATAAACCTATACTCTGTAACACAGAGCATAATGCAGAATCTAGTGGCAATCAGTTGAAATGATTATTTTCAGTAAACAGGAAGTACCATCCAATATGTTTATCATCTTTATTGTATTCTATTATAGAGTTAGAAATTTTTAATATTTATCTTTATTTATTTATTCCCTTTTGTTGCCCTTGTTTTTTATTGTTGTAGTTATTATTATTATTGTTGTTGTTGTTACTGATGTCATCAGTGTTGGATAGGACAGAGAAAAATGGAGAGAGGAAGACACCTCTTCTCCAAATGGGAAGACAGAGAGGAGGAGAGAAAGACACCTGCAGACCTGCTTCACCACCTGTGAAGCGACTCCCCTGCAGGTGAGGAGCCGGAAAATCTTTTTTTTAAGGTCTTTTTCTTTCTTTTTAAAATTTCTTTATTGGGTAATTAATGCTTTATATTCAACAGTAAATACAATAGTTTGTACATGCATAACATTTCCCAGTTTTCCATATAACAATTCAACCCCCACTAGGTCCTCTGTCATCCTTTTAAAGGTCTTTTTCTTTTTTTTAAATTTTTCCCTTTTTGTTGCCCTTGTTTATCATTGTTGTTATTGCTGTCGTTGTTGTTGGATAGGACAGAGAGAAATCTAGAGAGGAGGGGAAGACAGTTAGGGGGAGAGAAAGATAGACACCTGCAGACCTGCTTCACCACTTGTGAAGCGGCCCCCCTGCAGGTGGGGAGCCAGAGGCTCGAACCGGGATCCTGATGCTGGTCCATACAGTTTGCGCCATGTGCGCTTAACCTGTTGCGTCACCTCCTAGCTCCCCGTTAGACAATCTTTATCTAGAACTCAGGTCCCTTCCTGATCTGTCCCTTTGCTGGCATCTCTCTCTCTCTCTTTGCCCTCAGCCTACCCTGTCTCCCCCCAATCCCCTTCTCAACTGCTTGTTCCCCCAAACCTTCCCAGTACGAGAAATTTCCTCTGTACTGCTTTCTATACTGTATTCCAGGGGCCTCTTCCCTATCCAGCCTCCAAATTCCTCTAAACTTTGATTTCCCTGTTACCTGGCTTTCTCAGTGGGTGTCCGTTTCTGCAAGGAGATTGAGGCAGCTTCCCAGTGCTGTCCAGTATGACATTTGTTGTTATATAGGAGGTGGTGTTGGGAAACTGGAAGTGCTCAGTTAATCAAATTCCTAACCTAATCCCAGTCTTCCTCATTATAGTCCACCATTTGAAAAATGTCTTTGCTGGCATGTATCACTTGGTCTGAACCAAGTGAGCCTCCAGAAAGGATGGACGTTAGGCTGCAGACCTAGTAGACATTCCATGACCCATCTTTCTTCTCTTTATTTTTGTGTAGTGGCAGGGAAGGCAGTGAGGGTCTTGTGTGATACCACAGAAAGGCCTCTCAGGCCCACTTTTTTCATCCTCTTATTTGAGAGAGAGATCGCAGCACTACTGCCCCATCCATGGAGCTCTCCAGGGGCTGCCTTCTGGTGCTCCCATGTGGTGCTGGGCTTTGAGCCTTGGGTCTTGTGCCTGGTTAGGTGGGTGCTCTTCCAGGTGAGCTACCTACCTCCTGGTCTCCTCTCCTTTTTGTGACTGTTCTGAGATCTCCGTGCTTGGAGAGATAGCATGGTATATATTAACTCTAGGCAGAGTTTGGATGTTCCCATCCTTTTAATCTTAGAGAGCAGGGAGTTGTAAGGCATAAATCTGTTTTTTCACTACCTTCGAAAATAAAGTGTCATCCTCCATTTCTAGGGAGGCCCAGCTGTATTTATATGGGAAATTGGGACTGTAGTGAGGCGTGGTAGCAGGAACTATTGTTGACTGTGGAACATGGTGATAGGTGGCATCCTGTCCAAACAGGTAGGACCACACCACTGTAGGCAATGTCAGCTAACCGAGAAGCCCTGCTAGAGCTTCTGGTTTTTCTAGAGCAGCAAGGAATCCAGATTTTTGTAGGACACGCACATGGCACCAGGGAATGAATCCAGGGCTTTGCGTGAGCAGCTCTGCTGAATGGGCTTTCTAGAACAATTCTTTAAAAAAGATTTACTGAGTTTTCTTTTTATTTGATAGGACAGATAGAAATTGAGAGGGGGTGGGGGGGAGATAGGAAGGAAAAGAGATTTTCAGTGCTGCTCACTGAAATTTTCAGAAGCTTCCTCACTGCAGGTGGTGACTTGGGACTTGAACCCAGGTTCTTGAGCATGATAAAATGTGCACTCAATCAGATGTACCACTGCCTTGTCCTCCTCCCCCCAAAACTTTTTTTCATCTTTTATTTTTTAGGGAGAAGAGAGACACCACTGTACTATTCCACCATCCATGGTGTTCTAATGTTGTCATTCATGATGTTCCATCAGAACTGCCTGGGGTTGGGTTTTATTTCATTTAAATAGCTAATTCACTAAATTTAAGATGTCTGTGTAACTGAGGCCTCACAGTACATTGTGGGCCACTTTTTCATTGATTTCATTCATTCGAAGAGAGACAGAGTCACTCTGACCCTGAAGCTTTCCTCAGTGCTGTGGAACCTTTCTGGGGTGAAGGTGCTTTGGCACCTTGGGCCACACCTATGGAAAAGTGCTGGGATGACTCAGGATCCATGGCCATCTCCCCCCTGCCTGTGGTGCTGGCACTTAGACCCACCCACAGGGGCCTGGTGGTGGTTGAGCACACATGTTACCATGCATAAGGATGCAAGTTCAAGCCCCCAGGTCCCCATTTGCAGTGAGGAAGCTTCACAAGTGGTGAAGCAGTGCTGCAGGTGTCTCTTTCTCCCCCATCTCTTCCCTCAATTTTTCTGTCTCTATCCAATAAATAATGAAATACATTAATAATAATAAAATAGAAAACATCTTTTAAAAAGAAGTCCTGCTCATCCTAAACATGACAGAGTTATTACTTTAGGAGTCACAGCAGGTAAAGTGTGATGGGAGAGAAATGAATGAAACAAGACTCAGAGCCATCATTTTTCCTTGGGAGTTTGTCTGAAACCTTCCTGGTCATCAGTATTCTCTTAATGCTCCTCACTTTATCATCCATCCATCCATCCATCCATCCACCCACCCACCCACCTACCTACCCATCTACCTACCTACCTATCTATCTGTCTGTTTTGGGGGAAGAGAAAGAGAACACCTGAGTATCACTCTGGCATATGTGATGTTAAGGATCTCATGTTGAGATCTCATGCTGGAGAGTCTAATTCTTTATCCACCTCCTGACCTGCCCTTGCTGATTCTTTCGATTTTAAAAATCCAAACCCAATCATAGCTTATCTAGCAGAACACATACCTTGCTGAATGAAATCCCCACTGCCACATAAAATACAAAGAAATGCTCACTTTTTTTGACTTGCTGTTCAACTAGTATCTGTTTTGGGTTGTTGATGGCTTCTCCGTGTTGTATCTAGATGTGGGTTTTTATAAAACTCATGTCCCTTGGTATCTGTTCACCTTGAAACTGTAAGTGGTGTCTGCCCTTGGTTCTGGAAAATTCTGGGCTATTATCTCTTCAAATATTGCTTGTGTTATCATCCTTTCCCCCTCAATGCCACTTAAAATTCATGTCAGATCTTTTGTTTTTTAAAATATAAATATTTTTTACACTCATTAAGGCTTTATGTCTGCACAATGCAGCTGCTCCTGACAGATTGTTTATTTTCCTTTCATTTTCAGATAGAGACATGGAAGGATATATTACAGCATCTCTCCACCATTCATGAAATGTTCCCTGATGTAGTCTATGGTGCTCCCGTGTTGTGTCAGGGGCTCAAACCTGGGTCCTCACATATGGTAGAGTATGAATTCTACCATATCAACTACCATCTCCCCGCCCCACACTGCCCCATGGCTATATAATAATTGGTCCCTGGGAGTTGGGCGGTAGTGCAGCAAGTTAAGTGTATGTGGCGCGAAGCACAAGGACTGGCGTAAGGATCCTGGTTTGAGCCCCCAGCTCCCGACCTGCAGGGGAGTCACTTCACAGGCGGTGAAGCAAGTCTGCAGGTGTCTGTCTTTCTCTCCCCCTCTCTGTCTTCCCCTCCTCTCTCCATTTCTCTCTGTCCTAGCTAACAATGATGACAATAATAACTACAACAACAATAAAAACAACAAGAGCAACAAAAGGGAAAATAAATAAAATAAAATAAAAAAATAATTGGTCCCTATAAAGTCAGAGAAGAAAATCTAACTTTATTAATAATGTGTCATTTTAGACTAACTCAAAACTTTTCCATGGCTGTTATATTTCTTTCTTTTTTTCTTCTTTTCTCTTTCTTTCCTTTTCTCTCTCTCTCTCTCTTTCTTTTTCTTTCTAAAAAGGAAACACTGACAAAACCATAGGATAAGAGGGGCACAACTCCACACAGTTCCCACCACCAGAACTCCGTATCCCATCCCCTCCCCTGGTAGCTTTCCCATTCTCTATCCCTCTGGGAGTATGGACCCAGGGTCATTGTGGGATGCAGAAGGTGGAAGGTCTGGCTTCTGTAATTGCTTCCCCACTGAACATGGGCATTGACAGGTCGATCCATATTTCTACTCACCATAATTATACTCAGTGTAAGCCTTTACTGGGAGAACTATTTCCTGGCCCCCACTAATTCTTTTTCTTTCAACTAAACCACTTTATTGAGGAAGTATTACACTATTTCTGTTGTTGTTGTACAGGCTCACAATTCTCCAGGATAGCTACTAGCACACCTTCCCCCACCACCCCGCTAGATTGCCTTCTCCTACTATAGGGTGCTGGGGCCTCATATCCCTTCACCTCATCCCTATCTTCCCTTTAGAGTCTTTGTCTACTGAAGTAGAGCACAACTTAATAATGTCTCACCCTAGACCATCCTTTGCTTTGTTTCTTACATCCCATCTATGAGCCAGATCATTCAGTGCTCACCCTCCTCCTCCTTCCACCTCCATCCATCTCATAGCAAGGAAGACTGTGTCCTCTTTTCTTACAGCTGAGTAGTATTCCCGGGTGGCTATGGACCGCTACTTCCTTCTCCATGTCACACTCTTTGAGCACATCCTCTTTTTCACATTTCCTTCCCTCTCATCTCTATTTTCAAACTGATTTCTGGAAGTTTCCTTCTGCTGTGTTTCCCAGGTGATTAATTCTCATCTGCACTAGGATCACCTGCTATTAACCCAGCCCTGGGTTAATAGCAGGTGATCCTCGTTTTGTTTTAAATATCAATTTTTATGATTAATTAAAAAATTTCTATTTGGTGGTTACAAAAGAAAAATCCATGCCAGGGGCTGGGAGATAGCCCACTCAGTAGAGCATACACTTTACCATGTGCAAGGACCCAAGCCTGAGTTCCCAGTACCACATGGGGGCACCATGTGCAGGGAAAGCTTCCTAAACAGTGATGTTTCTCCTTCTCTCTTTCTCTCACCTTCCACCTGAAAAATAAAAGAGAAAAGTTTCCTGGAAGCAGTGGAATCACACAAGTGCAAAGCACCAGTTTAGCCCTATTGGCAAAAGAGAAAAATTTTTACATCATTTCCCTGTAAAAATTTCTAATTTCTTGTCAGAATTCTCAGGTGTGACTTTTCTGTTTCTGATCTTAAGTAAGCAGAGTTTTGTTTAGTCTCTAAAAATTTCTATGTCTGTAGGTCAAGCCCCTGGTCTCCTCCCACCTGCAAGGAGGAAGTTTCACGAGAGGTAGAGCAGTGCTGCAAGTACTTCTCATATTCTCTCTCTCTCTCTCTCTCTCTCTCTCTCTCCTCTAGGGTTATTGCTGGAGCTCAGTGGCTGCACTATGAATCCACTACAAATACACTGTTCTTGTGGCCATTTATTATTATTTTTTTTAATTTTTGGATAGGACAGAGAGAAATTGAGAGGGGAGGGGAAGACAGAGTGGGAGGGGAAGACAACTGTAGACTTGCTTCACCGCTTATGAAGCGACCCCCTGCAGGTGGGGATCAGGGGCTTGAACTGGGATCATTTCTTGGATCCTTATGCTTTGCACTATGTGCACTTAACGTGGTACACCACCCCTTGTGAAATGACCCCCTGCAAGTGGCAAACGGGCTTGAACTGGATCCTTGAACATGGTGATATATATGCTCAACCAGGTGCACCACTGCCTGGCCCCCAGTGACAACATCCCAATGACAACATCTTCTGGAGGTTTCACTGGTGTCTGTCAGGCATGGAGGGGCCACTTAGTCCATGTACAAAGCTGCAGAGACCTGGGTCCAGTGGGAGAGCCCAGAAGACCATGCCTTACCCTGGAGACCCCTTAGAAAGAAGGGATGGACTTGTCTGAACTCCCATCTTTGGTAGGCTGTCACCACGAGAGCCCATGGGCATAGCTGCTCCTCTAGTCTGACAAAGGCCTGAGCATAAGAAAGCCTCCCCCATCATTGCTTTTATGATTCTCAGAAATGGAAACATGAGGGGTTCAGGCATTAGTAGTGCAGCGGGTTAAATGTACATGGCGTGGAGTGCAAAGACCGGTTTAAGGATCCCAGTTTGAGCCTCTGGCTCCCCACCTGCAGGGGAGTCGCTTCACAAGCTGTGAAGCAGGTCTGCAGGTGTCTGTCTTTCTCTCCCCCTCACTGTCTTACCCTCCTCTCTCTATTTCTGTCCTATCCAACAATAACAACAACAATAATAATCACAACAACGATAAAAGAAAAAAACAGGGACAACAAAAGGGAAAAAAGTAGCCTCCAGGAGCAGTGGATTTGTGTAGGCACCGAGCCCCAATGATAACCCTGGAGGCAAAAAAAAAAAAAAAACAATAAAAAAGGAATGGAAACATGAATTTCATCCAGTCAGCTGTTCAGGAAGGTGGGTAAAGTAGACGATTTGCTCTGTCAGGAGGAGAAACCCATTATTCCTAGCCCATGGACACTGTCACCTCTGTCCTCTCCTGACAGCTGTGCATCTCTCACATGACTTTTGACAGTACAACTGTCAATCTCAACACAAAATTGTCTTTCCTTCCTTCCCTTACTCCTCTTCCTCCTTTATTGAGTTGTGGCCTTGTGTATGAGCAGTTTCACCATCTCTGGGCTATATTTCACTCAGAGAGATACAGAGATTCCACAGCATTGGAGTTTTCCCTGTTGCTGTTGTGGTACTCCCATATGATGCTCTGGTTTGAATTTGGGCTGCATGCTTGGGAAGGCATGTGCCCTATTTGGTGAGCTATCTTTCTGGCTCCTTAATGTCAACTTATTTTGTAAAGTGGTATATCAGTAATTTATTTTTTGTAATCAGAGTTTCACAGTTGTGTGATTTTATTGACACTGGAAGACTTTTCTCAACGTTTAAATTTTTTCATATAGAAAGAAAGAGACACCTGCAGAAGGGAAGCTTCACAAGCTGCAAAGCTGGTCTGCAAGTGTCTTTCTTTCTCTCCATCTCCTTGTCCTCTCTCAATTTCTCTCTGTCCTGTCAAATAAAATAGAAAAAATGGTCACCAGGAGCAGTGGATTCATAGTACTGGCACCAAACCCCAGTAGTAACCTTGGCAGCAAAGAGAGAGGAGAGATACCACAGCACAGCTCAATCATTTGTGGAGTTGCACTTGGAATGCAGGGTCCAATGTATGATAAAGTGTGCTGGCAGATAGGTAAATTATCTCCCAACTCCTGTTAATGTCCATTTTAACTTTTCTTCTTTGTATTTATTGTTTTTTCCTCCAGGGTTATCACTGGGACTTGGTGCCTGCTCTATGAATCCACTGCTCCTGGAGGCCATTTTTCCCATTTTGTTGCCCTTGTTGTTGGATAGGACAGAGAGAAATTGAGGGGGATGGGGAAGATAGAGAGGGGGAGAGAAAGAAAGACACTTGCAGACCTTCTTTACCACTAGTGAAGTGACTCTCCTGCAGGTGGGGAGCCAGGGGCTGGAACCAGAATCCTTGTGCCAGTCCTTGCACATTGTACTATGGGCACTTAACCTGATGCGCTACCACCTGGTCCCCATCCATTTAATTTTTTTTTTTTTTATCTCCAGGGTTATTGCTGCGGCTCGATGCCTGCACTATGAACCCACTGCTCCTGGAGGCTATTGTTTCCTTTTTCTGGCCTTGTTGTTTATCGTTGTTATTATCTTTATAGTTGTTACTGCTGTTGTTGTTGCTGGATAGGACAGAGAAAAATCTAGAGAGGAAGGGAAACAGAGAGGGGGACAGAAAGATAGACACCTGCAGACCTGCTTCACTGCCTGTGAATTGACTCTCCTGCAGGTGGGGAGCCGGGGGCTTGAACCAGGATCCTTATGCCAGTCTGTGCGCCATTTAAATTTTTTATGTAATGCTGAGGAAAGAGCCCAAGGCCTCACATGTGCAATACTGCTGAGTGGTTTCCTGGGCTCCACTTAAAATTTTTTAAGAATTTAGAATGAGAGGGAGAGAGAAACACCAAAATACTGGAGCTCCTCTCGTGCCATTCATGGTGTTCCCATGTGCTGCCAGGGCTCAAACCCACTACCTCACACTCCACAGATGAGCTATCTCCCAGCCCCTTTGTCTTTTTTTTTTCTAATCTTTATTATTGGATAGAGACAGAGAAATTGATAGAGGAGGGGGAGATAGAGAGGTAAAGAGACAGAAAGACACCTGCATTTCTGCTTCATCACTTTGAAGCTTTCCCCTGCAGGTGGAGACCAGGGTCTTTTTTAAAATTAATTAATTTATTTTCCCTTTTGTTGCCCTTTTTGTTTAATATTTTTGTCGTTATTGATGTCATTGTTGTTTGATAGGACAGAGAGAAATGGAGAGAGGAGGGGGAAGATAGAGAGGGGGAGAGAAAGACATCTGCAGACCTGCTTCACTGCTTGTTTAGCGACTCCCCTGCAGATGGGGAGCCAGGGGCTCGAATCGAGATCCTTACACTGGTCCTTGTGCTTTGCGCCATGTGCGCTTAACCCACTGCGCCACCACCCGACTTCCAAGACCAGTGTCTTGAACCTGGGTCCTTGTACACTGTAATGTGTGCACTCAATTAAGTGCATCGCTGCCTGGCCCACTTATTTTTGTCTTTATCTGTGCCCTCTACTAGAATGTAAACTCTACAGTGTAAACCACTAGAATAATGTTTTCCAGATGTCCTCTTAGTAATACATAGTGTTGGCACATATTGTTGCCAATGGCTCAGTCCAGTCTGTGAGGTGATAAGTTAACAGAAAACGCAGTTACATGAAATATTTTTTTTAAAGCTGTTTCTTTGCCTAGGAAGAAGGGAGAGCTTACACTAGAAGAATCTTTCTTCCCTTGTGAACCAAGACTTTATACCTATATTATAACAAGAGGGTGGTACCTTCCTCATTTCTTTGGGATATGGTGGAGCATTTTCTTGAAATGCTGCTGCCACCCTCATTATGCCCATAAATATCAGGCTCTAAAGTGTCATGGCATCCCTACCTCTGCCCTCTTACCCCAGTTTCTGGTCCTTGCCCTGGGATTCAGTTCAGTTATTTCTTTGCTCTTCTTCATCAGTTCTAATTGATATAATTATCCTGTGGTTCCACTCAGCTCGGGGGTGGGGGTGGGGGAGGTCTTGTGCTGGCTACAGTTTGTGGCTGTGATAGATGACATTGGCTTCTCTACAGAGAACAGTCAGGGAGAGAAAAGGTGTCCCTTGTCCACCCATTTTATTTATTATAGTTCAACAATAGGAAAGGGTGAGACTTTTTTGCCTGCATGCAGGAATCAGAAGCGTGGGTCCTGAGGCCTGGATGGCAGTAGTAGATGCTCATTCGGCATGGCATTGGAGAGAGGGTTCCTTTCCAAAGACAGCCAGAGGCTTTAACCAAAGCATGGTTTTCAGGTATTTCATTCATTGTATTAGAGGGGTGGGGAGAGGTAAACCAGAGCACTGCTCAGCTCTGGCTTATAATGGTGCCAAGGATTGTAGCTGGGATCTCAGTCTCAGGAAGGAAAGCCTTGCACAAACCTCAGTTTGTTTATTTTCTGCCAGGGTTTTTGCTGGGCCTGCATGAGTTCACTGTCCCTAGTGGACTTCTTTTTTTTTTCTTTTTCTTGAAAGGACAGAGAGAAATTGAGAGAGGATGGGAGATAGACTGAGAAAGACTTGCAGACCTGCTTCACTGCTTATGAAGTTTCCCCTCTGCAGATGGGGACCAGGGACTTGAACCTGAATCCTTGTGCATAGTAATGCGTGTGCTCAACTGGGTGTACCAACTGCCTGGCCTCCTCCTCCTCCTCCTCTTCCTCTTCCTTCTTTTTAAAATAGTGAGAGACAGAAAGGGAGAGACAGAAAGACAGAGAAGGAGAGACAGAACCCTGCTCCACCACTTGTGAAGCTGCCCTTTTTTGTGGTGCTGCCATGTGGTGGCTGGGGACTAAAACCAGATCTTTGAGAATGGTAAATTGTGCACTCTACCAAGTGAGCCATTTTCTTGCCCCCAAGACATGTGCATGAAAAAAAAAAACCCAGAAAAACATATTGTAAAAGTGTTCTCTTGAGGCTCAAGCTAAAATTTTCACAGTAACTTGCACAACTTAGAAAAACCTCTGAACCTCTTCCCCTTTATTACTTTACAAACCCAACTGTTTGCTTGATACCAACACCACTAGTTTGCCTAAGTTTTCTATTCAGTATGATTTGGATGAGAATTGCCAACCTTCAGTGAGAGTGTTATCCTGCGGTTCCACTCAACTGGGGGTGGGGGGAGGGCTTAGCTAGCTCCAGTTTGTGGCTGTGATAGATATTGGCTTCTCTGCAGAGGACAGTCAGGGAGAGAAAAAGGTGTCCCTTGTTAAGTCTCTGCACTTAGTTCAGGCTCCTTTCAGAGGGCATGTGTCTCTCTATATTTGGAGCCTGGCATGTTATATAGTCTAAGGAGAATCCACGGCAATTGGCCCTGGGTCTCCCCAGAAACAAGCTCAGCCTCCTTCCAGAGGAGACCGAGCAATAGGCCCTGCTAGGTGAGCTCTAGACTGCCTTGCACCCTAGTGACTCACTCTTGTGTCTCCTCAGAGAAGAGCATTTAAACAAATGCTCCCAATCATGGCTGCCACAGCACTTTTTTTTTTAAGCTGAGGCATTGTTTCAAAATGATGTGTGGCTTACCTTAAGTCGCAGAAGTTGGGGTACTCAACACCCCACACATGCCTGCAGCTTATTTTAATTTAGCTGCCAGGGGTTTATTGGTATTCTACCCTTTTTCCAGATAGAGGGTGAAAAACAGGAAGGGAGAGTGACAGAGAGAGAAGGAGCGACACCACAGCATTTCAGCACTGCTCCTGAAGCCTCCCCTTTGCATGATGCTCCTATGTGGTGACCATGGTTCAAACTCGGGTCCACACACATAGTACTGTGGGAACTCTACTAGGTGAACTATCTCCTTTGGCCCAACTTTATTTTGGAAGGTAGTGAAAAGAAAGCTATGTGCCTTAGGAACTCCCTGCTCTTTGTGGCTAAAAGGTCCAAGCTTGGGCTTAGTGTCAATATGTATAGTGATGTCACACCAAGCATAGAGATCTCTGAACAGGTACAAAAAGAGGAGAGGGGGCCAGGAGGTAGCTAATCTGGAAGAGTACCTGCCTCACTGTGCATGAGGCCATGGGTTCAAGCCCTGGTACCATATGGGAGTCTAAGGCAGCTCTGTGGATGGTGGAGCAGTACTATGGAATCTCCCCCGCCCCAATCCTCACTCTCTCTAATAAAGAGTGAAAACATTAACTGGGGAAGATTCCTCAGCATTGGTCTTGTGTATCTGTTAGGCCCAGGCATAACATTAAAAAATAGAAGGAAAAAAAATCTTCCCATCCACAAAGCCATCCATGTGAGTCAAGTAAGTTATCTCTCCTCTTTCTTACATGTGCCAAGGAAGGACTCATAAAGCTCGGATCTGTGGTTGGGATGATAAAGATTAGCAAGCACCTTCTACCTCCTTCTCCCTCCCACTTGTCTTTTTCAGGGGGGACCCACAGGAGATGGCTTTTGAGAGGATTAAGGTACAGGGAAGCCCCTTTTCTCCTCCCTTCCCTGCTTCAGACAGAAGGGTCTCATGAAAACTCTGGGCTGTGCAGCCCAAGAGGTTATGCAGTGGCTAAAGCTCTGGACTTGTGCACATGAAGTCTCAGGCTTGAGCCCAGGCATCACTTATGCTGGAGTGATGCTCTGGCTCCCTCCCTTTCTTCTTCTCTCTCTCCTTCTTTCTCTCCTTCTCCCCCCCCCCACACACATACACACACACACACACATAAACACACACATACACACACACACATTAATAAATACATCTTAAAAAATAAGACTGGGTTTCACATTAGGTTCAACAAACTCCTGTTCCCTGATTTCAAATAACTAATTAATTAATTTTAAAAGTTTGGTTGTCTTGTCCAAGGGTACTTATCAAACCAGAAATAGAACCAGCTCTCCGGCTTGCATCTGTCCACTTTGGTGTGAGTTCCGAGTGAGTCACAGAGAAAGGCAGTGGGGCCTTGGAATCCTCCCCTTACCCTCGGCAACAGGGTGGAGAGAAAGAGAAGAGTTTTGGTTCATGAGCTCATTCCAATCAGAATGTGTCCAGACGCCCAAATATTTGATTTGAGCCTGGTTGCTAAGAGACCTCCCACCAGGACCCAACTGCCTGCGGGCAGGAGGGCGGTATTGGCAGTGCTTCAGATTTCTGCCAATTTATTTTGAAACCAGAAAACCTGGAGCTTTGGCCTCCCCCTCCAGGGGCCGGGTGAGATCTGAGTCAGCCCAGCAGCAGAGGAGAGGAAAGGAAAGGGGAAAAAAAAAAAAAAAACCAAAAACCTCTGCTGACCTTCTGCCGGGGCTGTGCAAGTGGGAGCATGGAACAAGAAGTCTTACGGGGGAGGCACTTCATGCCCCCCTACAGGGGCATCTGGATTGGGGTGCAGGGGATATGCAAAGCTGGGCTTATAAGTTAGATCCAGGCACTGACTCCCTGCCTAGTAACTTAGACCCTCTAGGGGGAAATAGGGAGAGCAGAAGTGTTGTGCCTCTGTGAACTCTGGGGAGGGAGGGCAGGGGTGGGCTGGTGTGTGTGTGTGTGTGTGTGTGTGTGTGTGTGTATGTAGGGTGTTTGAGGTTTTGGTCATGATGGTGGAAAAGGATCTGGGTGGGGATGAGAGTGTATTTCAGACACATTTATTATTATTATTTTTTTTTACTTTGTGTTTCCTATTTCTTTTTTTTTAATTTTTAAAATTTTTTATTTAAGAAAGGATTAATGAACAAAAACATAAGGTAGGAGGGGTACAACTCCACACAATTCCCACCACCCAATCTCCATAACCCACCCCCTCCCATGATAGCTTTCCCATTCTCTAGCCCTCTGGGAGCATGGACCCAGGGTCGTTGAGGGTTGCAGAAGGTAGAAGGTCTGGCTTCTGTAATTGCTTCCCCGCTGAACATGGGCGTTGACTGGTCTGTCCATACTCCCAGTCAGACACATTTATTATGGGGAGATGAGAAATAGTATCATTGTGTCAACAACTGAACAACTACTGTAAACCATTAATCCTTTTCCCAAAATAATTTTAAAAAAGAACAGAAGAGACAATAATTAAAAAATAGTGTCAGGAGTCAGGCGGTAGTGCAATGGGTTGAGTGCATGTGGCACAAAGTACAAGGAGCGGCGTAAAGGTCCTGGTTCAAGCCCCCGGCTCCCCACCTGCAGGGGAGTCGCTTCACAAGTGGTGAAGCAGGCCTGTAGGTATTTATTTTTCTCTCCTCCTCTTTGTCTTCCCCTCCTTTCTCCATTTCTCTCTGTCCTATCCAACAATGATGACAACAATAATCATAACTACAACAATAAAACAAGGACAACAAAACAGAATAAATAAATATTAAAAAAAACAGTGCCATGCATCAGTATTGAGGGGTCAGTGCATGTGAGACAGGCCAGAGGCACCCCACTTTCTTAGCAGAAGGCAGACATCAGGGAGCACAGCAAGTGTAACATCTGCATTCTCAATGGCTAAATCCTTGCTTCTCTGTGCCACGCAGCTGAGCAGGACTGAGGCCCCCATCCCCTGCCTCACCCCCCCGGGACCACATACTGAGCAGGACCAGTCTTACATACTTCCCAGGGTGCACTGTCTCTGAACTGGGCTCTTGCACTTACTTGTAAATAAATGTGTTTTTGTGAGATGTGTAGGCTGTGCAGCCAGAGGATCTGGGTGGGCATTGTATTGCCTAATGTCAAGGTCATGGATGCTTGGCCTTGACTTGTATCCCCCCAGAGCCCTCCTCTTGATGAACTCTGCACTTGGAGGCAGTGTGGCCTTGTTGGTTCTGCTGTCAGCAGAGCAGAGCTGCAGGCAACCCTCTCCTCGGAGTGGACTGTGACCTGGGGCAGGTGCTAGTTCCCTCATCTGTCAAAAGCCATCCAGTATCAACATAATCTGCCACTTGAGAAAGACAGGTCCTGCAAAGAGTACAGTCTAGAATGTTCCTAGCTATGACCACAGAATGCGAGCTCAGAACTATAGGGATGCAGAGGTTACACAGGTTCCTGTGATGAATGTGGGCCCCAGATCAAATTGATGGTGTTTACAGTTAACAATATTTATATATTCTTTTCTCACATTTGGGAGTTATTCTCTGACCTGACCCAGCTTTCTAGTCCTGTTTCCAACTCTGACACCATCTCCCTTTAGCCCACCTATATGTTTGCTGTCAGGCTCAGGCAAAAATTAGTAAAGCTATGGGCCCCTTGGAATATACCTAAAATAGAACTACTAGCCTTTTCCAAAATGGAGACCCCAAATCTTTATCTCCTATAGTCTTACCATTAGATTCCTGATTATTAAACAATTTTTTCTGCTTTATATCTTAATTCTTTTTCAGCCACCAAGTTGCAGATGCTAGCAGGATGCCAATCTGACTTCACTAGGCAGATGACCTCATCAGTGTACCTTGGAACTCCACCTTTCCAGACCTCTGCCCCACTAGGGAAAGATAGAAACAGGCTGGGAGTATGGATCAACCTACCAACACCCATGCCCATCAGAGAAGCAATTACAGAAGCCAGACCTTCTACCTTCTGCACCCCATAATGATCCTGGGCCCATACTTCCAGAGGGATAAAGAACAGGAAAGATTCCAATGGAGGTTATGGGATACAGAACTCTGGTGGTAGGAATTGTACTCCTCTTATCCTACAGTCTTGTTAATCATTATTAATAATAAAAAGAATCCATCCAGAAACAGGTGGCTATTGGAGTCGAGAGGAGGAGAAAAAGGAGGACAAGTCAGCTAGAGGGGCTTTGGGGAGGTGGGAGGTGACTTGGTGGTGAGCACTTGCCTGGCATGTGAGAGACCCTGGGTTTGATCCCCGGTATTGGATGACAGGAAAGGCAGAAGAAAATTGTAATGTTATGAATAGCAGAGTAGTGCTCTAGTCTCATTCTCTCTCTCTGTCTCTTTCTCATAGAAAAATCAGCTGGGAAGAGGAGGAAATGAATTTAAACATGGTAAGAAGGTAAGGAGGTAAGAAGGCAGAGGGTTCTGTTTGGCATGGTGAGTGATATGTTAGCTTTTCTGGTTTCTGGGGAATCTCTGAGACTGCCAGCTAGGAAAGGAAGACAGGAGGTAGGAGACCTCTACCTACCTTCAGAAACAGCAGAGCCAAGAGCTAAGATGGAAACTTTGAATGCAATGAAGAAGGTGATGGAGTCACAAACATCTGCAGAGCAGGGGTTCAGGTGCCATAGGTGTTGTATCAGTAGGTAATTTCATGTCTATGTTGCAGACCAAGGCAAAGCTCCCCCCAATAAATGAAATATGGGCTATGGAGATGCCTCAGAGGTACCACACAGGACTCATGCCTGTGAGCCCAGAGATCCCAAGTTTAATGCCTGACACCAACTTATGCCTGAGTTGAGCAGCATACTGGCCTGCCTCTTTCTCTCATTAAAAAAAAAAAAAAAATCTTGAGGGAGTTAGGATATGGGTCACTTGCTGGAGTGCACACTTTACCATACAAAAGGACCTCATTCAACCTTCCTACCTTCATGTGGGAGCTCCAACAAGAAGAAAATTTCACAAGGGTTGAAATGATGCTGTGGTTTCTCTCCTCCCTCTGTGTCTCTTGTTTTCCATATTAAAATAAAAATAAAAATAAAAGGAGTCTGCTGGCATCAGTGGAATCATGCAGGCATGGAGCCATAGTGATAACCCTGGCAACAAAAACATCAAAGGACTGAAAAGTACCTGGATCCAGAGAGGGCCCTTCCCTAAAGGGAAGCTGTGTTGTTCAGGTCTATGATCTATTGACACCTGCAGGAGAGACACTCACCCTATAGGGTAAATCTACCATGTCATCCAAGGACCTCTGGCTCATTTTGATGAGAGAAGCTATGACATCACAGGGCTGCATCATGATGTCATTCCAGGATTCCCTTAGGTGCCTGGGTGGGGTACCCAGCCTCTTGTTTTGAACACAAACATTTGGCAGGGAGACCAAAAAGCTGCTCCAAATCTGACAAATGTGGCAGGCAGAGGGCCAGGGACTACCACACCAGACGCCCAGCCAAAACCTGTCTCTGAGTTTTCCAGTAATGATGGATGATAAAGCTAGGGGTAAAAATAAACCTACTCCTGCTGCTGGTTGGCTGGGTGGGAAGCTGTTTTGGTAACTTGGAAGGAAGATCTGGAAGTCTGGGGGGAGGGGGGAGGAGGAAAAGGAGGGAAGGGAGGGGAGAAGAAGGGAGGAGGGAGGGGTTACAGGAACTTCTGCCAGAATTCCTCCCACCTCCCTCCTCCGAGCTCCTGTCAATTTAATTGGAAGAAAGATGTGCTGAGGCTGGTGGTTGAAACATCTCTCCTAAACATGCCAGTTTAATATATATATATATATATGAGAGAGAGAATGAGAATGAACCAGAGCATCACTATGGCACATGCTGCAGTGGGGATCAAACTCAGGACTCCATGCTTGATAGTTCAGGGCTCTAGTCATGGTGCCACCTCCTGGGCCAAAGTATGTCTGTTTAAGGCCACTACAAAACATCAGGTGGAAAGCCTGCATTTTGTCAACACCCAACAGTCCCACACTCTGTTTTATAACCATCTGGAGTGCTGCTTCCAGGGACACCTCAGTCTATGGGTCCTGGAAACAGAGGCAGTGGGATCTGGAAGGGGGAGAATCTCTAAACCACCATTCTGCCTAGTGACTTGTGAGTGGGAATTTCCCTTATCTTCTCACTGAGATGAGGGAACACATAGAGAAAGAGAAGAAGCACAGTGGACCATGTGCTGCTCCTTTGCCATCTCCAAGGAGAAGAGCCCTTGCCCTCATTTAAAAATATTTTTTAGTTACTCATTTTAATGAGAGAGAAATACATACACACACACAAACACACACAGAGAGAGAGAGAGAAAGAGAGAGAGAAAGACAGACAGACTGACAGACTAGAACACTGTTCAGCTTCTGGTGGTATTGAGGATTGTACCTGGGACCTTAAAGCCTCTTGAAAGTCTTTTTTTTTTTTTTTTAAGAAAGGATTAATTAACAAAACCATAGGGTAGGAGGGGTACAACTCCACACAATTCCCACCACCCAATCTCCATAACCCACCCCCTCCCCTGATAGCTTTCCCATTCTCTATCCCTCTGGGAGCATGGGCCCAGGGTCATTGTGGGTTGCAGAAGGTAGAAGGTCTGGCTTCTGTAATTGCCTCCCCGCTGAACATGGGCGTTGACTGGTCGGTCCATACTCCCAGTCTGCCTCTCTCTTTCCCTAGTAGGGTGTGTCTCTGGGGAAGCTGAGCTCCAGGACACATTGGTGGGTCTTCAATCCAGGGAAGCCTGGCCAGCATCCTGATGGCATCTGGAACCTGGTGACTGAAAAGAGAGTTAACATACGAAGCCAAACAAATTGTTGAGCAATCATGGACCCAAAGCTTGGAATAGTGGAGAGGAAGTGTTAGGGGGGTACTCACTGCAAACTCTAGTGTACTTCTGCTTTCAGGTATATATTTTGCAGTTGTTTATGGATACGTGTGAACATATGCTCTCTCTCACAGAAACTGGTATATATCTAGGTTTTGGGACTTTGCTAGAAAGTGAACCACCTGAGATGAAATTAGAGTATACTAAGAAAGGAAAGGTCTCACCTGAGTAATGAAGCTGAAGGGTTGTCATTCCACACGTGAAGTCTCTGGACACAGTCTGAAGTGAAGCATGTTGAGGTGGCAATCGTTGCGTTGGTTAGGTTGTGATCGGCGGATGCAATATTATTTGATATGGATTGGGAGAGGTATACGGGAAAGTGGGCCCTATCCAAGGGTTCCAGGACTGGGGGAAGTAGGGGCTCTATAGTGGAGATGTGAGGTTCCTGCTGTCTTAGGGTTCAAAAAGACAATTGATAGTTAATGTTATCATCATATTATTTGGTAATTGGGTTAACTTTGGAAAGTCCTTTTGTTATGGTTTGCTGTACAGTACCCAGTATCTTGTATATAGCTGTGCTATTGGATGCTTCTGATCTACTTGGTCTAGGCTTTTGAGAGAGTCCACATATCAAATACACAGCCTATATATTAAAAAGATTCAGTTTGTGTTTTGAAAAACTTTGAGACATACAATTGATTTTCCCCCTCTCATATTAATTAACTAGTGATTTATATGTCTACATTTTGCTAGGAGTGTACATAAACACCATTCCCACCACCAAAAGACTGTGACCCATCCCTCCCACCCACTCCCACCCCCCACTGGCCCAGGAAGCTGCATGTCTACCCCTCACCACAGGGTTTTTACTTTGGTGCCCTACTTACAATTTGGTCAGGTCCTGCTTTTAGTTTCCCTTTCAGATCTTCTTCCTGAACTTCTGTTGATGAGTGGGATCATCCCATACTCATCTTTATCTTTCTGACTTAGCTCACTTAACATAATTCCTTCTAGCTCTGTCCAAGATGGGTCAGAGAAGGTGGGTTCATTGTTCTTGATAGCTGCATCTTGAAAGTCGTTTTGCTTGACCATGATGCTTGCTGCCTTCTCAGCTCCTGCCCCTCCCTGTTTATTTTATTTATTTATTTTATTACCACCAGTGTTATTGTTGGGGCTTGATACTGGCATTTCAAATCCATTTTTCTTTTTTCTTTTCCTTTCTACTATACTTGATAGGACAGAAATAAGTTGAGAGGGGAGGGGAGGGGAGAAAAAGAGGGAGAGAGATAGACACCGGCAAATCTGTTTCACCACTTTGTAAGCTTCCTCTCTGCAGGTGGGGGAGCTGGGGCTTAAACTTGGGTCCTTGCTGATATAATAATATATGTGCTTAACCAGGCCAGCCCTCCCACCACCCAAGTTAAAAAGTTATTGGGGCCAGGTGGTGACACACACAGGAGTGCTCACATTACAGTGCACAAGGACCCAGGTTCAAGCCCCTGGTCCCCACCTACAGGGGGGAAGCTTCATAAGTGGTGAGGCAGGGCTGCAGGTGTCTATCTTCCCCCTTAAATTTATCTCTGTCTCTATTCTAATAAATAAAATATTTTTTAAAAGTTATCAGCCATTTATTTGTATACAGACATCTATCTCCACTTAAAGCTTTGTGGTTTAAATATAAAAATTGCTGTGGCCAGGAGACAATTCACTGCATAGAACACGTACCTTACACGTACCTAAGTTCAAGTCCCTCAGCACCTCATGGGTGGTGGACTGGTGCTGTGATGTGTCTTTTCTCTGTGTGTGTGTGTCTCTCCCACTTGCTCTTTGAAATAAAGAATGAAAAATTTGGCCTGGGGAGGCTAGTCATTGGTGGTGGCACTCATATATTATACCCAGTATTCATTCCCCAGCTCATCAAAACAAATGAAACCCCTGCTAAACAATTCCCTTTAGGGGGTCAGGCTATGGTGTACAGGGTTAAGCACACATAGTACAAAGTGCAAGGACTGGCGCAAGGATCCTGGTTTGAGCTCCTGGCTCCCCACCTGCAGGGGGGTCACTTTACAAGTAGTGAAGCAGATCTGCAGGTGTCTCCCTCCCTCCCTTTCTGTCTACCTTTCCCTCCCCTCTCAATTTCTCTCTGTCCTATCCAATAAAACAAACAAAAAGGCCATCAGGATCAGTGAATTTGCAGTGCTGACACCAAGCCCCAGAGAAAACCCTAGAGACAAGAAAAAAAATTCCCTTTATAGATTTTTAAAAAAAATTTAGTTTTGAAGAGTTAATGCCCTTGGTGCCAAGACCCTCTGAGAGAAGACTGTGTTGGCAGGACCTGTGAATGGGTCGATTTCCTCTAGCAAGAGATTGCCTGCTGGAAATGAGACTCTTGTGACATTCCAGGATGATTTACATCTTATAGAAAATGCAGCATCCCAGTGGGAGTTTGGTGGGTGGGTGTATTTTTTTATGGTAGGATACTCGTTCCTTTTTGAACCATTCATTTTATAATTCAGGCCAAAAGAAAAAAGAAACACAAAGAGCCAGATGTGGCAGTTATGGAGGGAAAAAAGAAAAAGATAACTGCTATTAATTCCTTATGTTTGTCTAATGCTTTGCTACCAAGAAGTCAAAAGAATTCAGTTATTACATCTGTTTGCTCTCTTCAATGGACAAAGGACTGGAAAATACTGGAAATTGGCATGTTAGGCACCAGGTAAGATCTAGTCTCTTTGATTCTGCACACCTTGCTCAGGTGAGTGTTTTTGTATTTAGTGCTACAAGATGAAGCTGAGCTAGGTGTCTTTCTCCCAAGGTGTTTTTTTTTTTTTTTTAAACCAATCTTGGGGCCAGGCAGTGGCAAACCTGGTACAGCATATGTCAACAGTGCTCAGGGACCTGGGTTCAAGCCCCTCATTCCCACCTGCACAGGGAATGTTTTACAGGTGGTGAAGCAGTGCTGCAGTTGTCTCTCCTTCTCTCTCACTATCTCCCCCTTCCATTTCAATTTCTTTCTCAAATAAATAAATGCATCTTAAAAAAAAACAGTCTTGTACCTACTATGTCATTTTTCTCTGTAGCCCCAAGGCAAAAGCCTGAACTAGCAAATAGCTCTCATCAGACCAAGGGGCAATCTTAATGATGGGTTTCCTGCATCAAGCTATTTGCAAAATCACTTTTGCTCAGTGTTCCCATCTCACCAATAACACGATTCCAGGGTCCCAGCTCTGCCAGACCACAGTTAGGATTCTGGGAGCTTGTCCTGGGTATGTGGAGACTGACACCTGCAAAGATGCCCCCCCCCCCCCCCCGGTCAACTAACTGTACTTAGGAAGCCTGGTGAATCAGTCTGTGGGGGGCATATCCTTAGGGTTTACCCTGACTTCCAGATTCCTTAACTTCTAGAAATGAGTACTGCCTCCAAAGTAGAAATGGAGGAAGCAATGGTGCAATATTCTCTGAAGCTACTGCTCTGAATTTCTTCAGAGCTGACCTGTGTTTTGGTTCAACCCACACTCAAAGAAGGTCAGAGAACCCACCCCAAGACCATCTACTTTGGGGTGGCTGACAGCTCCATGACTGAAATGCTGCTGTATCACACCAAATGACTATACCTGGGGGCAGAATTTGCAAACTAAATAAGACAGTAAATAAAGTAATGATGTAGGGTCCATAGGAAGGATCTGTAAGGCCTTTCACAAACGCCCCTCTGTTTCCTTCAGCCTGGTGTGATCTTCAGTGCTTTTTGCTAGGTGTTCTGGCTCTCCCTCTTCTGGCCACCTCCTGGCCCCCTGTGGCTGTCCTTAGTTCTGGCCAATAACTTGTGAGTGGAAGTGAGATGTGCCACTTCTGGGAAAGAGCAACTCACCATTCTCTCTGCAATAATCAAGTTCAAGATGGCAGCTTCTTTCCTAGCAGGTTCCTCCTGGCCTATCTCCCTAGCACACACACATGTGCATGTGAGCATGTGACATGCACACATACACACACACACACACACACACACGGGTGTGAGAAATAAAAGTTCTGTTATTCTAAGTCACTAAGGTCAGAGGTGGCCACCAAACTTAGTCTATCTGATGGACATACTTTTCCTGGAATTCTGCACCCTTCTTTCTCTGGCAGACTCTTACAGGTCTTTCTAGAACCAGTTCAAGCTCCCATCTGGTGGCCCAGGGTTTGAGCCCTGCAGACAGGGACTTAGATCTTTCTGCATGGCAAAGTGTGCTCTACTGAGTTAGACCACTGCCTGGTCCTAGGGCCCACTATCTTGGCTCACTCACTGTACCTGTGAAATCTGTTATTCCCAGAAGCCATACTTTCTTACTTCTCCTATTTTATTTATATTGATTGATAAAAGTGACAAAGATGCAGGTGAGAACAGGGACTTGAAACTAAGTTCTTTTTTTAATATTTATTTTTTTATTCCCTTTTGTTGCCCTTGTGGTTTTATTGTTGTAGTTGTTATTGATGTTGTCGTTGTTGGATAGAACAGAGAGAAATGGAGAGAGGAGGGGAAGACAGGGGGAGAGAAAGATAGACACCTGCAGACCTGCTTCACTGCCTGTGAAACTATTCCCCTGCAGGTGGGGAGCCGGGGGCTTTAACAGGGATCCTTATGCCGGTCCATTATCACTTTGCGCCACATGCGCTTAACCCGCTGCACTACCACCTGACTCCCGAAACTAAATTCTTACCCTTAGTAATGTATGTGCTTCTCTGAGTGAGCCACCACTAGGCCCCTCTTTTAGATGGGGGAGAGTTGAGAGACACCACAGCACTGCTCCACCACCCATGAAGTTTACTCCCTGTAGGTACTCTCATGTGGGAATTTGAGACTTGAACCTGGGTCCTGAGGCATGGCAAAGTAGGCATTCCACCTGGTGAGCCATCTCCTGCTTCCCAGGAAGTATTTTTATAAACATGTTTAGGAGAAAGCCAATCCTTGTGGGTAATTTTTGGAGGCCACTATTTGCTATTAGGCTTGGCTCTGCTTATAGCAAATGGCTTATTGACACAGTGCCTTCTATTTGGTTAATGCATTTCTGTGTCAAATGGACCTCCTCCAGCATTTTAAAATAGACTATTAAATTTAAATATGAATGGATATAATTCTATTTCAGGATCTTTTATTTATTTTATTAATTTTTAGGCCTGGTCTTCAAGAGATAGCATATCTACTGAGTGTTCTTCAATTTATAACTGTATCTGTGCATACTTCCATATGCACTTCCTGGAGTTAAGAATAGACTCACAAGTCTAATGTGAACTGACAATTGCATTCCAATATCAACTGCAAGAGAAAGAACTTACAGCAAGTGTCAGAATGTCCCTACCTGCTTCAGCCTTCAGGTAGCAAGGTGAAGATGTAGGTCATTCCAGAAGGTAAAGTACCAAGAGGGTAGTGTCCTTGTTTGAAGCATTTGAGGTCTGAAACAACAAAGCTAAAAAAAGTTAAAAAAACAAAACAAGCGCAAAGTGCAAGGACCAGTGTAAGGATCCCGGTTCGAGCCCCCGGCTCCCCACCTGCAGGGGAGTCGCTTCACAGGCAGTGAAGAAGGTCTGCAGGTGTCTATTTTTCTCTCCCCCTCTCTGTCTTCCCTTCCTCTCTCCATTTCTCTCTGTCCTATCCAGCAACAACGACATCAACAACAACAATAACTACAACAATAAAACAACAAGGGCAACAAAAAGGGATAAATTTTAAATAAAAAATTAATATATATATATATATATAAAACAAAAAATAGATTAAATAGTCATTTCAGTCTTCTATTTGGTTTTAAACAACTATACACCCACCTCTTTTTCATTAAAACTGTAATTTTTATGTTTTGTAATGTTATGCTTGGGCTCAAATACCACTTTGACAGAGGATATTAGTATAATAGTAAAAAAAGCTGAATTCCAGAGGGCTGGTGAAATAGCTCACTTGGATAGTGTGTTGTTTTACCATGTGCATGACCCAGGTTCAAGACCAGCCCCCATTACATTGAAGAAAGCTTTGGTACTGGGGCTTCTTTCTCTCTCTCTCTCTCTCTCTCTCTCTCTCTCTCTCTCTGCTTCTATGGAAAAAAAAAAGAAAAAGAATGGAAGAAAAAGAAAAAAAAAAGGCTGGAATCTGGAGATAGACTCTTTAAGCTTTATTCATTTGTGCTGTGTGACCTGGGTGTGTTACTAAACTATTCTAATTTTTAAAAATATTTTTAATAATTATTTTATTTAGTAAACCTTTCTTGTTATTGATGTCATTGTTGTTAGGACAGAGAGAAATGGAGAGAGGAGGGGAAGACAGAGAAGGGGAGAGAAAGGTAGACACCTACAGACCTGCTTCACTGCCTGTGAAGCGACTCCCCTGCAGGTGGGGAGCCAGGGGCTTGAACCGAGATCTTTATGCTCCTCCAAGTCTCTGTTTTTATGTTTTCTGTGGTCTTGTCCTATCTTTCCCGAGTAAATACGGCTCCTTCAAGTTCTTATTTTATACAACTTTCTGGAAAATTATGACATGTTTGAACACACATTTTATCTATTTTTTTCTTAATCCTGCTGGGCCTCACATCTGCATGATCCACTGTTGCAGGTGGAAGTTACATTCCGTCATCAGTCTCAGAAAGAGACAAAGAGGCTTTCATGCATGAGGCTGTGAGGTCCCAGGTTCAGTCCCTCACACCACCATAAGCTAGAGTTCTAGTCTTTCCCTCTATAGCTTTCTTTTTTGTATCTGTCTTTCATAAATAAATGAACGAATTAAGGAATGCATTAAAAGAAAGAAAGAGACAGAGAGGAGAGACCCACAGCATTGCTTCACTATTCATTAAGTCATCCCTTGATACTGGGCATAGTGTGCCCATGTGGTGCCAGCGTTTATGTCCTTATGAATGGTGAGGTGTGCTGTTGGGTCCCCAGATTTTATCTATTCTATATAATTACTTTTTAAAAACATATTTATTTTTTTGCTAAGACAGAAAGATGGAGAGGGGAAGAAGAGATAGACAGAGATATACCTGCAGCATAGATCTACTGCTAATGAAGATTCCCCCCCACCTGAGGGTGGAGGCAATAGCATAATAGTCTGTTATGCAAACAGACTCCCTTTTTTATTATTTATTTTCCCTTTTGTTGCCCTTGTTATTTTATTGTTGTTGTAGTTGTTGTTGATGTCGTCATTGTTGGCTAAGACAGAGAGAAATCGAGAGGAGGGGAAGACAGAGGGAGAGAAAGACACCTGCAGACCTGTTTCATCGCCTGTGAAGCAAACCCCCATAAACAGACTCTTACGCCTGAGGCTCTGAGATTCCAGGTTCAATTCCCAGTACTACCATAAACCAGAACTGTGCAGTGCTCTGGTTAAAGAAAAAAAAAATTAATGCGGACTGGCTGGTGGCACACCTGGTTTAGTGCACATGTTACAGTGTGCAAGGACCCAGGTTTGAGCCCCTGCAGGGGAAAAGCTTTCTGAGTGGTGAAGCAGTGTTGCAGGTGTCTCTCTGTCTCTCTCTTCTATCACCCCCTTCCCTCTCAATTTCTGGATGTCTCTATCCAATAAATAAATAAAATAAAGCCATATTTTAAAGAAAGGATCCCCCCCAAAAATGGAGACTGGGGTCTTGAACCTTGGTCATTGCACATTGTTTTTTTCTTGTGTTGAATCATTATTATCATTTCTTCTCCCTTCTTCTCTTTCTTCTCCTTTTCCTTCCCCTTATTACTCTTTTCTTTTTCTTTCTTCCTTTTCCCCTCCCCCCTTCTTTAATTGTAGGAGTTCTGTGTTGGTTCCATCTTGACTTTTCATCTTTTGAACTAGATGTCTTTCCTTGAGTAGCTATTTGGCAGAGGCTTATCTTCGGGAGTGTACTTTCCCTGGGATCCTGCATGCCTAGGTTCAGATCCAGTTCTTTCAATCACTAACTCTTCAAGTCAGGATCTGAAACTATACTGGAGAGTTCCTCTTCTCTCTGCAGGCTCCCAGCAGGATGCTTTTGCAGTGCTGTGGGTCTGTGGGATTCCTCATTAGCTATGATATTCCTAAGTATTATTATTGTGCTATTGTCACCCGCTCATGGCAATCACCTGCACATAGGAAATATGTTCTAGAGATTCTCTTTGAACTACTCCTAAGGACCTAGTATGCAATTTAAGAGGCCAAAGCTTTTGTAGCCTTTGTGAGTAGAATCATTTAACATCAAAGTGTTGTCAGACAATCTACCTGATGGAGAGA
This sequence comes from Erinaceus europaeus, assembly GCF_950295315.1. Lineage (NCBI taxonomy): Eukaryota > Metazoa > Chordata > Mammalia > Eulipotyphla > Erinaceidae > Erinaceus > Erinaceus europaeus. The sequence goes on from NC_080167.1 coordinate 50,606,490, forward strand.
CTGAATTTTTATAAGGGCCTCCCTGCTTTTTCCCTCTTCCCCCTGCAATCTATCTTGTTGAGATTTAAGTAAGTGTTCCACCTACGGTGTGTTAACATAAGGTCTTTCATGAAACACTGTTGATGAATACAGATTTTGCCCAAGGAGTTCTTAAGTTGTCAAAGAGGAGTGATATTTCATGAGATGAGTTTTTCATCATGTATGAGTCATCTAGTTGATATCCCCGCTCCGACTGTAGCCTATGTTCCACTGACTTGGGGAGGTGAAGGGTCTTATTCACAGCCTTTGTGAGATCCAATTTTTGGACTCCTAACTCTTTCAAGCACTCCAGCTTGCCTTCCTGACTTATCACTCACTTTAGGTGGTAAAAGCTGGATAGAGGTGATTTAGAGTTTTTTTTTTTTTTTTTTTTCTAGTGTAACCTATGCACGTGCTCTAGTGAGGATTGATGTCTGTCCTGCCACGTGCCTGTCTGAGCCCAGCTCACACAAGTCTACTGGCAGAAGGGCTGGCTGGGTAAGAGTTATGGGCATGATGTTAGTGACTTGTTCATGGTGGGTTATTAAAAGTACTTCTTCTTTGGGTTCTTCAAAATCTTCAGACTTAAAAAATATGTGAAGACTTAGGATCTGGTGACTAGGGAGCTGACTGGTTTATTAGAGCACATGGGCTTCTCTGGGTTCCATCCCTGACACTGTATATGACAGAAGTCTGTTCTGGTCTCATAACACACAAATCAATAAGTAAAAAAATAATAATAATCTTAGAGCTTGTTCTTTGAGTCCATGATGGGTTGGAAGAAACGATTAGCTGCTGGGGAACAACTCAAAGGAGGACCTCCCTTAAACATGTAGAACTGGGTCTTTTTCAAGCTAAGGCTTCACCATTCTTCTTCTTCTTTTTTTTTTCTCCAGGCTTATTGATGGGGCTTGGTGCCTGCACCATGAATCCACTGCTCCTGGAGGCCATTTTTCCCATTTTGTTGCCCTTGCTGTTGTTGTTATTGTTACTGTTGCCATAGCTGTTGTTGTTGGATATCGAGAAAAATTGATAGAGGAGAGGAAGACAGAGAAGGGGAGAGATAAGACACCTGCAGACCTGCTTCATCCCCCATGAAATGACACCCCCACAGGTGGGGAGCTTGGGGCTTGAACCAGGATCCTTACATCAATCCTTGTGGTTCGTGCCATGTGTTCTTAACCCACTGCTCTACTGCCTGGCCCCTGGCTTCTCCATTCTTAGGGGGTGGTGGATTTCACTTTCTATGGCAATACCTAGGATCAAGCCTTTTATTTGACACAGTGTCCTGTAAGGGAGAGGTTATGGCACTAAAGCCAGACTGAATTTCTCTTTGGCATTTCCACCTCCTTATCTGGGCCACCGGACCCAGTGTTCTCAATTTCCCATTAAATGCTGGGGTGATTTCTGCAGGCCCTAGCTTAGTTGATGATAACCAAATCATGTGGAATGAACACCATTTGGGTGATTCAGAAGAGAAAGAGAAACTCCTTAGAGCATTTCCTTCAGCACAACAAATGTCAAGTAGCCATTGTAATTCTATTTTGTTTTCTTATCCAGTCAACACCCATTCACAAATCATTGTAAGTTATGGCTCCTGTGGTGCTGAGGATGCAGCCAGTCCACATGTCCTTTGTCCTCCTGGGTCATCCTGGTTGATGGATGAAGTGACCATCATGAAGCAGGGCACCTCTTCTCCAATCCTTACCAGTACCCTCTGCAGTAAGAGGATGCTTGTGAGAGTGGACTGGGTGGGTGGCGACTGGGATCTCAGGATGCCTGGCATCCACTCTTCCTGCCACCTAACCTGTGACCTAAATAAAGAAGAACACAGTTCTTCAAACATTTCTCCTCGCAGGGAGTGCTGCTTGCTTTGCACATACATTGGTGAGGTTTCCCCAGCACTGAGAGATTCTCAGCCACGTGTCTTGGGATTTGGGTTTGTGGGTTTAGTCTATGTTTCTTCTCAGCCTGGAGAGCCTTAAACCTGTTTTCTGAAATTAGGCTAGAAGTTTGGAGGACTGAGATGGGAATGCCTGGGGTCCAGGCCTGTACATAGCTTGTAAGACCCAGGCAGAGGGTGCTGGAGAGAGTTACCTTTGCAGGAATTAGCATGTATATATTGCTTTCTTTCTCTCCTTTTACAATAAAATTGGAGCAGTCTTGTGAAATTAGGCAGGTGTCTGGAGGCTGTTTTGTTTACCCAGCTAGCCCAGTGGCCCTCAGTGAGGACAGCAACACAGACAATGGCACTTTTTCTGCTTAAGAGGCAGTGCCATTGGCTGGGAGCCAGTCGCACAGGTGGGCCACCTTCTGCCAGGTAGATGGGAGCAGGACAGGCCGTCAGAGCGCTCCCTGACATAGATGGGGAGCCAGGGTGCTCCTGTTTCCAGGAGGTATGCGAACCCCTCCCCCAGAAGGGGACCAGAGCAAGCCAGCTGGGGGTACACAGAGGAGGGACAGGAATTCAACCCCCTCCAAATCTGTGGGTCAAGGCCGAGACTGCAGGGCGTGGAGTGGATAGGGAGAAAGTCCGAGGTGCCCCGTGTCCAGCAGAAGCGAAGGCCGATGCAGGCCCGCCCAGGCCGCTGACAGGCGCCCCCCCGGGAGCTGTGCTCCTTTGGGGACCCGGGTCAGGCCTCGCACGTGCTGCGCGTCCCCGGCCCCGCGGCCCCCAACCCCGGGCAGACACGGACGCTAGGCCGATTTTGGTGCAGTGCGAATCTGCTCCGCCGCCGCCGCCGCCGCCGCCGCCGCCGCCGCCGCCGCCGCCGAGCTGGGGGGTGGGGGCTCCCCGCTCGGGGAGCGCCACCGGGGGTCGCAGTCGCAGCCGCAGCCTCTAGGCAAGATCTACGCCCACCTTCCCCCCGCCAGGCCCTAGCCTGTCGCCATAGCAACCGGCCCGGGCCAACCCGCCCTGTCCGCGCCTCGCGGGACTCAAGGGCCTCAGGCCGGGCGCAGCGAGGACATCCCCGCCCGCGGCACCGGCATCCGGGCGGCCGGGTCCCACCCACGCCGCGCACAGGCTCCCCCTCTCGCCGAGCAGAGGAAAGCCCTGGCGCCCGGGGCTCTCTCGGCGGAATTAATAAGCACCCCCCCCAAGGGAAGGGGGTCCCCGCCGGCACGCCTGCGCGCCCTGCACATGCCCGCGCCCCACCCCGCGCGTGGCGGCCTCAGCGAGTTCCCTCCCCGGCTCGGCGCTCGCGGGGCGCAGGACATCCCCGAAGGCGGGGGGAGGCGGCGCGGCGCCGGGGCGCAGAGGGCGGGGAGCCCGCGGGCGGAGGAGGCGGGGGCGGAGGCGGGAGGGCTGGCGCGCCGGGAGCTGGTGGGAGGCTGAAAAGTAGCAGAAAGTGCGGCTGGCAGCCGGTGGCCGCGAGCCCTGCGAGCGACGGCGGCAGGAAGTCTGAGCCCGAGCCGAGCCTAGAGCGGGGACGGGAGAGTGAAAGAGGAAACTGCAGAGGAGGAAGCGCTGCGGCAGCGGCGGCGCCGCGTCCCCGGCTCCCCCCGGCCGAGCATCCCGGCCCCGTGCGCTCTGCCCGCGCCCCGTGCGCCCTGCCCGCGCCCGCGCCGGCCATGGCCCGGGAGAACGGCGAGAGCAGCGCCTCCTGGAAGAAGCAAGCCGAGGACATCAAAAAGATCTTCGAGTTCAAGGAGACCCTCGGAACGTAAGTGGGCGACGGGAACTGGGCGGGGGGTGGTGGCAGGCGACCGCCGATCCTTGGCCCTTCCCGCTCCCACCGCCTGGGGCTCGGTTCTTTAGGGGCCCCGCAAGCTCCCACCGGGAGCCTGGCTCGGATTTCCGCGCTGCCCAGGGGCGCAGTGGGCAGCCCACTCATCTGATCCCCGCCCTAGCCACTTCTCTCCCATGCGTGCCCGAGGGGATAGTCTGGGGGGGATCACCGGCCATTGCTAGAGGGGCGCCTACTCCCGGGGCGGGCAGTGGCATACGAGATGTGCGGTCATGAGGGCCCCCGCCCCCGCGCCGGGGTCGCGCCCCGCGTGTGTCAGTGTGCAGTGCGGCCGGGTCAGGGGGTGGCTGTGCGCTGCTGGAAGCGAGGAATAGGCAGCGTGGGGGGTCACGTGGGAGCACCCCTACCTGAACGCGGGGCCAGCTGCCCAGGGGCGCAGGCTGCGTGGTAGGGGGCGGGCGCCTTTTCTCCCCGGGCTGCGTGGAACCCTCCGCCGCCGCAGGGGGCCGCGTGTCCAGAACGCAGGTGCCTCCCCCTCAAGTGCAGGGCAGGTACGACGGTCCCTGGGAGTTGGGGTGGTATTTGTTTTGCTTTGGAGCGCCTCGGAAGAGGCGGGGAGGCGCAGAATGCAAGAGAGTGAGGCGCTGCCGGCTGGGTCTGAAGTTCAAGTTATTTTCTGCCCTCATGTGATCAGTCTTCGCCGCCGACCTGCGTCTGTCGGTCTATATATTCACACACACATATGTGCCGCATGAAGCGAGCCTTCTGCAGGGGCTCCTGGAGGTGTTGATGAGGCTGGGAAGCGCGAGAGGAGGTGTTTCCTGGGATAAATCTCTCTCTGCTTTCCACCCCACCCCCTTGCTAGTTTTTTTTTTGTGTGTGTGTGGTTGCTTTGCTTTCCCAGAATCACAGCTCCAAATCCAGCTTATCTTCTGCCTTCCTCTCAGAGTCCACTACAGCTGGTCAGTCCCTTTCTTTCTCCCAGCACCAATCCCCCCAACCTGCAGTGAGTTCTTGGAGCCAAGTTGGGAAGCCATGCTTCAGATTCTGGGGAGCACTCTGCCTGTGGATGGCCAGAGGGCCCCTGGTGCTGGGCATCTGTGAGCAGAGACTTTCCTCTCCTTCAGTTGTCAGACCAGAAACAGAAAGGAAGGACTGTGGCCTTTTCAAGAGGGGTCTGGGGCTGCCTCTGGGCATGGCTGGTGGAGGGGTGCCTTGGGGTCCTAACTTTGGGGAATTACCACTCTGCCTTACTGAGGAGGGTTGGGGCTGTGAGCCTGATTGCTCAAGTTGTCAGAGGAGCCAGAAGCCCGCTGCTGTGGCTGCAGGAGTCTGGGGTGGGGCAGCAGAGACCCCCATCATGCGTTCCTGGATGTCCCCTCCCTGAACGTTCTGTCTGGTCCCTCTGCTCCTTGTTGTGTGTCCCCCAGCTCCTGGGAAAGCCAGCAGCTGCCTCTCTGCAGTGGCTGTGCTGCGTGGACTCAGTGATCTGTGTCTTTGCCAAGTGGCTCCCACTGTAGCAGGCACCATTTGGGGGTGGCCTCTGGGGGTTCCTGTCTCTGGGAAGGCTGAGGATGTGCCTATTGGTGCTCGAGAGGTGGGCAGAGCTCCTGCAGGAGCAGCTTCTTGGAGGCTGGCCATGTCATTTGGGAACCAAGGTGTGGGTCTGCATGAGGGCATCTGAGCCCTGCCTTCTGCTGTGGAAAGAACTGTGAACTGCTCCAACTACAGCTTCCTACCGAGGTCCCGAGGTGTTGGCAGGGGTTCCCGAAGATCGAGACCCAAACAATCAAATGATCAAAATGTTTTCATCCAGTGACACAGTAATAACAGTAATCACAGGTGACATTGTTAGCTGAACACCAAGTGCCAGGCATTATTTGCGGCGCCTTGTGTGTGCTGACTGCTTGGCGCTTGGAGCTATGTGCCTCTGTGAGGTTGCTGTTTACCATCCATGGTGGGGTCTGTGGTGGGCAGGTGGGAAGTGAGGCTGGAGAGCGGGCCTCCCACAAATGGGCTGGCTCCTAGGCGGTGGAACTGGAATTCCCACCTGGCAGCACAGCTCATGAGTATGCATGCTGGACTGAGCCTCCCTGCTGATTATGTAACACAAGCGCTCAAGCATAATCTGGCTTAACTTTCTTGTTTGGAAAGCAAATTGGGGTTGGTGGGCTAGGTGCTGGCACAACCGGTTGAATGCACACATTACTACGCACAAAGATCCCGGCAAAGATCCCGGTTCGAGACCCCGCTCTCCATCTGCAGGGGGGAAGCTTCATGGGTGGTGAAGCAGCTCTACCTCTCCCTCTCCTCTCAATTCTCTGTCCTATCCAATAAAAGAGAGAAAGAAAAAGCTGCCAGGATTGTTGGAGCCATAGTGCCAGCACTGGTTCCCAGCAATAATCCTGGTGGCAATAGTAAAGTAAAATAAAATAAAACAATCAGGATATTAATGCAAAGAAAACAGAATGAGGGCAAAGTTGGTTCCCCAGATATCACATGTGGGGAAGCTTTGGGGTGACCAGCGCCTTCCAGTCTCCCAGGATTTTCTAGACATTGGCAGTTTAACCCCCCACCCTGGGGGGCAGCATGCTGTGACCTTAAATGAGGACTCAGTTGGGTTTTTGTCAGTGGACGTGGAGCCCCAGCTCTTCTCCTGCTGGCAGTGAGACTTAGGTTGGGGTCAGAAACGTCACCATCTGTGAAGGGTGATGGATAGTTAGGGTACCTGAGGACTTGGTCATTCTTTTTGTTCATTCCACTTGTGTATTTTTATTTTTGCAGTTTGTTTTCAATAGATCATTTTATTGGGGGGTTTACTGTTTTACAATACAGTTGTTGACACTTGAGTACAATTTCTCATCTCCCCATGATAGGTGTCTGCAAAACACTCTCAGCCCCCAGTGTAGGTCCTCTGACACCATCATACACCAGGAGCCCAAAGCATCTCCCCATCCCGAGTCCTTTATTTTGCTGCAGTACACCAAACGGAACTCATCTTTACTTTGTGTTTTTCCTTTCTTTTTTTAATGTTTATTTATTTTCCCTTTTTTTGCCCTTGTTTTTTATTGTTATAGTTGTTGCTGTTGTTGATGTCATCGTTGTTAGATAAGACAGAGAGAAATGGAGAGAGAAGGGGAAGACGGGGGGGGGGGGAGAAAGACACCTGCAGATCTGCTTCACTGCTTGTGACTCACCTGCAGGTGGGGAGCCAGGGGCTTGAACTGGGATCCTTACGCCGGTCCTTGCGCTTCACGCCACGTGTGCTTAACCTGCTGCGCTACCACCCGACTCCCATGGTTTTCCTTTCTGTCCTTGTTTCTTAAGTTCTGCCTATGAGTGAGATCATCAGGTATTCAACTTTTTCCGTTTCCTCTTATCTTACTTAACATGGTTCCATCAAGCTTTGAGGAGATCTGTGAACATCTGTGTTGATGGCAGCACAGATTATAATGGCCCAAACTTGGAAGCAACCCAGGTGTCCAGTAACATAAATGGCTAAGCAAGCTGTGTTATATGTACACAGTGGACTACTACTCAGCCGTTGAGATTGGTGAAGTCATCTCCTTTGCCCCTTAGGTCTTTTAAGATCTTAAAATAGGGGCTGAGTGGTGGTGCACCTGGTTGAGTGTACATATTACGATGTGCCAGGATCAAGGTTTGAGCCCCAGCCCTCCCCCTTGACACATGGTGCTTTGCTGAGTCCCTTCCCTTGCAGAAAGGGAGACTTACAGCACAAGCTAAAGGGTCCAGCTGTCTAGTCCTTGTGATCCGAGGGCCTGTCTGGAGGGTGAGGACCATATAGGAGTGAATGAGGGTCAGCTTAGGATGGGGGATGGTGAAGAAGCAAGGGAGAGATTGTGAGTTTGGTCCCAGTTAGCTGGAGGCACCTCTGCTTCCCCTGTAGACAGGGGTGAGGGCAGGGATGGTTCCCTTATACACTGGATGCTGGATGTTGCTGTCATTGCTGTCTGTAGGGATTCAACTTTTGCTCAGCCACTAATGGGTGTTTGGCTGGAGCTTGACTTCGACATTCCTTCTCCCTCCTTATCCTAAGTTCTTCATCTTCGGGCAGGAGGACAGGAGATAGCTCGAATAGTAAAGCCTCACCATGTGTGAGGCCCTGGGTTTGAGACCTGGCACCATATGGTCAGCACCAGGAGCTCAGTGGATGGTGGAGTAGTGCCTTGGTGTCTCTCTGCCTCTGTCCTCTCTGTCTCTCCATTTCTCCTGGGTATAGAAAGGAAATATTGGGCCCAGAAGGCTGCTCAGCAGAATCACTCATGCACAAGGCCCTGAGTTCATTCCCCAGCACCAAAGGAAGTTCCATGGGTGGTGGAGTAGTGTTTTGATGTCTCTCCTTTCTCTCTTTCTCCCCCCTCCCTCCCTTCCTCCTTCTTTCCCAATTAAAAAAGAATTGGGAGGGAGCTGAAAAATAGCTCATCTGGATGGTGTGCCTGCTTTGTCACTGACATGACCCAGACTCAGCCCCGGGCCCCACTAGAGGAAGCTCAGTGCTGTGATGTCTTTCATTATCTGTCCATCTTATAAATATCTGATAGAGTTGACCCGGAGCACTGAGGTGGGGACAGGGGTACAGAGAAGATGAAATGCTTTATAAAGAAGATTTCTCTTTTCCTGGACAAGGAAAGCACTTGGTATGGTTCTTCAGGAACTTTCCTTATGAGGCTTATTTCTGTTCTGAGGGACTTTTTTTTTTCTTTCTTTTCTGTCACCAGGATTATCATTGCAGTTCAGTGCCTGCATGATGAATCCACCACTCTTGGTGGCCGTTTTCCTCCTTGCCGCTTTTATTTGGCAGGACAGAGAAAACTTGTGAGGGGAGAAGGAGATAGAGATAGAGAGAAGAGAGATATCTGTAGCACTGCCTCAACATTTGTGAAGCTTTCTCCCTGCAGATGGGGACTGGGGACTTGAACTCTGGTCCTTATGCATTGTAGTGCATGAACTCAACTGGGTGGGCCATCATCTGCCCTCCCCGGAGAGATGTATTGTGTTCCTGCTAGAAGCAAAGTGAACAAGCCTGAGATGGGAGTTGTAACCCTACTCAAGGTCATCAGCCCCAGCAATCCTGGCTTTCAATATCTGAGAGCCTGCTTTAGTTAGGTGGCGTCATCTAACTAGTCATGTCTGCCATCTCCACTGAAACCATCCTTTGCTTCTTATTCTGATGTGGCTTAATCAGGACACCTGTGGAGGATGCATAGGATGGATTTGTCTAAGAATTGGGTTGGAAAGCAGACTTGCTTGTCCTTTTTGACAGGACATGTCTATGTAGGGGGAGGCAAGGAGGCAAGTCCTCCTAAGGCAGTTTGTCTGTCTGTCTGTCCATCTGGGTTCCTGGGTTAATTGAATTGATCCCACGGTGACCCAAGAAGCTTGGGTCTGTGAAAGAAAGCATCAGGGTGATGTCACCAATAGGAAGATGGGATGGCAGCCCCTTTGTGTCAGTCGGGGAACTTGTAGGGTGTTTGCATTTCGCAGTTTGTTTTTTTGGGGGGAGAGGGGCATGAACTCAAGCCAGCCTTTCAGACATTTCTGTCATATAGAAAGTGGGGGTTGTGGCAGTGAACAGACAAAAATGCCTACCCCCCCAGAGCTTAATGTCCTGGCAAGGGAGATAGAAAAGTAAAAAGTAGGCCTGGGGAGATAGCACAGTGGTTCTGCAGAGGTCTCATGCCTGAGGCTCTGAGGTCCCAAGGTCAATCCCCAGCACCACCATTAGCCAGAGCCGAGCAGTGCTCTGGTCTCCCTCCCGCCCCCTCTTTCTCTTTCTCTGTATCTTTTCCTCTGCATCTGTCACTAAAATAAAATACAGTTAAAAAAGGAAAGTGAAAAAGGAATAATATCTGTTCACACAGCATTACCCATGCACAACAATGAAAACAACCTCAGTACCCTTTGACAGATAACTGGATAGAGAAGCTGTGTGATAGATACTCAGTAGAATACTACTCTGCCATCAAAAAAGGTAAGTCCAGGCCCTTGGGAATAAAACAGAGGGAACTGGCTGTGTATGCTAATTAAGTAAGTCAGAAAGTGAGAAGAATAAAAAAACCTATTGGATGGTGTGGAATGTAAATAAAACTGACAGACTGTGCCAGCTCCATGAGGGATGGGGTAGAGGACTGGGTGGGACTAGTTGAGGGCTTTAATTAATTAATTAATTAATTTATTTTTAAAATTTTGATGACAAGAGGACTCTAGGACTTTGTTGGTGTGTGCAGTGAGTCTTAGATGTGGAAGTCTGAAGCTACACTTGAAATTCTACAGTATTGCAAACCAGTCTTAAATCAATTTTATTTATTAACTTTTAAAAAATGTGTTTGTTATTTATTTTGATCACTTGGGTTATTCTGGGACTCGATGCCTACGCCAGGACTCCACCATTTCCTGCAGCTTCATTCCTGCTGGAATGAATTTTGGATAGAGACAGAAATTGAAGGAGAAAGACAGAGAGTGATGGTGGTGGGGAGACCGAGACCTGCAGTACTTCTTTTTTAAAAAAATATTTTATTTTATTTATTCCCTTTTGTTGCCCTTGTTGTTTTATTGTTGTAGTTATTATTGTTGTTGTCGTCTTTGTTGGATAGGACAGAGAGAAATGGAGAGAGGAGGGGAAGACAGAGAGGAGGAGAGAAAGATAGACACCTGCAGACCTGCTTCACCGCCTGTGAAGTGACTCCCCTGCAGGTGGGGAGCTGGGGTTTGAACCGGGATCCTTATGCTGGTCCTTGTGCTTTGCGCCACCTGCGCTTAACTCGCTGCGCTACAGCCCGACTCCTCTGCAGTACTTCTTTACAACTTGTGAAGCTTCCCCCCAGTAGGTGGGGACCGGGGCCTTGAATATGGTAATGTGTGCACTCCACCAGGTGCATCACCACACAGCTCCTTAAATCAATGAAAAGGGGCAAAGAAGCAAAAAAGTAGATTGTGCTGTATGGTGCCCATGCTAGGGAGAAATAGTCAACTGGAAAAGGAGATTTGGGGGTGCAGGAGTAGCTGGAGGCAAGGAGGGGTCTGAGCGGGAGAGCTGATGAGGCAGTAGGCGGCACAGGGGGACAAGACAGACAGGCTGAGCAGGGAGTGCAGGTGCCTTGGGGAGAGGGCCTGATGTGCTTGGAAAGTCTGCTTTGGTGTCAAGAGAAGTGGGGTGTCTGGGAGGGTCTGAGCTGAGGGCACTGATGAGACTGGGCCTGTTTCGGGCGTCTCTGTCTGGGAGCTTTTGGAAAGAACTTGGGCATCATGGGAAGTGACTGGTGTTCATGGCCAGAGGGTGGGGTGCAGTGGTAGCATGCAGGCTTTGTGAATGTAAGGTCATGAGTTTGAGCCCCATGTATGCCAGAGTGATGCTCTGGTTCTCATAACCCCACAGCCCCTGTCCCCATAAAGCATAAAGCAGACTGAAGAATAAAGATCCAAAGAACACCCCACCTGCAGGGGAGTCGCTTCACAGGCGGTGAAGCAGGTCTGCAGGTGTCTATCTTTCTCTCCTCCTCTCTGTCTTCCCCTCCTCTCTCCATTTCTCTCTGTCCTATCCAACAACGACAACAACAATAATAACTACAACAATAAAACAACAAGGGCAACAAAAGGGAATAAATAAATAAAGTAAATATTAAAAAAATAGTAATAATAAAAAAAAAGATCCAAAGAACAGAGTGCCCAGAGCACCTGGCGGAGTCTTCACTTGGAAGCATGCAGGGACAGCTGGCAGGCTGTGCTGGTGATTTGCATGGGGGCACTGGACTCCCTAGGGCTTGGGCTTGGGAGAAGCATTCCCTTGAATGCCTTGAGTCAGCTCTTAGTGTCTTCTCAGAAGCTACTCTGCCTGTCCCCCTGGGGGTGGGGAGTCCTTTCAAGCAGCTGAGATGGTGAGTTTCCTCTCCTGGAGAGAGGCGCTCCTGAATTTGTGTGGACTCTCCTTTTGCTCACGAGCTGCAGGCTGCAAAGGGCTTTTGATACCCACATTCCCCCCCCCCCCCATCACAGCAGTGGGAATGTCCTTGGCAGCTGGAAGTGTGGAAGTACCACTTAACTTTTTTTTTTTAATGCAAATGAACTCAGAGCCTCACACCTTCCCTAGATCACATAGTGGCCTTCCTGGCCCACTTTTCTACTCTCGCTATTTATTATTTTGAGATGGAGAGAAAGACACAGAAGCATCATCCACTCTCGTGCTGCCAGACACAGGGCTCTTGTGTGGTGTGGGGCCTCTGAGCTGGGGCCACTCTGCTGGGTGAGCTATCATCTCTCTCTGACAGTCAGGGTCCCTTCTAAGGTCCCTGCCCTTAGAAAAGCCACTAGGTATCTACAAAATGGAGACCCCCTTTCCCTCAACTCATCATCTGAACTATTCCATGTTGGTTATTATGCCAGGCCCCCTGCATTGCTTAACGCTGTGATCTATTTACATAATCATTGCTTTGTCTGAGACCCTCCCTGCCTGTAGGGCATTGGTTTAATCCCCATTGGTTAGATGGAATTTGTGCTTTTTTTCCTTCTCTCCACCCGCTCTCCTGCCCACTTCCTTTATAAAGACAGATTCTTTTCTGATCAATAAACACATTGCATTGCTTTCCGCTCAGCCATGAGTTCCTGGTCGTCTCTCTCCCGCCCGCGAAGCTAGCCCGGCAATTCCAGCCTTTAGGTTCATGAGTAGTCAACAATTTGTTTGGCTTTATATGTTAACTCTTTTTTCAGCCACCAGATTCCAGATGCTCAGATGATGCTAACCGTACTTCCCTGGGCTGACAACCCCACCAATATGTCCCGGAGCCCTGCTTCCCCAGAGCCCTGCCCCACTAGGGAAAGAGAGAGACAGGCTGGGAGTGTGGATTGACCTGTCAACGCCCATGTTCAGCGGGGAAGCAATTCCAGAATCCAGACCTTCCACCTTCTGCATCCCACAATGACCCTGGGTCCATACTCCTAGAGGGATAAAGAACAGGAAAGCTATCAGGGGAGGGGATGGGATTACAAAGTTCTGGTGGTGGTAATTGTGTGGAGTTGTGCCCCTCTTATCCCATGGTTTTTGCTTCCTTTTATTTTTATTTTTTTAGTGTTTCCTTTTTATGAATGAAAATTAAAAAAGAAAAGAAAAGCCACTAGGAAGAACAAGGCACCGTGGTCAGGAGAACCTGGGACTTGAGACTTGGGACTTGGGAGCGTCTATGAAATATGAAATGAGGGGACCAGGCGGTGGTACAGCTCTTTGAGCACACACATTACCGTGTGTAAGGATCCATCTTCAAGCCCAAACCTGTAGGGGAAACTTCACTAGCTGTGAAGCAGTGCTGCAGGTGCCTCTCTCTCTCTCCCTCCTTGTCTCCTACTTCCCTCTCAGTTTCTCTGTCTTATCAACTAAAATATTTAAAAAAGAAACATGAACATGAGAACTCTTCTACTTCTGTCTCCCAGAAGAATTCTCTGTTCAGTGAGAAAAAGGCTCAAGAGCCCTTGACTAGAAGCAGAGAGAGGTTCTCTAGTGTCCTTACTGCTGGGGAGGGTGGGTCTGGATGATGGGCCTTTGGGGGTGCAGTGAGGCCTGTCCCCAGTCTCCACTCCCCACCCCACCCCTCAGTGTATGGATGAGTCCTGGCAGGGGGACACGTGCCCTCTCCAGGGAGGATTTAGAGGTTAACTTACTCAGTTTTTCCTTGCCTGGGTCTTCACAAATCCCTCTAATCTTTCCTTTCTTTAAATAAATCTCCATAAATCCCCTTCACGTGTTCTCCTCCCCTCCTGGGGGAGGTATGGGCCTTGGCCCGGTGGGGACCAGTGGGGAGGTTCCCTCATTCTCCCCAGCACTGTGGGGTCCCATGTCCCTGGGGGCACATCTCTTCCACAGAAGAGGAAACTGCTTGGGGGTGGCCTGGAGGAGCTACACTCTGAGACTCAGAGACAGTTAGTCAGTCCAGCGCAGGTATGGCTCAGACAGGACACGTGGGCTTTGGGACAAGGGCTGGGGGCAACCCCTTCTCAGTTCATCCCAGCTGTGATACCCTGTTCAGTATTTCTGCTGCAGATGGGTCACATATGTGAACTCTTGCTTTCTTTTTCCTGCTGTTTCTTCTTCCTTCCTTCCTTCTTTATTTTAGAACAAAACACTACTGAGCTCTGACTATTGATGGTGTTGGGAATTGAACCTGAGACCTCTCCCATGTAGCTCCCATGCTCTGCCCTTGTTCTTTCTCCCCCAGCAATCCTACTTTGTATTTATTTATTACTCTTCCTGTGGGCCTCCTGCATGTATACTACTACTGAGTAGTCTCCATGCACTATTCTTCTTCTTTCTTTATTTTTGCTAGAGAAAAAGGAGGATGGAGAAAGAGAGAGGAGAGAGACACCACAGCACTGCTCCGCCATCCATGGAGCTCCATCCAGTGCTGTCCATGGCGTTCCCATGTGGTGCTGGGGTTGAACCCAGGGCCTCATGGACAGAAGTGCATGAGTTCTACTCACTGAGCTATCTCCAGGACCCCTTGTTTGATTAAAAAAAATGTTTATCATGTAGCTTGTGGGTTATTCAGGCTCTAGTGGGCCACCCAGGGTGACCTTCTTAAGGCCACCACCAAGCTGGGTTTTCCCCTGTCACTGACAGGTAACAGTGTGTCTTGGGCTTTAATTCCCCTCGCGTTTCTCTGAATTCCACCGTGGAGGGCTCTGAGGTGAGCCTTTGCCGGGCCAGTAGGGGGATGTATGGGGGAAGCGTGAACCCCAGTAGGAAGATCGTCCCCCACCTCCTCTCGTAGCCCTTGGTTTTGCTGAGTGGAGGTGAATGTGCTGGCTCTGCCTTTCCCAGCTGCCACAAGGCTTAACCTCCAGCTGCAGTGGAGGTTAAGCCTTGTGGGTTGTCAGGGCTGCTGCTGGTCGTGGAAGCTCTTGCTGCTGAGATGCAGGCTGGAGCCTCTACCCCTTCCCCCTGCCCTGAAACTGGAGGAAGAAACCACTGGCAGGAAGAATCATGAGTGGGGTTTTACTCAGCATAGATGAACAGAGAATGCAGACTCCCAGGCCACTGGGTCATGGAGGCCTATGTTGATTCAGTTCAACTTTTAAGAAATATATTTAAAAAATACTTCATTTTGGGGGCCAGGTGGTGGCGCACCTGGTTAAGCACTCACATTACAGTGTTCAAGGACCCAGGTTTGAGCCCTTGGTCCCCACCTGCATGGGGAAAGCTTCATGAGTGGTGAAGCAGGATGTCTCTCTGTCTCTCTCCCTCACTGCCTCCCTTTATCCTCTTGATTTTTGGCTGTCTCTATCCAGTAAATAAAGATAATAAAATTAATTAAAATATATTTCATTTTATTTATTAATTGGATAGAGACAGAAAAAAATGGAGAGGGAAGGGGGGAGAGAAAGAGGCACTTGCAGCCCTGCTTCACCACTTGCAAAACCTCCCACCCACACTCTCCCCTCCACAGGTAGAGGCAGGAGGCTTGAACTTGAGTCCTTGCACATGGTAATAGATGCACTGTCCCAGGCAGGATGCTCAGCAGTGGCATTGCACATGCATGAGGTCCTAGCGTTGCATAAAAACAAACAAACAAACAAACAAACCCCCAGCATTCTGAGCCACATTGCATAGTGGCTTCAGGATTGACACCATTGGTGAGCAGTGCATTTTCTGAAAGGACCCAAAGCTGTGTGGTCTAGGGCCTACAGTCTGGCAGTGGTGATGGATAAAACACTGGTGGGTGGAAGGGGTGGAGTGAAGATGGACTGGGGGCTCCTGGAACCCACTAAGGGTGCCTCCCTCCTCTCTCTTGGGTCTCTGCCCTGCTGGACCTTAGCTTCTGGAGTTGGCATAGAGTGGGGTTCGGAGCCTTTAAGTATCTGGTGTGTGTGTGTGTGTGTGTGTGTGTGTGTTGGGGGCAGGGGACCAGTTCCAGGGTGCAGGTGGCATCATAGACACCCCCTCCCGCCCCGAGCGGGTGGGTGACCTAGTTTGCTCCAGATCACAGGCTCCTGCCTTCCTCTCCTTATCTCAGCTGGCTTTGGCTTTGTCTCTGCACCTCTCCCTGCTTCAGGCTTTATCTGTCACCATCTCCATGCGCTGGTGCAAGAGCTGGGTCTTCTCTGTCCTCTCTTCAGCACAGTCTCTGCACACCAGAGGCTTCTGTAATGTTATCCGGCAGCGTGATTCATTGAGCAGAATGTGAAGCTGCAAGCAGGCAAGCATGTGGGTCTCTGTGCAGCTGCCATGCTTCTCCCTCCAGCTGCCTCGACCTCTCAGCTTTGCTTCTTAGTGGAGATCGGCTTTGAGGGGGGTGGGTGGGGTCACACCAGGATGGAAGGATGCACGTGCTATTGTTCTGCAGTGAACACCTGCACCCACGTGATGGCCAAAAGCAGTGAGATCTCAGTTAAAAATTGAGGGGAAAAGAGGGAACAGGTCCATTGATTTCAAGGCACATGTGTTTACATTGTGGAGTTCTGTAGTCTGAAATCTCATTGTACTGGATTAGGGGGTAGCTCACCTGGTAGAGCACATGCATTGCTATCCAGGAGGCCCTGGGTTTGAGCCCCACCATATGGGAACACCATGAACAGGACCGAAGGAACTCCATAGATGAAGGGGGCAGTGCAGTGGTGTCTCTCCTCTCTCTTTAAAAATATGGGGGGGGGGTCGGACAGTGGCGCAGTGGGTTAAGCACATGTGGCGCAAAGCGCAGGGACCGGCATAAGGATCCCGGTTCGAGCCCCCGGCTCCCCACCTGCAGGGGAGTCGCTTCACAGGCGGTGAAGCAGGTCTGCAGGTGTCTATCTTTCTCTCCCCCTCTCTGTCTTCCCCTCCTCTCTCCATTTCTCTCTGTCCTATTAAACAATGAACAACATCAACAATGGCAATAATAATAATAACCACAAGGAGGCTACAACAACAAGGGCAACAAAAAGGGGGAAAAAATGGCCTCCAGGAGCGGTGGATTCATGGTGCAGGCACTGAGCCCAGCAATAACCCTGGAGGAAAAAAATATAGAGGAGGCCAGGAGGCAGTCTGGTAGTGTATATGTACACTTTGCTATTCATGAGGACCAGGTTCAAGCCCCCAGCCACTACATGGGGGCACCTGTTTAGGGGAAGCTTCACCAGCCACCAGCATTAGAGTAGTGCTGTGGTGTCTCTTCTTCTCTCTTACTGTCTATCAAAAAAAAAAACAAACTGCTGGGAGTGGAGGGATGTAGTAGTCAGGGAGCCCTAGTGATGATCCTGGTGGCAAAACATAGATAAATAAATAAATAAATAAATAAATAAATAAGGGAATTTGAGCTGGGGAGGCCACTCAATGGTACCTTGCAAGCATGAAATCCTGGATCCACTCCTGGCACTACATGAACAGCAAACAAAGCAAGATCGAGCCTGTGGGCCTGATAGTGCTGAGCGGCAGCCTTTCCTATAATCCTTTCAGCTCCTCTGGCCACTGGGGTTTGATGCTATGCCTACATATTTGTGTGTTAACTTGTGTTAGAAATTCCCATCTTTTTCTTTTCTTTTCTTTTCTTTTCTTTTCTTTTCTTTTCTTTTCTCCTTCCTTCCTTCCTTCCTTCCTTTTTTAAGGAGTTGAAGCAGAGTGTTTATTCTTTTGCAAAAGGGCATTTATTCTTTTTCCAACAGTGTCAGTCAGGTAGCACCATGCCCCCCACCTTTCTCCCATCCTTTTTTTTTTTTTTGGAGTTCTTTATTGGGGGAGTAGTGGTTTATAGTTGACAGTAAAATACAATAGTTTGTACATGCATAACAAGAAATACCCATCTATGACATCTTTTCATATTTATTTAAGGGTGGCATCACTTCAGTCTATGTGGTGGCCGAGACTTAACCTAGGACCTCATGTGTGCAAGTCTTGTGTTACACCACTGATCCACCTCCCAACTACCATCAACCTTTTTTTTTTTTTTTTGCCTCCAGGGTTATTGCTGAGGCTTGGTGCCTGCACTTGGAATCCACTGCTCCTGGTGGCCATTTTTTCCTCCTGTTGTTGTTGCTCTTGTTGTTGGATAGGACAGAGAGAAATTGAGAGAGGAGGGCAAGAGGGGGAGAGGGGGGAGAGGATAGAAACCTGCAGACCTGCTTCACCACTTGCAAAGCAACTCCCCTCCAGGTGAGGAGCCAGAGGCTCAAACAGGGATCCTTGCTTCACTCCTTGTGCTTTGCAACCATGTGCACTTAACCTGGTACACTACTGCCCGACCCCCCCATCTTAACCTTTTTTATTTAAAAAAAATTCATAGGGGCTGGGTAGTGGTGCACCTGGTTGAGTGCATACATTACCATCAGCAAGGACCAGGGTTCAAGTACCCAGTCCTCATCCTTGTGGGTGAAGCTTCCTAAGTGGTGAAGTAGAATTTCAAGTGTCTTTCTCCCTCTCTATGTCCCCTTCCCCTCTCAATTTCTTTCTGTCCTATTAAATGAAAAAACAAGGGGCTGGGTGGTGGTGCACCTGGTTGAGTGCACACATCACAATGTGTGTGCGAGGACCTGGGTTTGATCTCCTGGTACCCACCTGCAGGGGGAAAGCTTTGAGAGTGGTAAAGCAGTTTTGTGGTGTTTCTGTATCTCTCTCCTTCTCTATCACCCCATTCCCGCTCAATTTCTGGCTGTCTCTATCCAATAAATAAATAAAAGATAGTAAAAAATTAAAAATAAATACATTTAAAAGTTTTCATTTGAGAGAGAGAGACAGACACACACACATAGAAGTAGGGCATTCCTGATTCTTGGTACTGCTGGGGATTGAACCTGGGACCTCTGGGACCTCAGGCATAAAAGTATGGTGCATATCTGCTGTGCTCTTTCCCTGCCCTTCAGCTATTTTTAATGTGTGCAGTTCCGTGGCACCAAGCACAGTCAGTTACCTTGCACCCACCAACAGCATCCTCCTCCAGAATGGTCTTACCCTCTGAGACTGACAGACTCCACCGTCCCTCCATCCCCACTCCAGCCCCTGGCCACACCATTCTCATCTGTCTCTGGATTTGATGACTCTGGGGGCCTCACAGAGGTGGTACTCTACACTATTTGTTCTTCCTCATCTGGCTTATTCTACTTTGCCCAGGGTCTGCAGGGTTCAGCCCCCAGTGCCCTGTGTCAGGACGTCCCTTCTGAGGTAGAGGGTGTTGTTCCACTGATCTGCAGTGTGTGTGTGTGTGTGTCAGCACGTCTGGTGGTGAGCCCTAGGACCTCCACCTCCAGGCTCTTGTGCATAATGGTGTGTGCACATGGGAAGAGGGACGTGTATAATCAGAAGTGGAAATGCTGGATCCACTAGGGATGCTTTGCTTAATTTCTGATAAGCTGCCATATTGTGCTCTGCAACTGTGTGTGTTTGGAATTTTTGAAATACTCTTTTATTATTTTTGCCACCTGGGCTTAATGTGCCTGTGTGGTTTCACCACTCCCAGTGGACTCTTCTCCCCTCTTCACTATCAGATAGGAACACAGAAAGAAGAGAGACAGAAAAGAGAGACACCACAGCACTGCTTCACTGCTTGTGGAACTCCCCCTCTGTATGGCACTCCTACACAGTGCCGGGTAGATGAACTGGGTCCTCTTGCACAGCAAAATATGTGTCTGTGCACGAGTCCTCCTGAGTTGTACAATAGCCCTGAGATTGGGCACTGGCACTGTGTCAGGCTGCTGACAAGCTGACCACTCCACTGGGGTTCTTGGGAGAGAACACTGGGTGATTCAGACTACCTCTCCCTCAGTCCATGGCTGCAGCACGGTCTGGAGGAGTCCTGTCAACACCACCCAGCCCTGTGGCATAGAGCACCCACATGGAGCCATCTCAAGCTCCCAGTGGCTCAAAGGCCTGCTGCAGAATCCTGGCCCCAGGTGCTTTGAGCAGATGCGAGCTGACTCCAGCCAACCTGCCAAGGAAACAGTGAGTTTGGGTCTCAGCTGGGAACCACGTATCTCCATCCGGTCCTCTCTCTGGCTGGGTGGTCTTGCTGGTTGGGAGGAGGTAGGTGCTGTCAGCTTCAATGAGGGGAGGTGCACAGCGAAGGCTTCGGCAAGAAGAAGGCATTATCAGGCTGCGGAGATGAAGCTGTAAAAGTAGAACTTCCTCAGAAATGGGCATGCTGTGTGCATTCTTTGAAGCCTAGTTGTCTTTGATTTTTATTCTTTGTGGCACCAGGAATGAATCCAGGGCCTGGAGTAAACCATGAATGATGCTGAGTGGCCTGCCAGACTGATTCTTTTTTCATTCTTTTATTTATTTGAATTTTTTCATGAGGTGGGGTGAGAGGAAGGAGAGAGAGAAATAGAGGTAAGAGAGACACTACAGCAATACTCTGCCATCCACGGTGCTCCCACATGGTGCTGGGTCTCAAACTCAGGGCTGCACACAAGGTAAGGTGTTCACTCTGCAGAGTGAACTATCTCCTGCCCAGCATCACTTTTAAAATATGAGGAGAACCCTGATACTTCCAGTCTATTTGCAACCCAATGCCAGATTCCTTTCCCCAGGGTTCTAGCAAACAAGATACAGCATGCTCTGGAATGTTAAAAAACAAAACAAAAAATTAAAAAAAAAATAGAAGTCAAACACAACTTTTCTAGCTTCAGTATCCAAAAAGCAGAGGCCATGGGAAATTCAGGCAGGTGTTCAGAAATGCAGAGAATTGGGGCTGTTCTCGAATGACTAGCATACATCTGACCCCTGGCTCCAAGTGCCAGTGGGGCCACAAACTGACAGCTTTTATTTGATGGCAGTCGCCTGGCCCTTTGCTCACTTAAGTGTCCCCCCATTTCTATTTCCAGTGAGTCCTCTCACACAAAGGAGATGCTTTCCTGTCTCAGTGGACTAAATTTTGTTTGTTTTAAAATCAGTAGTTGATTAAATCAAACTTAGCTTTTCTCACAGCTTGGCAATTAAAAATAAAAGCATGGGAGTCAGGCGGTAGCACAGCGGGTTAAGCGCAGGTGGCGCTAAGCACAAGGACCGGCAGAAGGATCCCGGTTCGAACCCCGGCTCCCCACCTGCAGGGGAGTCACTTCACAGGCGGTGAAGCAGGTCTGCAGGTGTCTATCTTTCTCTCCTCCTCTCTGTCTTCCCCTCCTCTCTCCATTTCTCTCTGTCCTATCCAACAACGACATCAATAATAACTACAACAATAAAAAACAACAAGGGCAACAAAATAAATAAATAAATAAATAAATAAATAAATAAAATGAAAGCATTACTGGTTGTGTAGTAAAGGTCTCACCAACTAGTAATGGCTCCAAATGGTTTCTGTAAGTTGAAAAGAGCAGGGGTGAGCCCTGAGCCCACAGGAAGATGAAGCACCCGAACATGCTCTCTGTTAAGAGAGAGCCTCAGCTTGTGTCTCCTTCAGATCAGTTTTGAAATTTGTGTCTCTAGTGGATAATGGGCACAAAGCTTTTCCAAGCTCACAGGCAGCTTCTCAGTCCAGGAAGCAGTTGGAACTGTCTGGTTCTGGGGACAGGCAGTGGTGCACCCTGTTGAGAGCATGTTACCATGCTCAAGGACCAAGGTTCAAGCCTCTGCTTCACACTTGCAGGGGGAAAGCTTCTCTAGCAGTGAAGCAGTGCTGCAGGCATGTCTCTATTTCTCCCTGTCTTCCCCTCCCCTCTCTATTTCACTGTCCTATCTAAGACAGAAAAAAAAAAGCTGTCTGCTTCTGAGTTCCCATCCAGAGGGAATTTGAGCTAAACTGTTTCCCATTTCAGTTTGAGGTTCTGCTTTTTGTATTTGGTTCTTTCTGGGAAGCATCTGACAGGCGTCTGAGCCCACAGGCCGTGTCTTATTCCTCTTTCTCCTTCAGTCCACAGCCGCATAAGAATTCAGTCCTCTGGGGCCACCTTCCTGGCCAGCAGCCACTGCCAATGCCTGGGGCCTTGAGCCCAAGGAAGCTATCCTTGCCCCTCCTTTCAGTCAAAGATCAAACATGCTTTACTGATGGATATTTTTAAAAATTTATTTAGACAGATATATACATCCCACTGCTCTTAGTGAACTCTTAATTTTTTTTGAAGTTTTCCAACTACAGTATCACAGTTAAATAAATGTTGATTTATAGGATTTGTTGTTGTTGTCACAGGGATACATTTGCATATTTCCCCAAGACAGGTCAGTACATTTCATCTTCAACCAAAACATTATCTTAAAAAAAATCATTTTATTGGGGGAGGGGGGGGGCTTTGGATGGTGGTGGAAAAAAACCTAAGTTGGGGTTTACAGTGGTTTGCAGACACCTATAATGGGGAGATGAAAAAGAAATTTTTTTTTTTCCCAGATAGAGGGTGAGAGGCAGAGAGGGACAGAGAGAAGAGAAACACCACAGCACTGCTCCACCACTCATCAATTTTTCCCTTTGCATAATGCTCCCATGTGCCTACTAGAGACTTGAATCCAGTTTTCCTGTATGTTAAAGTGTGCACTCTATTGGGTGAGCTGTCTCTTGGCCCCTGAACTTTATTAAAGGGGAAAAGGTCATAGAGGAACTGTTTTAAAAGAATCTTGAGGTGTTCTAAAATTCTGTGGCTGGGTGCTTCTCAGCTAGTGGGTCTCTCCTGTACACAGTGGCCTGTGGAACTTGGGCCCCAGCCTTCCACCCAGCAGCCACGGAGCTGTGCACTGCTTACCCTCTGTTACAATCCAGAAAGTGCAGATCACATTGGCACAAGCTGTATCTAGGATTGCCTTGAGATTTTTTGCTGAGATGAACTGTGTAAAGGGGCTATGTATTTATTTTATTTTATTGCAGAATGCCTGGGGTATCTTAAGTACTCAGTAAATGTTAGCTGAACTCACTTCATTTTGGGTCATCTTTAGCTACTGTGATTCACAGCCAAGTAGGAAACCTCTGACTCCTATCTGGAGAGCTTCCAAGAGTAGTGTTATACCCCCACCTTCTGCTCCTCTCTGTTCTTGTTTCTTCTTCCTCTCTCTCTTTCTCTCTCTCTCTCTCTCTTTCTCCCCTAAAAAGGATGTTGATCGTGGTGGCTCCAGGCCATGCACTAGGTGAGAAAGAAAAATAAGTGTGAAAGGGACTGGGCTGTGGCACACCTTGAGCACACACATTACAGTGTGCAAGAAGGACCCGTGTTCAAGCCCCCAGTCACCACCTGCGGGATGTGGGGTGGGGGAACACTTAACATGGAGTGGGGCAATGCTGCAGGTCTCTCTCTTTCTTGCTCCCATTCTATCTTCATTTTCCTTCTCAATTTCTTCTGTCTTTATCCAACAAAATAAAGAAAAACAAGTGTGATGTAAACTCATAATCATTAAGAGGGAACTTTAAAGCTGCTGTCACCTATCGTGTCATGTCACGATAGGACAGGAGACATGTCACATACATGGGGAATCACCTGTGGGGTTTTGGGACTTCTGTTCCTCTTTGTATGGTTGGCTGTGTAGTAATTCCACATTCAAGAGGTGAGGAAAGCTGGTCTGTACTCAATTTAAAATATAACACTTTAGTGTCAGATTTTAAAAGGGTGTGCATGGCTGGTAAAATATGCCCATTAAGCAAAACTTGAATTAGAGTGGACAGATCAGCTTAAATCCTGCAGGAGTAATGAACATTTGGAGAGGTCGCTGATGCGCGAAGGTCAGAGATTGCTCATTTCTTGGCTATCAACAAATCAGAGTGGTGCCAGAGGTATTATTGAGTGTGTCTAATTGAAAAATAGGTCAGAGGGAGTCGGGCGGTAGTGCAGCGGGTTAAATGCATGTGATACAAAGCGCAAGTACCTGCGTAAGGATCCTGGTTCGAGCCATGTTCATTAATCCTTTCTTAAAAAAAAAAAAAAAATTCAATGCACATCCCCCCCAAAAAAAAAAAGAGTGGCTTCACAGGCGGTGAAGCAGGTCTACAGGCGTCTCTCTTTCTCTCCCCCTCTCTGTCTTCTCCTCCTCTCTCCACTTTTCTCTGTCCTATCCAACAACCATGACATCAGTAACAACAACAATAGTAACTACAACAATATAAAACAAGGGCAACAAAAGGGAAAATAAATAAATATAAAAAAAGAGGTCAGAGAGCCAACACACACACACACACACACACACACACACACACACACACACTACATCTGAATACAAAAATTAAAAAAAAATCTTAGCTTCCCAAAGGACAACTGGAAGGGACCCTGTGATGGTGTGTCCAGCTCCCATAGATGGAAAGGAGGAGGCATTCACTCATGTTTTCTTCTCTTGTGTCACAGCTCAGGGCCATCCACAGGCCATCCGGAGCTCTCATGGCAGAAATGTGAGAGCCTGCCAGAGGGCAGTGTTTAGGGTGTAATGGGAATCAGGAGGCAAAGATGCAAAGGTTTTGGCCCAGGTGGAGTCTTCTGTCTTTGGGGCAGAGTGCTACTGGGATACCCTCTCAGCTTTCATGACTTCACTTGGAACCTGCTTTATATAGTCACTGCACAGTTTGACCCCAGAAAAGGAGGACAAAACATTCTTCTTTTGACAAAGTAGGTAACATAAACGTCCCTTCTGCTTTTCATTTGGTGGTTGTCCTTGCAGATGGTATTTTGCTGGCATGCATCAAAGTCAACTTTTTAATTTTTTGCCACCAGAGTTCATGTTCATTCTCTCTTCCCCATCCCCTCAAGCAGATAGAAATTGAGAGGGGGGAGGTAAAAAGGGAGAAAGATACCTGCAGACCTGCTTCACTGCTCCTGAAGCTTCCCCTTTCAGGTGAGGAGCAGAGGCTTGAATCTGGGTCCTTGTACATGGTAAGGTATGCACTTAATCAGGTATGCAACCTCCTGGTCCTTTCACCAGGCTTATCTTTGGGTCTCAGAACCTACATGATTTCATTGCGCCTGGAGGCCATTTTGTCATAGCATGTGAAAACCACAGAGGAAGAGACAGACAGAGGGAAGGAGAGACACCTGCACTGATACAACACTTGTGAAGCTTCCCTGCTATGGGTGGGGGTCATGGCCTTGAACCTAGGTCCCTATGCATGGCAATGTGTGTACTAATGGGTTCTCCACACCCTGAGCCTCCCAAGTCAAGATGTTTTTACAGCTTGCCTCACAGCTAATTGAAGGCTCATCCTGCAGTGGTGACCCAATTGCCTAACTGGTGGCCTATCCATCTCTTGTAGGCTCCAGGAGATGGCTTGAGGTCCAGCAGGAAACAATAAAAATCCACTCCTGTGATCTGTAGCTGTGTGATGCAGGCAGTACATTATTTGAGTTGTTTCCATGATAGTGTAGCTGACAGCTGTTTCTTTGCCTTTGGACTAGAGAGAGAAGGAGGAAGTGGAAGTGAAATGAAGCAGGTATCTTCTTAACTCTTGTGAAAGGAGGCTTGTGCTACTTGTACATACACTGAGCGCTAACCAAGCACTGTGCAGGCCATGAGCAGCATCCTCCCTGGTGTGTTCAAGGCTCAATTTGGGCCAGTGGGATGAAATCCTGAATCCTGGAGGCTGAGAGGTAGCTCACCCCGGGGGAGCACACACTTTATCATGTGTGAGGTCTCAGGTTGAAGCCCCTCTGGCTGCCACATGAGAAAACCACATAAAGGGGAATCTCTATAAGCGGGACAGTGCTGTGGTGCGTCAGCTCCCTTCCTTCCCCCTCTCTCTATGCTGTTCATCCTCTATCTGAAGAAAAAAACAAGCGAAAAAAAAAAAAAAAAAACAATTCACCAGGAGAGGTGGCATCCTGTAGGCACGAAGCCCCAGTGAAGTTATGGTGGCAAGGGAAAACGGAAAAGACATCCCGAACTCCCCTGAGAGAGCACTGGGAGGCAGAAGGCGCTAGCACAGTATGGCCCTTCACTGTGAATCTCTGTGTCCTGGGTTGCTCCCAGGAGCCCCTAGTACGTGTGGGGTGTCGGGGTCTCTGGCGGGGTGATCTCCAGGGGAAAGGTAACGGACTGGTTCTTTCTCGCTCACGACAGGGGTGACACGAAGTAAAAGACACCAGGGAG
This sequence comes from Erinaceus europaeus, assembly GCF_950295315.1. Classification (NCBI taxonomy): domain Eukaryota; kingdom Metazoa; phylum Chordata; class Mammalia; order Eulipotyphla; family Erinaceidae; genus Erinaceus; species Erinaceus europaeus. The sequence continues at coordinate 50,632,149 of NC_080167.1, forward strand.
CTCTTAACGTGCCCAGAACCCAGAACTCGTTTATTAGCAAGGTGGACATGAGTTAAATAGAAAAACAAACGAAGGGAATTATTACTGAAGTATGTCAGAAATTTCTCCTCCTCCTTCATTTTGATTTAGGTTAACTATTTAGATAAAGATGAGAGATTCACATGAGAGAGAGATGCCAGACCATCACTCCGGCACATTGGCACCAGGGGTTGAACGGGGAGCCTCAGACGTGTGCAAGTCCTGTGCTCTACCAGCCAAGCTTTCCCCCCAGCCACCTGATTCTTTGTGGAGAGCCCACTTAGGAGGGCAGCACTGTGCAGTGGTTGGGACCCCTTGCTTGGGCCGTTGTGAGAATGAAATGTACACCCCGATGTCAAGCCCTGAGCGTGCCCCCCGTGTCCGAGGAAGAGCTTAGTCACCACCAGCTCTTGTCATCAGCACCCTGCTATGGCTGAGCTCAGGAGCAGCTACAAAGTCCACCTTGTCTACTCCCTCCACTCCTCTGCCAGCCTGGCTGCCTGTCCTCACAGTTGACGAGTAGGTGGTCTTAAACCTTGGTCGCAGGCTGCTGTGGGGAGGCAGAGATGACACCCCTGGACTGATTATTACCACCGCCTGGGTTTGTGGTGGTCCTGGTGTGACCACAACCCATGCTCACCTCTCCTGGGCTGGTTGGTTTCCATGCTCTTGTTAATTGGGCAGTTTCAGATGTGCCAATTAGCTCGGGTCCAAAGCCTGCTGACATAGTGGAGCCAGGAGCTGGTGGTGCCGGGGTGCCGGGCTAAGTACTTTCCCAAGGGTAGACAGCTTTTCAAGGCATTGAGGGGAGAAAGAGAGCAGTAAGCCCTTCTATTATTTGGCTGTTTTATTACTATTTTTTTTTCTTTTTATGAGAGCACCGCCCAGCTCTGGCTTATGGTAGTACTGGGGATTGAACCTCAGATCTTGGAGCTTCAGGCATGAAAGTCTTTTAACATAACTATTATGCTATCTCCCCCTCCCATTACTGAATTTTTTCAACTGTGGTATTTATTTTAGGAGTCTTTCCTTCCTTCCTTCCTTTCTTCCTTCTTTCCCACCAAGGTTAACGCTGGTGCTTGGTGCCTGCATGATGAATCCAATGCTCCCAGCAGTCAAAATATTTCTCTTTTTTCTTTTTATTATGATAGAGACAATGAAATAGGGTGAGAAGGAGAGACAAAGGTAGAAACCTGTAGACGGCTCCACTGCTCGTGAAGCTTCCTCCCTGCAGATGGAAAATGGGGCTTAAACTTAGATCCTTATACATGGTAATGTGTATACTTACTGGCTACACCACCACCCATTCCAGAGCACACTTTCATGACACCTCTTCAGACTTAACACGCTGCGCTCAACACCTGAGTACCAATACCCAGTCCCCACTCCACCACCATCACCCCCCACCCCAGCCCAGAGGGACTACTCCACTAGTAACCCCAGCCCTGTGACTGGAATTCAAGTGTCTGATTTCATTTGGCTTTGTCTGTTCCCTTCTTTGTTTCTCTATATCCCACAAATGGTGTGATCATCTGGTATTTGCCTCTCCCTCCTTCTGATTTCTTTTGCTTAGCCTGCCCTGCCCTGGTTCTGTCCGTGTTATTGCAGAAGGCAAGACGTCATCTTTCCTCATTGCCCAGTTGTAGCCTATTATCCTCCCACCCGTCATTGGGCGCTTAGGTTCTCTCCACATCTTGGTTGTTGTACATCCATTGTATGGAGGTGAACACAGCTATGTGTAGAGCTTCTCAGACCATTTGTTCATGCCCATGCCACCCCCCAACCCTCTGTGCTAGTCACTTAAGGAAGGTAGGCAAACATCTGCATAAGCTTGCATGTGGGGTCTATTAATGAAATTCATGTTGTAGAATGCCAGACCACTCCCTGTGTCCTCAGCCCCATCTCCTGGGCAGAAGACTTATTATTATATTGTGTAGTGAAAGTGCAGCTAAAGTCCCTCCACTGTGCCACTCATTTTCACCTTCTGTTAACTCCCTGTGGAGGAGAAACAAAATGGGAGATCCAGCTGTCTGCCAAAACACAGAGGCACAAAAAAGAAAAAGAAAAGAAAAAGAAAAAAATGCTAATTTTCTAATGACAGATTTTCAGTCACAAAAGTTCAAAACCCAGAAATTATGGCATACCTGACTACTGTATTTCTGGGATGGTTCAGCTAGTTGAGCAATATTCTTTTCCCTCCTCCTTGTAGCAATAATAGCACCTATCATATTCCAGTGCTTTGAGATTAATACGTCACACAGTCATCACAACTCCCTACAGATAGTTTTTTTCTTCTTGAAAACAAAACAAAACAAGTAAACAAACAATAAAATAAAAAAAAAAACCAGTTGGCATAGAGAGAGGAGAAATAACTTGCCAAAAGATGCATTGCTGGGAATGGGAAGATATGGGGTTGGAAGCCAAGTCTTTTTTTCCCTTTTTTATACCACTTGGGCTTTGTGGCTGTGCATTGTCACCGTTCCCAGCCCTATCACTGGGGAAACTTCTCCTTGTGTTGTGTTTGGTACTCCCATGTGATGTCAGGATTCAAACCCTGGTCCTCTTGCAAGGTAAAGTGCAGGCTCTACTGGGTGAGCTGTCTTCTGGCCCAAGAGTCAGGTCTGTCAAAGCCCATCTGACTTTCCAGGTATCTCTGTATTTGTATTCCAGTTAACCCATGATGTTGTTACAATATAATTTGTCAAGGGATCAAACTGGATAACCCTGGATTAAAAAAATATTTTCTTATTAAATAGAGAAAGAAATTGAGAAAGGAGGGAGAGCTAGAGAGGGAAAGAAACAGAGAGACACCTGCAGCCCTGCTTTACCACTTGTGAAGCTTTTCCTCTGCCGGTGAGGACTGGGGGCTTGCACCGGGTGCTTGTGCACTGTAATGAGTGCACTTAACCAGGTGTGCTACCACCTGGTCCCTGATAATCCGGGTTTTCAAGGTATAGTTCTTCATCTGAATCACTCTTATACAATTAATTAATCAAAATAAGCAACTGTCACCCCCTTTCAGTTCTAAAAATTACAGATTTAAATACAACAAGTATGGGTCTTTGCAGTTTCTTTTTAAAGTCATTGTGAAGAGCCTTTTGTGGTAGAATAAATTTGAGTTCTAGCAATTAAAAATGAGAACTCAGGAAACAGGAAAATTGACATAGATTTTCAGGACATGCTCAGAATAAAGTCTTCTTCTCAGTCTCAAATTGACTGGCTGACAAATCAAGGAAATGTAAGATTGACTTAACGCCCGCTGCCTGGGATTTCTATTAGTAGGTGTTTATCCCACCAGACACAGACATTCGATTTCATTAAGCCTGTCCATTTCCAGTCTCCTTGAGTCTCAGAATCACTCCAGACTTTTAAGAAGCATGCCACTTTTCCATTCCTTCCTATTAGAAGTGTGGGAATGTTGATACTCTGTTAGAATGAAGAAGGGTATTTTAAGGGTATATGCTTAGAGGATAACACTTATGTAACCTTTTAATCTTCTCACAATAAATACATTTAAGAATTTGAATCCTGGGACCATGTGGTGGTGTGCCCAGTTGAGGGCACACATTGCCATGTGCATGGACCAGGGTTCAAGTCTCCAGTTCCCACAAGTGGTGAAGCAGTGCTACAGGTGTCTCTCTCTTTTTCTCTCCCTGTCAATTTCTCAAATAAAAATATTTTGATCCCAGAACTGTGGTGGGAGAGTGAAAACCTTTGATGGAGGAAAAGCCAAAGATCCTGTTCTCTTCACTTGTGCTCAGCACAGTATTGGCGGGGAACTGTCTCTTTTTGCAGGTGATAGGACCATGAGTGCTAACAATCCAGTAAAAATTCTATTAGAACTAGCACAGCGTTCCTCAAGGCCATTAGCTGTGAGAGTGAGATACAGACATTAGCTGCTTATCTGTGCACTTGCTGTGGAACAACCAAAAGTGAAATTAAAGCAAACATTTCCATTTCTAATATCACCAGAAAGGATAAACTATTTAAGAATAAATCTAACTGGGAGTCAGGCGGTAGCGCAGTGGCTTAAGCGCACATGGTGCAAAGCAGAAGGACCGGCATAAGGATCCCGGTTCGAGCCCCCGGCTCCCCACCTGCAGGGGAGTCGCTTCACAAGCGGTGAAGCAGGTCTGCAGGTGTCTTATCTTTTTCTCCTCCTCTCTGTCTTCCCCTCCTCTCTCCATTTCTCTCTGTCCTATCCAACAACGAAGACAGACAACAATAATTACAACAGTAAAGCAACAAGGGCAACAAAAGGGAATAAATAAATAAATTTAAAAAGAATAAATCTAACCAAGGAAATGTAAGATGTGTACACTGAAGACTACAGAATATCCTTAAAGGAAATGAATGAAGATGCAAATAAGTGGAAAGACTTCCTTTCTGTGATTTGTAGAATTTAAGATAGTTAAGAGAGCAATAGTCTTGGGGTTGGGTAGTGGTGTACTTGGTAGAGTGCACATATTGCCATGTGCAGGGACCTGGGTTCAGTCCTCTAGCCCCCAACCTGCAGGTGTGCTGCAGGTATCTCTCTCCCTCTCTCCCCCCATCTTCTCTCTCAATTTCTACCAAATAAATAAATATTAAAAAAGGAGAGAGGGAGTCGGGCGGTAGCGCAGCAGGTTAAGCGCAGGTGGCACAAAGCGCAAAGACCAGCATAAGGATCCCGGTTCAAGCCCCCGGCTCCCCACCTGCAGGGGAGTCGCTTCACAGGCGGTGAAGCAGGTCTGCAGGTGTCTGTCTTTCTCTCCCCCTCTCTGTCTTCCCCTCCTCTCTCCATTTCTCTCTGTCCTATCCAACATCAATAACACCAATAACTACAACAATAAAACAACAAGGGCAACAAAAGGGAATAAATAAATAAATAAATAAATGGAAAAAAAATAAATAATAAAAAGGAGAGAAAGCAATAGTCTCTGAATGTCTCTGCAGGTTTAACCCAATATCAGAATCCCAGCAATGCTTTTTCCAAAAGTTGACAAGCTGACCTTAAAATTCACATGACATGCAACAAAACTCCAGGATAGTCAAAATAATCTTTAAAAAGAACAATATTGGAGCATTTTTATCTTTTTATTTCAAAACTTACCACAGAGCTATAGAAATAGAAACAGTGTGAAGCTAGGATAAAGGCAGACATACACATCAATGAATTTTTGAGTCCAGAAATAAACCCTCTCATTTATGGTTTATTGATTTTTGATAAAAGTGCCAATTTAATGGGAGGAAGGAGTAGTTTTTTATTTAAACAAATGACTGGAACAACTGGACATCCGTAGCCACGAGAATGGATTTAGACAGTTACAACAAACACAAAAATGAACTCAGTATAGCTTACCTAAATATCAGAGCTAGAACTATAAAATACTTAGAGGAAAGCAGGGGTATAATTTTCTTTATATAGAGACAGAGGCAAGAGAAAGTGAATGAGACCAGAGTGCTGAAATTTCCTTCAGTTCGGTGGGGGCTGGATTTGAACCTAGTTCTCATACATGACAAAGTAGTGCACTATCCAAGTGAGCTATTTATCTGGCACCATGCCTATAGATCTTAATGATTTGGAGTGAGCAATCATTTCTTGGATAGGACACCAAAAGTACAATTAACAAAAGAAGGAAAATAAGGGGTCCAGGTGGTAGCATAGTGGGTTAGGTGCACATGGTGCGAAGCGCGAGAACAGGCATAAGGATCCGGCATAAGGATCCCGGTTCTGCAGGGGAGTCGCTTCACAAGTGGTGAAGCAGGTCTGTAGGTGTCTGTCTTTCTCTCCCCCCTCTCTGTCTTCCCCTTCTCTCTCGATTTCTCTCTGTCCTATCCAACAACAACAGCAACAACAACAATAACAATGAGGGTATCAACAACAATAACAACGAGGGCAACAACATGGGAAAAATGGCTTCCAGGAGCAGTGGATTTGTAGTGCAGGCACCAAGCTCCAGTGATAAACCTTGATCCAAAAAAAAAAAAAAAAGGAAAATAGTATGTACTTGATCAAAACTAAAAACTGGCCTGAGCAATAGATTACCTCGCAGAGTGTTATGCTTTACAAAGTGTGAAGATCCAGGCTTGAGAACCCAGGGACCACACAGGAACCCCATGCACAGAAGGCCAGTGATGTCTCCTGCAGACCACACATCTTATAATATGCAGAGACACAGCTTCAAGCCCCCAGTTTTTACTTGCAGGGGAGAAGCTGCAGATTTCTCTCTCTCTTTTTCCCTATCTCTCCCTTCCTTCTTGATTCCTTCCTGTCTTTGTCTATTGAAAACAAACAAAAATCAAAGGACAAAATAGAACAGTTAGCCAGAAGCAGTGAAATCAAGTAGGTCCTTGCATGCCAAAAACAAAACTAGAAACAAGATAACCAAAAACCATTTATGTTTCAAGAGGACCTATGTGCCAGCTGTGAACCAACAGAAATGAGATTAAGAAAACATTCATAATTATAATAGCATCAAAAAGGACAAAAATTTAGCAATAAATGTAACCAAAGACAGGCAGGTAAAGTGTCAGAATAGGAAATAAAAAGAAAAAAGAGAGAGATGGGGGGGTGGGAGAGAGAGAGAGAGAGAGAGAGAGAGAGAGAGAACAACTTGCAAAATAGGAAGAAAAAAAAAGTGAAACTGCCACATACCAGAATGGTTTAATAAAATAACAAGGAACTTAGAGGCTAGCCTCACTGTCATATATTTCATCTTAAAAATTATTTTGCTGTTCTCGGAATAGTGATGTTTTCTCCCTTTCCTCTCCTCCTCTCTGCGCCCCATCAATAGGATGGGACCCTCTGTAGACATGTGATCACAATGCAGAAAGTGATTTAAGGTCACAGAGAAGCAATTGGAGAGTTCTGGGTGCAACATTAGTTATGAAATCACAGCCCAGTTTTGTGGAAGAACATTGTAATCATCTGTGTCTGGAGAGAGTGGGAAGCGTTTTCAGCAGTTATGGCAACGGTGTTGTCCTGAGATGGAATGATTTATTAACCCTCACATCATTAATATGAAATGTTTATGAAAAGAATAAATTTAGTTTTCTCCTTGCCTTGCTGAAGTTACTAGAGTTTCTATGCAAATCCTGTGCTATAAAAAGAGATTTTATGTGAAACTGCCACATAACAAAGTGGTTTAATAAAATAACAAGGAACTAAGAGGCTAGCCTCACTGTCATGTATTTCATCTTAAAGATTATTTTGTGGTTCTCAGAATAGTGATGTTTTCTTCCTCTCCTCCTCTCCTCTCTGCTCCCCTCCTTCCCTTTCTCTTGTTCATTCAGATGGAGAGACAAAGAGGGAGGGTAAGATGGAGGAATGGGAAGAGAGAGAGAGAGAGAGAGAGAGAGCGAGCTACTCATGACATTACATGTAGTCTCTTGCAGGAGAGAAGAAACCTAGGTGTTCTCTCCTGAGCTTCCTTCTTCTGGGATTCCTGCCTCTCACCCCTGTGGGGTTGGTGTTCTGTGTGGGGCCCAGGCCACCCCAGAGTGGGGAGCCTTCCAGATGGCCTCTCTGCAGTGATGTCTGGCCCCCTGACTCCTCCCTTCCTATGTATTCTGAGAGGCTATTTTGGGGACACCACACTTTGAGAGGAGAATCCAGAGCCCTTGTTACTGTAGGGTTTCCCCTGGGTGGCCCTCAGAATTTAGGTGTCTCATCACACCCCGAGAATCCAGCTTCTAGGTCCTAAGCCTGCAGATAAATGGTATCAGGTGAAGCTGCTTAGAAGCTTAGTAGAGAGCCCCAGAATCGGCTGTTATATCTTCTTTATTCCAGGGGCTGTTTCTCCAGCAACCTCTATGTTTGTGTCTTGGTGGGTGGACTGCTGAGAGGCTCCAGAAGAGTTGCTGTTCTGTTAAAAGCAAAAAACAACAAAACCATCTGATCTAAAATGCCTTTTTCTAAATTGATTTATCAGTATTTTTAATTGAGTTTTTATTTGATAGGACACAAAGATATTGAGAGGGGTGGTGGATATAGGGAGAGAGAGAGAGACACCTGTAGATCTGCTTCACTACTCATGAAGCTTCCCTCTGCAGGTGGGGACTGGGGACTTGAACCTGGGTTCTTGTGCTTGGTCATGTGTGCTGTCAACCGGGTATGCCAGCTCCTGGCTCCCCTGATGTGCCTCTTAAATTGACAAATGGGGGGGGGGGGAAGATGCACATTTGCAAGGCTTCTCAGTGGCCCTGTGATTTGCCCAGGGCTGGAGATCTCCAGCAATTTTTCAGAGCAACTATGTTTGTCTGAAACAGCACTATGTCTACTCTGAAAGGGAGGGAAGCCAGCACACTCCAGGAAACCCCAAGGTAAGGCATGCATTTAGGTGTTTTACTGGGTTCCCTGAAGATCCCCGTCATTGGGAGAACATGCTGGTTTATGATCCTTGGTTGAAAGTGCAGCCAGCCACACTTCTGGAAGATGCCTGTAAAGGCGGAGCTGGAGTAGGAGCTGGAGGAGGAGCCAGGGGTCTGCTGGCTTGGCCAGACCAGGTGCTGGGAGCATTGCAGTGAAGCAGCCTGGCTGTTAGTTAGGGTTGTGTCACACTCTGTGTGGGCATGCAGGGAGCCAGAGCTGAAGCTTAGGGTAGAACGGCTCGCCTGTTACATGTATATTATTCATGTCTCTCCTATTTCAATATCATTTTATTGGGGGGGGCTAGTGGTTTACAGTACAGTTGTTGGCACATGGGTACAAGTTCTCATTTCTCCATGATAATGCAAAACACTCTCCCTCCCAACCTGTGCTGTTTTCCACCCTCATATACCAGGACACCAAAGTCATCTCCCCTTTTCCTTCCCCAGAGTCCCTTGCTTTGGTGCAATACTCCAACTCCAGTCCCAATTTTGCCACCTGTGAGTGAGATTATTCCACATTCATTCTTCTCTTTTTGGCTGTCTCACTTAATATGATTCTCTCAAACTCCATCCAACATGAAGCAAAGGAGGTGATTCCATCATTATTAACAGCTGAAAGCAGGGAGGGGAAAGAGAGAGAGAGAGAGAGAGATAGGTAGATAGATGGATAGAGATTCTTTCATGCATCTGCCCTGGATGAAAAGTCTTGTCTGCTACATGGTAGTTAAGCCCTTCTTTCCTAATTTTTACTTGGGTAGAAGGCATGATCTGTTTCTTCTATCTTTTTATGCAGAGTGGTGCTTCCTCTGCTGAGTGCTGAGACCTAGGGGTAATTCTCTCAACACCCCACAACAGGCTAACAGGCTCTTTGGGATCTCAAGGATTATAGAGAGTCTGGACATAGCTCCCTTTGGAGTTGGTGACCCGAGGTCCCGTCTTCAAGGAGATGCTGAGCGGGAGGCCTGTGCTGGCCTTTTCCTGGCTCTGTGGAAGCTCGAACCAGTTCCAAGCCTTCCAGTACCTCGGCACGATAGCTGGTCTTTCTCCCCTACTTTTCGCCACCAGAATCATTCTTGGAGCCTCCTGGAGGCACATGGGCTGGTTTTAGTAATGTGTCCTTTCCTGGCCGGCTACTCATCCAGTTAATTTAGTTGAGTGTTAATGGTCTTGGGTTGGAAAGTTTATTTATAAGGAACTCATGACCCAGTGTCCTTGTCAGCTGTGATCTGTCTAAAGTCATTTCCTTCTTAGAGAAGAGACTGAAAACAAAGTAGTCAGGATATCAAGCAGTGGTGCACCAGGCTAAGCACACATAGTACAAAGTGCAAGGACCTGCACAAGGATCCCAGTTCGAGCCGCCCCCCCCCCCCCCCCCCGCGCTTCACCTGTGTGGAGGTGGGGAGGTTGCTTCACAAGTGGTGAAGCAGGTCTGCAGGTATCTGTCTTTCTCTCCCTCTATCTACCCTCCTCTCTCAATTTCTCTTTGTCCTATCAAAAAAAAAAGAAAAAAAGGAAAAGGAAAAAAAAGCCGCCAGAAGTGGTAGATTTGTAGTGCTGGTACCAAGATCCAGCAACTAGAAACAAACAAACAAACAAACAAACAAAGCCACAAAGCTAGTGGCTTCAGATCATCCTTTGTGGTTTTCTGTTCTGTTGCTATTATTTGTCAGAACTGGAGCTTCCTGCATGTAGTTTCATCATATTGTTGCCTTTTTCTTCAGGTAGATGGAGAGACAGAGAGAGGGAGAGATACTTTGGAACTTCCTCTGGTGCCCTAGCACCTCCCATGTGGTTCTTGGGTTTGAACCTGGGCCACATGCATGCTAGGCACATGTCCTACCTGTTGGGTTATTTTTCTGGCCAAGCCCTCTGATTTTTTCTTTTTTTTAATGTCATCCATGTGGATTTAGGTCAAGGTGAATTCAGTACACACACTTGTTGCAGAAGATATTCCCCCAGGAGAAGGCCACTTTTCTTGTGGATCATTTTCATGTTAATCTGGGTCATCACAGTGCAAGCAGGTAGAGGGTTTGATGGCCTGATAGCTCTGAATGGAATTCTCTTTGGGTCATTAAGTGTGTGATTAGCAATAGCCCTGGCTACTGGGTGGGAAGGGTTGTACCATGTTTCTGCTGGAGCTGCGTTGGGTCTACTAGGTAATGATTTGTACTGGGCGCTTGAATGCTGATAGTATGGTTTGGTCTCTGCCTGGCCTGGTGAGCAGAATTCTAGGGCCCCAAGGGACTCAGCATGGTTGCAGCCTCACAAACACCTTCAGAAAGGGGCAGCTGCTGCTCAGGGCTCTGTCACTGCTTAAGGGCAGAATTGGTAATATATGTCACTGGAAAAAATCCACACAGAGCTCTCAGCTAAAAGCCTGAGACCCAGGAGCACTGCTGAAAATCAAGTCCTTCCTGTCTCTCAGGTGTTCAACACACAAACCAACAGGATCACAGAGGGATCAAGCCACTGGCTAGAGGTCACCTAGTATGGGTGGGATATTTCCTGGTCAGTAGGAGTGTGGATTGCTGTCAGTGTTCTCTCTCTTCTGAATCAGTCAGGTTACTGGGATTCAGTTCAGGTCTGAGCTATGGTGATAGTCTCTCTCTCTCTCTCTGTGTGTGTGTGTGTGTGTGTGTCTGTGTGTATATGGTGTGCACGTGAGTGCACATGCATCTGTGGTGACTGTGAGCCCAGTTCTGGCTGTAGATTCAGATTGGGTTTGCTGAGTCACCATTCTCTTCTGCAGGGAAGGAAGGGGGGAAATCCTTGTCTCAGGGCCTAGGATGCTTGTGTCTGAGTTTTTGTGCCATACAGGACTCAGAAAAAGGCTGAGTGCCCACCATCTGTTCCCCTTCCCTCCCCTCCTCTCCCTTTTCTTTTCTCTTCCATAGAGACAAAGGAGAAGGGGTGAGAGAGAGGGAAAAGTGGGGAGAGACACTATAGCACTGAAGCTTCCTCAGTGTGCTGGGTGCCAGACTTGAACTTGGGTTGTGCACATATGTCGGGCTAGCTTCCCATGGCTGAGTGGTACGCAGTTCAGTCTTTATTCCTGTGGAACACAGCGCAATCTAAACTATCTCTAATCACAATCCTGTCCTTATATATCCTGAGGCTGAAGAGTCAGGTCCGAAGAGGATGTACGTAGGATAGGGGGTGGGGAGAAGGAAAAAGTGTGCAAAACAGTGAGGATTAAACCAGTGCCCTGGAGGTAGGGTGGTGCTTAGTTAACAGTGGTTATGTAAATAGAATACAGTGTTAAGCAGGGATTAAACCAATGAAACAGAAGGGGTCTTAGAAGCAGAATTTAGAAGCAGACCAACACATATATCCAAGTGAGCTATTTTGCGAACCTGAGTTTTTCATTTTTAGTCAGATTTCAGCCTGGATTCTGGTTACTCTTAACACAAAAGCAGCTGCTTAAATGGAAAGCCTGTTTGTGACCTTAGTGGGGGGTGGGGTGCAGAGGTGGGCTCCCTGTGTAAAGGAACTTTCCAGAGCACAGTCTTCAGGAATCTCTCCTCTGCTCTCCCTGGCATCAGTCTAAAGAACGTGCACTGAGCTCTCAGTGTCAGAGCTGGTCTCTGATTCAGAGTCTCCCCACGAAGGCCGTTTCTCTCCAGCTGGGATCACCGGTTGCTTTTCACAGTCTTAATGCTTTTGCCAATTTTCCAGATGCCTTTGGAAATTCATGCTGACCGTTTTTTGTTTTTTTTTTCTTCATTCCATTTTGAGTACTGAATATTTTCCTGTCACTGCTGCAGTGGGCATGAATAAAATATTCCTTTTCAGGATGGTGATTTTCACTTTTTTTTTTTAAACAAGACTGAACACTAGTCAGTGAAATCCTGGAGGGCTGTCAAGATCTCCTTCAGGTGCCACCGGGTGAACTCAGGCACACAGGTGTGTGTCTCTGCAGGTCACACGGCATGTCTAGTGCTTCCTGCGGTGGGAGTCTGTCAGAAGGCACCAGTAGAATATCAGTCAAGGTGGGAGTGACAGCATACTGGTTCTGCAAAAAGGGTTTCCTGAAGGCCTTTTATGTCCTCTCCCTCTTTGCTGTCTGTGAAAAACAATTCTTTCTGGCGCTGCCCCCATGGGACGGTTTGTACCATCTTTCATTTCCCATCTGGACCTTATGGGAACAGATTTTTGACATGTTCTCTAAACCATGCTCACCTGGGTAGTGTGCCTGCTTTGTGCTACGTACAGCCCAGGTCCGAACCCAGCCCCCACTGTGCCAGAGGAAGCCAAGGTGCTGTGGTCAGTTTCCCTCTCTGTCTCTCTCTCTGAAAAAAAAAAAAGCCTGGAGCAGTGGAGCCTCAGGTGATGAAGTGAGACAGAACCAATGCTGGATTTTGCTGGAGTCTGGCCCTGTGGTCTTCTGCTGCTGGGGCTTGAGGCTGAACATTGACGCTGGCCTTGGGCCGTGGAGGTTCTCTGCCTAAGCTGCCCACTGGCTGGGCTGCTGGCCCCATATGACCCTGCCCTGCCTTCCCAAAGTTCCAGGTTTTAAACTCCAGCCTCACCCCACAGGCATTAAAGAACTGGTGGTGGGGGTGGGGGCGTGTGCTATAGGAATCCAGGAGCCTGCAGCTATGTTTGTGAGACTAAAGTAGATCCTGTCTCCCCTTTATCCCCCAGGTCTGCATGGCCCAGCTCAGCCACCGCTGCCTCTGCGGCCACCACCGTGGGTAATCTCAAGTGTTAATGAATCTTTCAGGGAAACAGTTTAAGCTGATTGCTGCTCTGGCTGAGTGCTGGTGTGCAGGGCTTTCAGTTGCCTCCCAGCGGTGATGTGATGTGGAAAAGCATTCATGCATGGGCATTAACGCCCATTTCAGGGTATTTAGAGGTCTGGGGAGATGGCTTCGTCGTTCTGTGAAAAGACTTTGATGCAGGAGGCTCTGTAGTCCCAAATTCAATCCCTGGCACCATCATAAACCAGAGCCGAGAAGTGCTGTGGTCTGATTCAGCTTCAGTCTTTTTTTTTTTTTTTGTTAAAATAAAATAAATAAATATAATATTAAGAAGAAAAAAAAAGAGAGTAGTTAGGGACTCATCTCAGTGGCTCATTTGAATCCTGGGCCTGCTTTTAACAGGAGGTTGGGGTGGACCTGCCTGTTGGCCCTGGTTTCCCACTTCCTGCTGGTCCCTGCTGCAGCCTGACCCTTCCCCAGGTAGCGGTCTCCCCCAGGCACCAAGGCCTGTCACCACCATCAGAGATTAAGCCCATCCCTGAGGCCCTGCCTCCTCTTCGCCCCAGGCTTTCAGATCCAGCCTTCAGGTAGGTCCCGCCCCTCCCAAGCCCAGGTAGCTTGTCTCCCTCCAAAAAAAACCCACTGCTTTTTAAAGATTTGTTTTTATGACGGGGTGGGGGTGGGGACAGAGATCAGAGCCCAAGGGGGAGACACAGACCAGAGCCCTGCTCAACACTGGCACAAGATGCTGTGAGGATTGATGCTAGGGCCTCCGGGCTTTTGGCATACAAGTCCTGTGCTCTAGTGCTGAGTTTTGCTCTCCTCCTGAGCCTGTTACTTCTATTCATATTTATTCACTTTGTAGATGTTATGGAGCCCCTACTTGGGTCTGGGTTCAGGTGTGTCAAAGCCAACAAGCCCCCAGCCTCACGGAAGGAGCCCTCCTTTCAGGTCATGGCCTGGGGAGGCCAGTAGGGAGGTTCCTGAGATGTGACTCTGCAGGGCATAGTTGGGGCATCTCAGAGTTTGCCTCAGAGAGCCAGAGAGGGCTTCACAGAGGAGGTGGTGTTGGGCTTGAGGCTGGAGGGATGTAGGAGTTTTACCAGGTAAGCAAGGGAGAGAGGGCCTATAGGAAGAAGATGTCCTGCTAGGGTCATAAGATCCAGAGCCCAAGAGTGTTGGGTCCATTTGCAGAGGTTAGGTGACATTGGAGGAGCAGTGCGAGAGGAAGTGGTTATTACTGGGAACTTTTTACTTCTGTGATTATCATCATTGTCATTGTTGTCATCATCAGCAATTATCTTGTGGAACTGGCACCTCATGCATTCTCAGTTTGACAGAGACAGAGAGAAAGAGACACCACAGTACCAGAGCTTCCCCTGGTGTTGTGGCACTCCCATGTGGTGTTGGGGTAAACTTAGGTCATGCCTACGGCCACACACACATCCTGTCCCATGAGCTAGCTCTCCAGTCCTCCAGGGTATAATTTCACACCCACACTTGATGTAAATCACTACACCCACCACCTAAGTTCTGTGTCCCACCCCTCCCATAACCACGACAGCTCTCACAAACTTGAGGAGATGGTTTGATCACCGTTTTAAAAATAAGTTCATTTAGTTCAGCCATCTTTATTTCACACATGAGTAAAACCATCCAGTATTTGTCTCCCACCTCTTGTTTTTTAATTGGATAGGACAGAGGGAAATTGAGAGGGGAAAAAGAGATAGCTAGATTGAGAAAGAGAGAGAGACTGTGAAACTTCTCTCATGCAGGTGGGGATTGGGAGGCTGGAACCTGGGACCTGGGACCTTGCACATGTAATGTGTACACTTAGCCAGGTGTGTCACTGCCCAGCCATGCACTTTTTAAAAGTGTTTATTAATTAACAGGAAAGAACCAGAGCATCTCTCTGGCATACTTGATGCTGGGACTTGAACTTGGGACCTCACACTTGTACATCCTGTGCTCTCTCCTCCTGGTGGCGGGGGTGGCTTTTCAATACTACATTTAGTATTTGGAACTTGACCTGAAGGTGAGAGGTGGCATTTGAGAGATCATGTTGGGGGTGAAGCTGGGGAGTTGAAGACAGGTGCCTGGAAAGCCTGCTTGCTGCATTTCTCTGGGAGTCTAGATGAGTGTGGTGAGAGGTATGTGCCCTGACTGGTGGGGACTTAGGAAGATGAGGGACAGACACAGGAGATGCTGAGGTATCCTTTCTGATTCTCTGAGATCTTTTGGGTCTGGGAAATTCAGTCACAGAGGGAGGGTGGGGGTGGGGAAACTCGCAGAGATCCGGATGCTGAGCCTGCACATGGCAGGTGCAGGGGGAGAGGACAGAGGTCATGGGTCCTGGGCATGCAGAATTGTCCCCTAGCCCCCAGCTTGGGGACAACTGGGCACAGGTGTGTGGATTCCCTTCACAGCTAAATGTAGCTCCCCACTAGACTGCAGACAACAGGCAGTGTTCTCTGCTCCTGTCTGCTTGTTTCCGCCTGCAGCTTCTGTGCTGATGTGTTGGTTGGCATGAGGAGACCCGGAGCCAAATGTGAAAGTGCTGGGGAGGAAAGATAGGCGTTAATGAGAGGGCTTGAAGGCCACGTGGGTGCCTGTGGCCTGTGGCACTGAGAGGCCGTGGGCTGGCTTTCCAAGTCACCAGGATGAGCTGTCACCTGTCTCCCTCTGTGCTCACAGCCGTCCTGTGACTTGAACAGTGGAAGCTGGGTCTGGCCCCTTCTCTGGGTGGGACCTCAGGCCAGTCCCTGCTCTCTGCACAGACATCATTTTGATCCCATGGTGACAATGGACTCACTGTATTTGTGAGGATTAAGGGAGATCATTGCTGGAGTTTCTTAGTCTGTCCCTGGCATCATAAGCATTCAAAACCAAACAAAAAACCAAACAAGCAAGAGTTTATGAAATAATTCCATGGACAGATCTTCTCTAATGAGTCTGATAAACAAGCAGAGATACATCTGGGACTCAGAGCTGATTTTTAATTTTTTAAAATATTTATTTATTTCCCCCCCCTTAAAAAAAAGAATTTATTTATTTATTCATGAGAAAGATAGGAGAGAAAGAACCAGACATCACTCTGGTATATGACTGCCGGGGACCGAACTCAGAACCTCATGGTTGAGAAGCCAATGCTTTATCCACTGCGCCACCTCCTGGACCACTTATTTCCCCTTTTGTTGCCCTTGTTTTTTTATTGTTGTAGTTATTACTGTTGTTGTTATTGATGTCATCGTTGTTAGATAGGACAGAGAGAAATGGAGAGAGGAGGGGAAGACAGGGCAAGAGAAAGATAGACACCTGCAAACCTGCTTCACCGCCTGTGAAGCAACTCCCCTGCAGGTGGGGAGCCGGGGGCTCGAACCGTTATCCTTACGCAGGTTCTTGTGCTTTGTGCCACGTGCACTTAACCCACTGCACTACTGCCTGACTCCCTCAGTGCTGATTTTGTAAGAGACTTGTGCTTCATTTGGGGGAGGAGGCACTGAAGCTTTTCTGCAGAAAACTCCTTCTGGGTCCATCTAAAATATTCAGTTTGGGGCTAGAGAGGCCCTGGGGTCCATCCCCTGTAGCTGTGGGGTCACTGTGGACAGCACTGAGAACAAAATTAAGGGGTAAAACTTCATGTATGGGATATCAGTGCTTTGGGCTCCTTCTGTCTTTATCTAAAAGACAGAGGGGATGGCGGAGGAGATAAAAATTGGACCACAGGGCACTCAGAGGCATGATGGAGGCACACTTACCTGGGCTCACTGCCCAGTACCACATTAAAAAAATATTCCTCTGGCAAAAATTCAACAGTCTGTCAGATCACATTCCACTCTTCATAACCACCTAAAATATAGTGTGCTGCATTACATAATGTGGTGGGCTTGGGGGTGTTCTCCCTGAACCATCTTGATCCTCCTCCCTCCTAGAACTACAGTTGGGCTGTCACTGGCCTTGATTGTACTGGCGATACCACCACAGTGGCCAGAGAGTCGCAGGGCCTCAGTGTTGTTACAGAAGGCCTCTGAGGGACCAGTTTCCTCCTCTGTGGCAAGGGGACAGTATTGTGTCCAGTTAAAACCTGTTCTGTGTTTTTTGAAGGGAGCAAAGGGAGGAATGGGCATGGAGTCTTGTTTGAAAAGCAGGAGGCTGAAGATGAGGCAGCCTGCCAAGCAAACCCAACCTTTCCTCGTCTTCAGAGACACTGCCTCTGACTCTCCCTGGAGCTCAGGGCTCTGGGTTCCTGACAGAGATATTAGGGAGCAAGGGCACTCCTGTATGTGCTGAGCAGGGTGGCAGGAGGAAGGATGGGCTCCCAGCCAGCGAGCGAGCATCAGAATGGCCCAACTGTTGAGTCATAGGGAAACTGTCTTTTTAAAGCATCAATTCACTTCCTGTGTGTGTGTGTGTGTGTGTGTGTGTGTGTGTGTGTGTGTGAGAGAGAGAGAGAGAGAGAGAGAGAGAGGGAGAGATCAAAGGAGAGAGTGGCTGCTGGGATGGGAGGGGTGCCTCCTTCCCTAGGTCTCTTCAGGCTTAGTGAGCATAGTTCTCACCCAGAGCAGGGTCCTTGGAGAGACTGCCAAGAGCCCTGAACAATCCCTCCTTTTGGGGCGGTGGGGACAGCATCCAGCCCTGTCAGCTCACTTCACTGGCATCGGGGTGTGTCACATGTTGGTACTTCCCTGGTCAGGCTGTACCCTACCCCCGAGACACTGTGCTTTACTGGGGGGGGTTCCAGGAACACACATGATTCGGGAGCAGTGAAGGGTGTGGGGGGTGGGGAGTGCCACCCACTGAAGAAGAGCCCTGGGGGGCAGGTCGCTGACAGGCAGCAGGGAGGAAGGGGCCTCTTCTGTAACTGGGTGGGCACTGGGAGGGAGCCTTGCTGGAGAAGCTCTAGTGTCTCAAGTATGGAGCCCAGAGAGAACCCTGGATCTGATCCAGTTCCATGCTCACCTGGCTGGCATGGCTTCGAGGCCCGTGACCAGCGACACCTGTTACTCGCCTCTGAGGGCAGGTTGGCTCGTCCTCACAGACCGGCCTCCATCTGCCCCCCGCTCTTTACCTTTATTGCGGCTGGCCAGCAGGCTGCTTACAATGAAGAAGTCAGTCACTCTGCTCCCCCCAGCAGGTGACAGCAGCAGGGCCTGTGACACTTCCTCTGTTGGCACTGGAGTCTCAGTGCATAGAAAGAGCCTCTGTGAGGCAGGACTTGGTCTCCTGTGCAGACCCTGTCTGAGAGACCGCAGCCTGGCTGCTGGTGCTCTTTGTGGGAAATGCTGTACCAGAACTGCAGTGCACATCATCGCATGGGAAGCGGGGGGTGGGGTGACTGAACCCCCACTGACTTCCAGGCCCCTGGGCTCAGCAGGGACCTTAGACAGTCACCCAGAAACTTGCCACCTGTTGTCATTTTGTTTTGTAAGTCCCACTGCCAGAACCACCAGTGTAACCAGGTTCATTGAGGTGCTGCGGAAAGTTGGGGTACCATGTGATATCCAAAGTGGCACTGCTGCTAGCCAGGAGATCGATTACCTCTTGAGAGTGCAACGTTTGTTATGTGTGAGGCCCTGGGTTTGCGCCCCAGCACTTCATGGAAGCACTGTGGATGGCAAAGCTGTGCTCTGGTCTCTCTGTCTTCTCTGTCTGTTTCTTCTCTTCTCCTCTCTGTCTAGAAAGGTAAAGGCTAGAGAATTAAGGCCTGGATGTCACTTAGCAGTATTGCTACATGTGCCAGGCAGAACCTGTTTCATTCCCAGACACTGCACCCAAGAAACAAGTAACACACACACACACACACACACACACACACACACACACACACACACACACACACACACACACACACAGTAGGCCAAACCTTGTTGAAGCCATAGCTCCAAAAAAGGAGTTTGCCAAGCACAGGAATGGCACTGTGTGGAGCCCGGAGGTCCTGTTCAGCCGCCTCTGTGGAGCACACACTCGCAGGGAGGGATGTGTGACAGGCCATGCCCAGCAGGTGCAGGGTCACCTGTCTGGTTCTCTGTAGCCCTTCCAAGTTGTTTGTGAATCTCAAAGCATATAAGGTGCTGGGGGTAGGGTTGGGGGGCAGTGACCCCGAAGATGAGTCTGTTCCTGTGTTTTTAGTATGGCTACCCAGTCTCCTGTCCCTCCTGGAGCTGGCTGGGGTGCTCTGCCACATGTTCCGGGAAAGGAACACTGAGCTCCCTTCTCCAGGTGCCACATGCCGCCTCACCCTGGGGACACCACAGAGCCTGACTTACTTCCAGATGTCCCCTGGAGGGCAGGGCCAGCCCTCATTGGGGTCTACACTTTCTTTCCAGATAAATTCTAGAAAGTGAAAGGTCAAAAAGGAACAAAACCAACAGAGGAAGAGAGAAGTGGGTGAGTATCTGACAGGAGATGCACACAGAAACAAATTCTCAGATTCTCTGCAGAATCCCCTTTCCTTTCCTTTCCTTTCCTTTCCTTTCCTTTCCTTTCCTTTCCTTTCCTTTCCTTTCCTTTCCTTTCCTTTCCTTTCCTTTCCTTTCCTTTCCTTTGTTTTCTTTTCCTATCCCTCCCCACCCACCCCAGGAAAGAGAGAGGATCAGGCCACAGCAATAGACCTTCCTTTAATGCTATGGGAGCTGGGCTCAAACCTGGGTTGTGCACATGGCAAAGCATTGTAGTATCCAAGTGACCTATTTTTCTTTCCTTTTTTTTTTTTTTTAAACATTTAAAAATATTCCCTTTTGTTGCCCTGGCTTTATTGTTATAGTTATTATTGTTGTTGATATTGATGTCAATGCTGTTGGATAGGACAGAGAGAAATGGAGAGAGAAGGAGAAGACAGAGAGGGGGAGAGAAAGATAGACACCTGCAGACTTGCTTCACCGCTTGTGAAGTGATCCCTTGCAGGTGGGGAGCCGGGGGCTCGAACCGGTATCCTTATACCCGTCCTTGCTCTTTGCGCCACGTGCGCTTAACCCGATGTGCTACTGCCCGACTCCCATGACCTGTTTTTCTAGTCTTCCTTTTCCCTCCTCTCTCACCTCCACCTTTTTTTTCCTTTATCCCTTCTTCCTTTCTTTTCTTTGCCACAGGGTTTCCCTGGGACTTTATGCCTGTAGGATTTCACTGTTCCTGACTGGAGATTATATATATAGTTTTATCCCTCTTCTCAGATATATGGTGAGGAGAGAGAGACAGAGAGAGAGAGAGAGAGAGAGAGAGAGAGAGAGAGGAAGAAGGAGGAGGAGAGACACCTCAGCACTGCTTCATCTCTTGTGAATTCCCCTTTGTGTGGTGTTCTCATGTGGTGTCGGAGGAGGAGAGACACCTCAGCACTGCTTCACCTCTTGTGAATTCCCCTTTGTGTGGTGTTCTCATGTGGTGTCTGAGCACTCAAACCCAGGCCCCTGTGCATGGTGGAGTGTGAACTGTACCTGGAGAGTCATCTCCTGGCCTTAGTCTTGCTCAAGACTGCAAGAGAGCTCACCTAGTAGAGTGCATACTTTATATTTCACGAGGCCCCAAATTCTAGGCCCAATACCACACAGAAGTGCCTTGGACAGTAGGCACACAGGGGAGGGGAGCCCCTTAGATGATGGAGCAGTACTGTCATGTCTCTCCCTCTAAAATGAATAAATAAATACATAATGCACTATAGAAAATTGGGCTCAGCAGTATCACACACATGCAGCCAACATGAAAAAGTTCCAGGAATCCAGAATGTTCTTCTGTTTATTAAGCTACAGCCCATCTTAGGGCGCCCCTGCACTGCCTTGCTTAGCAGTGGCTCCTGGAGTGTGTATTTGGGTCTGGCTGGAGCTGAGTAACATCTCTTGGATGAGGTGGCCCCTCGTAGCCTCTGCTCCAGGGTTAATTATCCCATGGACACAGCTAAGCCTTGGAACCTTTCTTAACTAATTATTATTTTAATTTTTATTATAAAGATTTTTAATATTTATTTATTTATTCCCTTTTGTTGCCCTTGTTGTTTTATTGTTGTAGTTATGATTGTTGTTACTGATGTTGTTGTTGGATAGGACAGAGAAAAATGGAGAGAGGAGGGGAAGACAGAGAGAGGGAAAGATAGACACCTGCAGACCTACTTCACCGCTTGTGAAGTGAGTCCCCTGCAGGTGGGGAGCTGGAGGCTCGAACCGGGAGCCTTATACCCATCCTTGCACTTTGCGCCACTTGCGCTTAACCTACTGTGCTACCGCCCGACTCCCAACTAATTATTATTATTATTTTATTTTTACATTTTTATTATTTTTACCAGAGCTACTCAGCTCTTGCTTGTGGTGGTGTGAGGAACTGAACCTGGGACTTTGGAGTCTTAGGCATGAAATTGTTTTTGCATCACTATCTTCCAGTCCCCCCCCACCTCTGTGCCTTTTCTGTTGGGACTTGGGAAGGGGCTGGGAAGTTGAGAATCCCAAGCGCCTGTGCTTTGAAGTCTCTGACTTCAGCAAAAGAATTTGGACTTGACCTTTACTTAAGCAGAGCCAGCAAACTGTGAATTCCTGCTGCGAGTCCTGCTTTACCCCATGAGGAGGCAGAAGGAGTTATTTACTACCTATGTCTTTCTAGGTTATTGATGATTTGGGAGGAGGGGAGAGTTTATACTCAAAGCCTTTAATTCACAGTAAAGTTCATTATTATGTATGGTTTAAGCTTTTATAGTCACATTATTTCTCCCAGGGATTTTATGCACCTGGCTGTTGATATCTTATTTTTTGTAATGTGGTTCTGGAGAATGAACCACATCTGGAGTTCCAACCTATATGATATCACCGAGTGGTTTCCCAACCCAGGTTTTTTAATTTTAATTTTTAAATATTTATTTATTTATTTATTGCCTCCAGGGCTATTGATGGAGCTCGGTACCTACACTATGAACCCACTGCTCCTGGAGGCTGTTTCCCTTTTTGTTGCCCTTGTTGTTTATCGTTGTTGTTGTTATTGATGCCATTTTTGTTGGGTAGGACAGAGACAAATTGAGAGAGGACGATAAGACTGAGAGGGGGTTCGACTTGTGTTTTCTTTTCTAATCTTGTTTTTCAACTTCGGCCTGAGAGTGAGATCATCCCATATTCATCCTTATTTCACTCAACATGATTTTTTCAAGGTCCATCCAAGATCAGCTGAAAACGGTGAAGTCACCATTTTTTTTTACAGCTGAGTAGTATTCCATTGTGTATATATACCACAACTTGCTCAGCCACTCATCTGTTGTTGGACACCTGGGTTGATTCCAGGTTTTGGCTATTACAAATTGTGCTTGAAAAAAAACCAGATTAGAAAAGAAAACACAAGTCGAACCTGAAATGGAACTGGCATATTGCACCAAAGTAAAAGACTCTGGGGTGGGTGGGTGGGTGGGTGGGGAGAATACAGGTCCATGAAAGATGATGAATGACATAGTGGGGGTTGTATTGTTAAATGGGAATCTGGGGAATGTTATGCATGTACAAACTATCGTATTTACTGTTGAATGTAAAGCATTAATTCCCCAATAAAGAAATAAATTATTAAAAAATAAAAGACTGAGAGGGGGAAAGAAAGATGGACACCTACAGACCTGCTTCACCGCCTGTGAAGCGACCCTCTGCAGGTGGGGAGCCAGGTGCTGGAACCAGGATCCTTCTGCCGGTTCTTGGCGCTTTGCGCGCCATTTGCACTATGGCCCAGCCCCCTTAAATTTTTATTTATAAAATGGAAATATTGGCAGGGATGAGAGGGGTACAGTTTTGCACAGTTCTCACCACCAGAACTCAGTATCCCATCCCCTCCCCTGGTAGCTTTCCTATTCTTTATCCCTCTGGGAGTGTGGACCCAGGGTCATTATGGGGTACAGAAGCTGGAAGGTCTGGCTTCTGTAATTGCTTCCCTGCTGAACATGGGCGTTGGCAGGTCTATCCATAACCCCAGTCTGCCTCTCTCTTTCCCTAGTGGGGCAGGGGCTTGGGGAGGTGGCCCAGTTTTAAAAATTCTCTGTCTATTTAGAACAAGTGGGAGAGGGGTGAAGGAGAGACAGAGAGACACCAGAGCCCCGTTCCACCACCTACGGAGTGTCCTCCTGGTGCTGTTCATGGTGCTCCTCCATGGTCCCAGGGCTTGAATCCAGGTACCTGGGGCCCAGGGCAAGGCATTCACTCTACACCCCTGAGCTATAACCCAGCCCCCATGACTCATCTTTAACGTGTTTCTTAACTCACTTTACTATCTGAAGTCAGTGTTAAAAAACAAAACAAAACAAAACAAAACAAAACAAAACAAAACAAAACAAAACGCTTCCTTACTGAAAGAAGATTGAAATCATTTATGTTGTCCTCATTTTTTTTTTTTTAAGAGAGGCCTTTGATTGTGGGACAGAGGTGTTTGTGACTATATATATATATATATGATACGTGACTGTGGCTGTTCTTATGCTGAAAGACTCTCAGTTGGCCCCAAGTCAGGCACAGCTGCTGCACCCTGGGAGCCCATGCACCCCCCCCCCAAACCCCTTTCAGGAGATGCTCAGACCTCAACCACCGTTACCTGGGCTGGTGGTGAAGAATCACATCAGAAATGCAGGTTCCATGAAAGTCAGGCTCCCCCCCGGGGGGGGGGGGGCTCACTAGCTCAAGGTTCCAGGAGGAATGTGATGTCTCTTGTAAGCTAAGAGGGCTACTCAAGAGTTGGGGAGACAGTCTCATCCATGTCTTTGAAGGCTGGGTGCAGAGGACTGCATGGTGGGAGAGGGCTAATGAAAAACAAAGTCCTATCTCTTTCTTCCTCCCCTTTTCTGTTTCATAACGTCCATGGTTTGCGTCTCTGGATCTGTTTTCTTATGCATCATTTTACCCTGACTTTAGTGTTCCTGGCTGCTGCATTTTCCATGGCACTCCTTTCAATGATTCTGGCAGGGCAGGTCTGGTAATGGCAAACTCTGTGAGTCTTTATGTCTGGTAAAGTCTTTTTTTTTTTTTAAAGATTTTATTTATTTATTAATGAGAAAGATAGGAGGAGAGAGAAAAGGAACCAGACATCACTCCAGTGCTACCAGGGACCGAACTCAGGACTTCATGCTTGAGAGTCTGATGCTCCATCCACTATGCCACCTCCCAGACCACCTGGTAAAGTCTTTATTATACCCTCATATTTAAAACAATAGCCTTGCAGGGGAGAATATTCCTGGCTGACAGTTACTGTCTTTTAACCCTCTGGTTACGTCACCCCATTCTCTCCTGTTCTCAGGGCTCCTGCTGAAAAGTTTGCTGAGAGTCTGAGTGTGCTACACTAGAAACCACTAGGGCTATAGATGGCTAAAGTATGAGAACTTGCTTTGCAAGATAGTCATTGCAGGGGCACAATTTCACATCTACCCTAAATATGTCTGTCTCACCTCACTCACAACCAAGGTGCCAGCTCCCTCTCCTATAGGACACTGGGCCCCCAGGTCCCCATTTACCCCCCACCTCCCCCTTTACTGCCCTCATCTCTGCTGAAATTGACTGAGGGTTTATTAGCGTTTTGTACCTGTGCCCCCACCCCCACTTTGCATCTTAAATCCCACTCATGAGTGAGATCACCCAGTATTTGTTCTTCTTCTCTGGCTTATTTCACTTAGTTTGACCCCCCCCACACCGGTTCCATCCACATTGTAATAAAAGACAACAATCCATCTTTTCTCATAGGTGAGTAATATTCCATTGCATGTACAGACAGACCACAACTTCCTTGTCTGCCCCAATGACAAGTATTCCTTCTTTAGTGAAGTGTTGGAACACTATCAGTAGGTGAGATAAGCCAGGAGAATGATGGGGGCTTTGAGTGCACATGTCATAATGTGCAATAACCTGGGTTGCTTACAGTGTCCCCAGCACAGTGTGCTTTATCTCTGAAACAATCTTTCCCCCTTGTGGCTCCAGAAAGAGCTGGAAAGAAGAGTCAACAGCCTGGATCCTGGCCAGTCTTTGATCTGATCCTTATCTCTTGCACCCCAGTATCTCATATTCTGTGGGAGTGGGAGATGGAAGTTTGGTGCAAACACCTTGCATTTCTCTACCTCTCTACAGCTTACTAGAACTTTTCTATTGGAATTAGTCCATAGGAATGCCTGCTTGAGACCTCTGTCTGAAAGTGTCCTGAAGAAGCTTTCACTATTGTTTTGGAATATTTTAGGCAAAGTGTGGAAGTAAATCTAACAATGATTCTCCACTAATTCTTTGGGTCATTTCCTTGAAGAATCCTCTAATGTGAGATGACCAACTACCCAAGTCTCCAGCTGACTGTGCAAGTGTAGTCTTCACTGAGGATGACAGATTCAGTTCCGATTCAGGAAGTAAATGATGGATGGTCAGTTTCTCTTCCGTGCTCAAAACATTCATTTTGAGTTTTGAAGGCTCATTTTGAAATTCGACTGAAAAAGGAACTAATCAGCCCTCCTTGATTTTCCTTTGTAAATCTGTCTCGCTTCTCTGTTTGATGTGGCTATTTCCCCAGGTGTGTAGTTTCTCTCCTGTTATTTTCAGGTGTCCATTATTACAGTTAGGGCTTGCCTAAGCTCTGCAACTGTCTTTTTCCTTGAAGAATGATGCTGTATGCTTCCTAAGTTGTTTTAGCTGATTACTAACACTTGAGATGTATGTACTCTATCGTTTCAAAAGGGACATTATCTATGAAGTAACATAATCACTTATTTTAATATCTTGGTGATATCCATTCTGTGTGTGCGCGCACACAGACACATGTATGTGTCTCTCCATGTGTATTTAATTGAGTTAAAACTGGTTTGTTATGTTATATACACTTTAGGTGCCCAGTATTATAATCTACATCTCTGTGTACTATAAAGTGGCCACCACCAGAGAAGTCGATAGAGTTTATCCACCACCATGTAATTGACCCTTTTTATTCCGCCCTGTGTTTTTGCCTCCAGGGTTATTGCTGGGGGTCAGTGCCAGCATTACCACTTCACTGTTCCTAGTGGCCATTTCCCCCCATTTTATTGGATAGGACAGAGAGAAAATGAGAGGGGCAGGGGAAATAGGGAGAGAGAAAGATAGACATCTGCAGACTTGTTTTGCTGCTTGTGAAACATTCCCTTTTCAGGTGGGGAACAGGGGCTTGAACCCGGGTCCTTACATGGGTACTTGGACTTAGTACTATGTGCACCTAACCAGTGTGCCACTGTGTGCCCACCCCTTTCGTACTGACACATGTCAAGTGTAAGTCACCGAAGTTCTGTGCTCCCCTCATAACCACTTGATCCTTTTAAAAATTAATTTATTTACGTTTATTTGATAGGACAGAGAGAAATTGAGCAGAGGGGAGAGGGGGAGAGAGAGAGGGAGGGAGAGAGAGAGAGAGAGAGAGAAAGAGAGAGGCATGCAGCACTACTTCACTGCTCTTGAAGCTTCCTGTCCACCCCTTTCCCTGGCTGCAAGTGGGGGTAGGGGGATTGAACCCAGGTCCTTATGCATAGTAATGTGTGTGCTCAACTTGGTACACAACCACCTAACCCCTCCTTTCCTTTTGATTCCCCTCCTTCCCTTTTTTGTGGAGCTGGGGTATCCTGCATGTGTGATTTCATGGCTCATATGCTGACTTATTTTTTAGTCACACAGGGAGGGAGAGACTCAGAGGACTAGCGCTTCCCCAACGCCTTGTCATTCCTGTGGGGTACCAGGGTACAAACCTGGCCACTCATATGGCAAGGCACATATGGTACCTGGTGACATCTCTCCAGCCTCCTTTTACATTCTTTCTGCTATCATCAACCCTCTTCCCCTCTGATAACCACCAATCTGTTCTATATATCTGATATTTTGTTTTTATTTTAATTTGTTTGTTTTATCCTCCACATATGAGTGTAATTCTGGTATTTGCCTTTCTCTGTTTCACCTCAGTGTCTATCCATATTGTTGCAAATGGCAGTCTATCAATTTTTTAAAAGTATCTTGAGTAGTATCTATTCCTGTGTGTGTGTGTGTGTGTGTGTGTGTGTGTGTGTGTGTGTGTATCAATCACATCTTTAGTCACTCATCTGCCCAGGGGCACTTAGGCTGTTTCTGTGTCTTCACTATTGTGAAAATGCAGTGAACCTTGGTGTGCAGGCACATTTTCGTTCATACACATTTTGAATGAATATATATTGTATATTCAATTTATTGAATGAATATATTCATATATGTGTATATATATAGTAAATACAAAAATCAAGAGGGAAGGGAGAGAGAAAGAGAGACACCTATAGCACTGCTTCACCACTCATGAAGCTCCCCTTGTTGGTGGGGACCAGTGGCTTGAACCCAGGTCCTGGTGCATGGTAACATGTGTGCTCAACAAGGTCTCCCACCACCCAGCCCTAGATACATTTTCAAATGAGTGATTTCACAGTCTCTGGATTTCACAAGTGGAATGACTTGATTGGTGGCTTTTCTATTCTCAGTTGTTGAGGGTCACCCCTCTTGCTTTCTGTAGTGCTTGCAGCAGGTGACAGCCCCCATCAGAGCATGTGGTTCTCCCTTTTCTGCACACTGTCCTAAGTACTTGTGGGCCTCGTCTCTGACATAGCCATCCTCACAGGCCTGAGTTGCTGGCTCCTTGTGACTTGATCTGCATTGTCCTAACAGTGGTGCTGAGCACCCTTTCACACGTCTGTTGACTATCTAGATGTCTCCTTTGGAGAAGTGTCTATTAGGCTCTTCTGCCAATTTTTTAAAAATTTTATTTATTGAGGGATTAATGGTTTACAGTTGGCTGTAAAATACAATAGTTTGTACATGTGTAACAATTCTCAGTTTTCCACATAATAATTCAATCCCCACTAGGTCCTCCTTTGCCATCATGTTCCAGGACCTGAGTCTTCCCCCCACCCCTACCCTAGGGTCTCTGTCAACTTTTAATTTTATTATTATTTTTTTTCACCAGAGCACTTCTCATCTCTGGACTTGGATTTGTTTTTTTCTTTTGCCTCCAGTGTTATTGTTGGGGCTCGGTGCCTGCACCACAAATCAACTGCTCCTGTGGCCATTTATTCATTTTTTTTGGATACGACAGAGAGAAATTGAGAAAGAAGGGGAAGGTAAAGATGGAGAGAGAAAGATAAATACCTGCAGACCTGCTTCACCACTTGTGAAGTGAACCCCCTGCAGGTGGGGTGCTCGGGACTTGAACTAGGATCCTTTTGTGGGTCTTAGCACTTTGTACTATGTGTGCTTAACCTGGTGCGCCCCCACCTAGTCCTGATGTTGAATTATTATTTTTTTTGTAATTTACCAGGGGCAGGAACCTGGGTGATTCATTGTGCATTATAACATGTACACTCAACCAGGTGCGACACCACCTGTCCCAACTCTGGATTATAATGCGTGCTGGGGGTTGAACTTGGCACCTTAGGACCTCAGGCATGGGAGTTTGTTGTATAACTATTAAACGATCTCCCTGGCTGCTCTTTTTTTTTAATTATTTATTTATTTTCCCTTTTGTTGACCTTGTTTTATTGTTGTAGTTATTATTGATGTCATTGTTGTTGGATAGGACAGAGAGCAATGGAGAGAGAAGGGGAAGACAGAGAGAGGGAGAGAAAGATAGACACCTGCAGCCCTGCTTCATTACCTGTGAAGCAACTCCCCTGCAGGTGAGGAGCCGGGTGCTGGAACAGGGATCCTTCTGCCGGTCCTTGCGCTTTGTGCCACCTATGCTTAACCCGCTGCACTACCACCAGACTCCCTGGCTGCTCATTTTTTAAACTGATTGGAGTTTTTCTTGCTGTTGAGCTGCATGGGTCTCATCTTACATTTTGGCTATTAACCCATCTTGGATACTTGGAGTGAAATGTCTTCTCTTGCTCAGCAGATTGCTCTTCCATTTTGAGGGTGGCCTCCTTGGCTGTGCAGAACTCACTGAGTTTTATGTGGTCCTTTTAGTTTATCTTTATCTTTGACCTGATTTTCCTTGCCTTTGAGTCAGCTCCACAAAAATGTCTCCTTAAGGAAAAATGGGTGTTGGTTTGCAGGGCAGAAGTATTTATAAGTATATGCTGTATATTTGCTTGTGGCTTCTGTGGTGCGGTGATTTGTGCAATAGAGTCCAGTCAAAGCCAGGGTGTAATTCACTGAGAAAATATAACCGCTTTTGGTGTCTCCATCAGTTTTTCCTCGGAAACACAGGCTAAGTCAGCATTAGGCATATTAAATGTATTAACGGAAAGATCTCTGTAAATGTCATTTCAAATAGAAATGTCTCCTTTGGATTGGCCTTTCTCTGGAATTATTCATGTGGTGCCATTCGCATTGGTGGAGACTCTGCATTATTAATGGAATAGACACATCAGCACTTGGTTGGGGTATGTCAGGCTTGGCTCGCTTTTCCTGTCTTGGTCTCTCATGATGTCTGGAGAAGGAAGAGGAAGGTGGCTCCTAGGGGAAGGGTGGTGTCTCATGACTCAGGGTCCCCTGGCTGGTGCCCCTGGTGGCTGGGTGGGCTGGATGGGGCAGGGAGGCACCAGTCTTAGGCTTAGGGATCGTGTGTTTGGGGTCCTGATGGTGGAAAGGCAGCTGCAGCCCCCCCCCAGGTATGGTGGGAAGGGGGTTCTGACTCATAGTTGGCAACAGGGAGACCCAGCAACCTCTTTTTCCAGGGAGGCCGAGATTCTGCCTGTGGATTCCGCTGCCCTTGGCATCTCACTCTTTCCCTGGTCTGTTCTCCTCATTACTCCACCCCACGTCCTGGCCCTCCCTGCTCTCCTAACACCCTGCCAGTAGTGGGCCTCCCTAGGAGGTGCCTGCTGGTCTGCTGGTGCTGAGCCTCTGGAAGACCTCCCCACACTGGACTGAGATGCCTCAGATGGCTGAGACCCCTGGACTTGCTTTTGCTCTGAAGATGCTGTTGGGATTCTGGAGGCCAGTTCCTGGGGTCTGACAGTTGAGCTGTGGGACTTTGGACCAGTGGCTTATGCTTTGGAAGCTTCTGTGTCCACACCTGTAAAGTGGGAGTAGTGGCAGCAGGCTGTTCTGGCCACAGTTAGACAGTCAGTGCTCAGCTATGACTGTTGTGTCAACATAGGTGGATGGACCTGACCTCCTTTTACTCTTTCTTCCAGCATGAGGGGTGGGGGCAATGAAAATAGCTCCACTACTTTGTGTATTGTGGGTTATGTTTGGACCAAGACAGCCAGGATTTGGGGGATGCCCCTGGATCAGAGAAAACAGGTTCCAAAGGAAAAACACAGGTGAGGTCCCTTTCAGAGCAGGAAGTGATAGCTCATTGGGGTGGCCTTGGGTTGGGAGGTGGTGCTCAGAGGGTAGTCCTGGGTGCAAGCAGGATGGGATGTGGAGGAAGCTTTGTTGGAACTGTGGGGAGGCAGGTTGGGGCTCTGGGCCTCACTCTCTCTCACCTTGAAGTCAGATGGACACTAGACATCTGCATTTTCTTTCAAAGGGAACCTCTTCCTGCCTTGGGGTGCCCCATAGCCCTTCAGATAGTGCTGAGCAAGAATGACTGAGCTTTGGTCAGAGCAGGACACAGATGCTGCAGAATCTAGGCACCCAGCAGGAAGCTCCCTGCGGGCACTGGCCATATGTCAGGAGGAGAAAGCCTTGGTGACAGCTTCATGATGCATCTGGGACCAGAAGGTCAGCCAGCTGTTGACTGGTGTCAGATGTGACAGGCCCTTGGTCTCCAGAGACAGCCCCGCCCATCACTGATGCATCTACTCACACGGCTTCTCAGTGGTGGAACCGAATTTATGAAAAGGGCGCCATAGTTACATCTCTCTCTTTTTTCCCTTCCAATGCTACCCCTGGAGACATTTGCCATGGACTCTGCTGCTGTTCTTCTGTGTGCCTCTTAATGCCATGGCACCCTTCTGTTGCCTGGATGGACTGTGATGTACTTATCTGCTTCCCTGTGGCTCAGTGCTTGGCTTCTGTCTGCTTGAAAAGCCATTACAAATAAGGTGTGGAGAGAATATCTTTGTGCACAACCCTCTCTTCATGGTCATACTCCCCCTCAACCCTGCACCCCCTCACACCTGCTTTCATTTCTTCAGCTTCATGAAGGCACCGTTGACAAAGAGCAATGGAAGACACTTAGAATGTACAGTGAGGTGACTTGCTGAAGGACTTCCCACACTCACACAGACGTCCCTTCTATTATTTATCAGTCAGGGGGAGTGAGATGGGAAGTCCTTCTGCCTAATACTATCAATCCCACAACATGGTGTTGGCAGCTGGGGTCACCATGTTCCACATGAGCTTCTTGAACCTATTCCTGGCTGGCTTTGTATCCTTTTGCCAGCCTCACCCCTTTCCCCAGCCCCTCTTTTTTCTCTGACTTGTCTCACGTCATGCACTGCCTTCAAGGACCATTGTGCCATTCAAGTGCAAGGTTTCCTTCCTCCTTGAAGCTTGAATGGCCGTCTCTGTGTCATAGCTTTTTCATCCACTTGACCCCCTTGACCCTAACTCCCACCCACATAAGGCTGCGGTGATTCCAGCTGAGGAATCTGCTGTGAGGAAGGCTGCAGTGAGTGCCCTCTTGGATGGATTCAGAGGATGATGGAATTTGTTTGTGGGCTTCCCTGTTGTGTTGGTTGTTCTGTGCAGGCGTTTCTCAAATTTGCTTCTCTTCCAGGAGTGTGTGAACATGCTCATCCTTGTCAGATCCAGTGGTTGTCATCCTGTTGGTTGGTTGTGCTAATCAGAAACTTCAAAATGTGAATTTGTGAGGAAAAAATAAAATAGAATTGTGGGGTAGATAACACAATGGTTATGCAAACAGACTCTCATGCCCAAGGCTCCAAAGTCCCAGTTTCAATCCCGCACACCACCATAAGCCAGAGCTGAGCAGTGCTCTGGTTTAAAAGTAAACAAACAAACAAACAAATTAAAAAATAAAACAAAAAAGAATCATGGTGTGGCATGAACACACATGGGTTTCCTTTCAGGCAGGCTCTGAATTCTGTGTTTGTCCGTGATGTTGACTCTCATGGCTGGGGAGGAGGATGATAGGAGTCCAAGAATGTTCTGGGGTTGAAGAAC
This sequence comes from Erinaceus europaeus, assembly GCF_950295315.1. Classification (NCBI taxonomy): domain Eukaryota; kingdom Metazoa; phylum Chordata; class Mammalia; order Eulipotyphla; family Erinaceidae; genus Erinaceus; species Erinaceus europaeus. The sequence goes on from NC_080167.1 coordinate 50,664,244, forward strand.
TTCAGCTATGGATGGTATGGGTCATAAGAGCTTTACTAATGATAGTATTTTACCTTTACCAGGCACTAGAGACTACTAGATTCTTCTCTGGTGAAATAAATGAGTCTTCTTTAAAATAATAAGACAAAACAAAACAGAATACAACCCTAAGACTGGAAAAATCAGGACTGCCAGTACTATTCTGAGTGAGCTCCCTGGTGTAGTGTTTTCATTGTTTCTAAACCCTACAGCATTATTCCATCATGCTTCTCCTGGTGCTTCTCCTGGTGCTGTCCATGGTGCTCCCATGTGGTGCCAGGGCTCAATTTTTACTACCATGGTGGTAGTAAAAATCCACCCAACTTTTTTTTGCCACCACTGTTATTCTTGGGGCTTCTTGCCTGCACCACTCCTGGTGGTCATTTGCTATTTTTCATTTCTTCACTTCTCTCTTTTATTTCTTTCAATTATGATAGAGACAGAAGGGAATAGGAGTAGAGGAGGAGAAAGAGGGAGAGAGAAAAATAGACACTCACAGCATTGCTCCACTTCTTGTGGTCCTGCCTCCCCCCCCAAAGATGGAGACTGGGACTTGACCCCAGGTCCTTATGCATGATACCTTGTGCATTTTATCAGTTGTGCCACTTCCCAGCACCTCCATGCAGCTTCTTAACACGCTGGGTACATGACTTCATCATCTATTTACCTTCAAAACCCAACAGATTCTATATCACCCTCTACCCTGCCCTCCTCTCATTTTTCCTTTTAATTAGAACTGGAAAAACCAAGCCCAGTGTGGTGAGGCAGCTGGTCTGGGCACCTTGTACCACAGGCTTGGAGAGCTGTTTGGGTGGAGTAATTTTCCAAGTTGCCATGGAAAAATAAGAAAGTCCTCCCATTACCCAGAGCCAAGCCCTATTTCCCAGAGTTTTCCACAGACTTGAATAGCATGGAGGGCGCTCGCTGAGAATGAGTTAGACCTGTGACTTTCCTGCCTTGTCAGTGCCCCGGCCATCTCAGTAGACTTAAAAGTGACTTACCTTCAATGTAATAAAATATGCCACATCACACACACACATGCACACACACACACACAAACACAAAGAGCTCCAGTTATTTTTAGGTTCCAGAAAAGAATAGTACTGGCAGTCCTGATTTTTCCAGTCTTAGGATTTTATTCTGTTTTGTTTTGTCTTATTCTTCTAAAGAAGACTCATTTATTTCATGAGAGAAGAATCTCATGTGAGAGAGAATCTGGAGAAACACTCTGCTACTCTAGTACATGAGGTGCTGGGAGTCAACTGGGGGCCAGCTTTCCTGAATGCTGTGTGGTCATATGTATAATAAGAACAAAACATGTTTGGATTTCTTTGGTATTTTCTCCTCCTCCTTTGATCGAAACAGAGGTGGGGGCAGGGGGATAGAAAGAGACCACAGCACCAAGACTTCCATTAACACAAACCCTGGGGGCTGTGCACATGGCAAAGTGGCTACACACTCTCCAACTGAGCTTTTTTTTTCCTCACTAAACAGTTCTTATCCAGGATGTCTCTTTGGGAGTATGACTCTGAGTTGGCCCTCCTTTCACACCAAAAGACAGACCATCCCATAATTTCACCCCTTTCCCCCCACCTCCCTCACCTCCTTACCAGCTCTGGTTTATGTTAGTGCAGGGGATTGAACCTGGGACTCTGGGCCTCAGACATGAGGATCCTTCACATGAACCACTGTGATATCTCTGCAACTAAGTAGTGAGACATCAGTCTCGTTTGGTTCCCAGACCTCATTCATACTGTAAATGTGACCACTTACTGCATCAGAAAGGGCTCCTTCCCTCTGCCATGCAACAAGGCCTGGAGTTGCACCCACTGGGCTAGGTGCTGAGAGCGACCTGGGTGCACAAGGCAATTCTGGGGGTGGCAGTGACAAGCCCTGTGCTGTCTTCTCTGTAGTCAGGCAGGAGCTGGGGGACAGGGTGGCTGGGGTGGCTCAGGCTTGGCCAGAAGGTCCAGTGCCTTACAGAGCTTCTGTGCCTCCTGTGTGGCTAAGGTCCCTCAGTGATTTGGCACTTTGGTTTCTGCGAGGTCACCGTTGAGAAGCTGCATATGGTGCTGTGCCCAGATTATGCCACTGTTGGTCACTCAGTATATTCCTGCTTAGCCTGAGGGCAGAGTGACCAGCCAGATGGTTGCTCTTGCTGTTGCTGTGTGTGTGGCATGGCAGGATGATCCAGGGCTTTGCTTGTGTGCTGTACCAGTGTGAGCACCCTTGCCCAGGTGGCTGGTTTTTTTAAAAATATATTTTAAAATATGTATTTATTTATTCCCTTTTGTTGCCCTTGTTTTATTGTTGTAGTTATTATTATTGTTGTTATTGTTTTTATTGTCATCATTATTGGATAAAACAGAGAGAAATGGAGAGAGGAGGGGAAGACGGAGAGGGGGAGAGAAAGATAGACACCTGCAGACCTGCTTCAGCCCCTGTGAAGTGACTCCCTTGCAGGTGGGGAGCCGGGGCCTCAAACCAGGATCCTTCTGCTGGTCCTTGCGCTTTGCGCCACTGGCGCTTAACCTGCTGTGCGACCGCCTGACTCCCCCCCTTTTTAATCTTTTATTAATAGTAATATGAGAGGAAAAACACCAAAGCACATCTCCATCACCCATAGAGCTTTCCCAGTGCCATCTATGCTGGTGCTCTCTGCTGGTGTCAGGTCTCAAACCCAGGCCCTCAGGCACAGCAAGGTGTATACCACACGGGTCAAGACATCTCCAGGCTCCCAGCAGGCAGTTGAAATGGGACATTGCACATTCAGGCTGTCCCAGGGCCACTGTCTCTCTCATGACTCCTGAGTATCTCTGGGCCAATCTGAGTGCCTGGCTTGGGGCTGGTCATGCCACACCCATTTCAGGGCTGAGGAAGGTAAGCCACGCATCTGGGAGAGCAAGGTGGGCATGGAGTCATTGCAGCGCATTGTTCCCTGTGGTTCTCTGTGGGGAGCCCACACTGGGTGTGTGGCTGCCGCATCAGTGTCACTGGCTTGACTGGGTCATTCCCCAAGGCCAATTGATCTGAGAGTAACTCTCAGAACATCACAGGGAAGCACAATCCCTGGAGGTCCTTATGTGGTGATGGGGGGACACAGTCTTGCTTTGTTTCCCATTTCTGCCTGCTTGCTTCCTTCTGTTTCCCCTGTCTCCTGACTTCCTTGGTTTAGTTCCATGCATAAATGCTGGCCCCCCTCCCCTGTCCTCTTGTGAAGAGATATCCCCCCCCCCACAGGACAATGGAGACAGCAGAGTGGTTATGCGAAATACTTTCATACCTGAGGTTCTGAGGTCCGAGGTTCAATCCCCAGCCCCATTATGAACCAGAGCTGAGCAGAGCTCTGGCCTCTCTACCTCTCTCATTAAAATCAATAAAATATTTACAAAGAAAAGAAACTCTTGGAACCACCTGCCTGCAGAGCAGAGAGGCCAGGCATACTTGCTGGGCAGGTAGGTGTCATGGCTGCATCCCCTGCCCCGGACCCTGCTGCCCAGGGGGAACCAGAGCCCCAAGATTTTGCTTCTGATGAAGGTGACAGGCCCCATATTCTTCGATTGTCCAGAACTGTCACATCCACAAATTAACTCTGGCCCCTGTCCTCCTTGTGGCCACCTGTGGGGGCCTGAGAACGAGTCAGTGGGTGGCTGGCTGTGCATTGGAGAAGCTGAATCCCAGAGCTTCTGGTCTGTGAGGGTCTCAGCTTCCTATGGGCAGAGCTCCAGTGCCCCCACCCCCACCCCTGTCTCCCTGGGCCCTTTCTGTCTGGAGAGGTAGGGGTGTTTATGAGCAGTGTCCCTGGGCCCCAAATGAAGAATGCGCCTCATTTCCTCATTGAGCAGAATTGATGCTTGTGCTGCTGTGTCCCTGCTGCCTTATTACCACAGCTGGGAAAGGAAGCACAAATTAAACCCATAAAGCAAATGTGAAAGCAGGCTTTCTGGGCAGTTAATCAGACATGCAGCTCCCTTCAGACATGCCAAGTGGGCCCTGGAGGGAGGTCCTTGTTATGGTTTGGTGACCCCTGGGCATTGAAGGCAGAAAGAAGACTTGGCCAGCTCATTTTTTCTGGTATTGGGGGTGGTGCAGACACTGGGGAGGGGGAGCTGGGGCTCTGGGCTGGACCTAGAAGCATTCATTCCAGGGGAGGGTTGGGACATGGTTCCCCAATAGATGCATACTTTACAGCGGTGACATTCCATGGGAGAGCCATGGACAGCATGGGAAAGCTCCATGGATGGTGGAACAGTGCTGCAGTCTCTTCTCTCTCTCTCTCTGTGTGTGTGTGTGTGTGTGTGTGTGTGTGTGTTCTCTCTGTGTCTCAAACAAAGAATGAAAACTTGGACCAGAAATCTGCTTGGCAGTATTTCACATGCAGACGAGACATTGCAGACGGGATGACGTCATCCTTGGAGCACCCTCGGCTGCTGTCATGGTGCTCCCCTATGGTGCTGTCATGGCCTCCTGCATGGCAGGGTGTGCACTTTCCCTACTGACATGCATTCTGGGTCCTGACTCTCAGTTTTAGTCAGGAGACTGTCCCAAGGTCTTATCTATGCATTTGCACTGTCTGCAGTAATAGAAGGAAAATAAAGTTTTATTTTTATTTCTTTTTATTTTTTAATGTGAAAGTCATAATCTGTGCCCTAACAACCGTGGAAAACTGTTGTTTTCACTCCACTATTTTTATTGTTGGTGTAATTTTTTTCCCTCTGGGGTTATTGCTGGAGCTCAGTACCTGCATAACTCCAGCGCTGCTGGTGGCCATTACCCCTGACCTTCCTTTTCTTCTTTTTTAAAAATCTGACACTAAGAGAGAAATGGAGAAGGAGGAGAGAAAGAGAGACACCCGCAGCACTGCTTTACCACTTGTGAAGCATCCCCCTTGCAGTTGGAGAAGAGGGGATTGAACCCCGGCCCTTGCACATGGTAATGTGTGCACTGTAGTAGGTGAGCCACCACCCGGCTCCAAAAGATTTTTCTGACACAGACATTTTGTTTTGATCCCTGGGGCAGCTTTTTTTTTCTTGCTACTCATTAGTTTTTATTTTTCTGTGCTATTTCTGAAGTTAGCTGCCAGAGGAGTGGGGTGAGGCTGTGCCCCCACTGAAACTTACTGGGTGTGGCAGTTGGCTTGGAGTGGGGCCATCAGGACTACGTGGGGCAGAGCTGCCAGAGTGCTGCCTTTCTGCTGGGCCCTGAGACCATGAGGCCCTGGCTGCTTCACTCTGTGAGGAATTGCAGCCTTGCCTGGCACCTTGTCAGACCCTCAGAATGGCCCTGGCTCATAGGAAGTCCACTGTGGTGGTGGTTCTGTGCTGGAACGCTCATTCTGTTAGGCCATGTTGTTACACTATGGAAAATTTGAGTTTCTGGGCATAGTGTCCAGTGGCTTTCTAGCCAGTATCTGCCATTTAAAAGATATTTTATAAGCCTGTTTAAAATTTTATTTTGAATAGGGACAGCAAGAAATTAAGAGGGAAGAGGGAGAAGACAGGGAAAGAAAGAGGGCGGGAAGGGGTGCTGGGGGCAGACGCCTATATGACTGCTCACTGATTATGGAGCTGCCCTCCCCACTGCAGGTGCAGGGTCATTGTGCATTTTAACATGTGTGTCCTGCCAGGTGCACCACCACCCAGCCCAGTTCTTGTCATTTGCATCATAGAAGAAGGTCACTTTAAGCTTACTGCTGCCCTCAGACCCGGTCACCACACTCCCTGGGGCACACGGAACCCCTCCAGGGCTGAGTGGGCAGCCCTGTGGCCTCTGATAGCTTTTGGCCACCTTAAGGAGCCACTCTGGGTTGAGGGTGTGATGCATTGGACAGGCCTGTGGGAAGGACACAGCTTACCCACTGGCTGTACTCTTAGCCAGCTGCCTCCCTCCTTCCCTTACTCTCTCTCTCCCTCCCTCTTCCCTCCATTTTCCCCTCCCTCCCTTCTTCCTTTCCTTCCTTTGTTATTGCAGAACAAGAGAGTGAGAAAGTTATGCTTTGACTGCCTGGGGCTATCTGGGACCATCCCTTGCTATCTGGGGGTTACCCAAGGCAGGCAGGATTGTGCATCTGATTGCTGCCATTAAAACCACCTGCCACCTCCAGCCACCAAGGACAAGGCGTGAGGGACCAGGGCCATGGAGGGACATCCCCTCTCCTACCCAAGCTCTGAGCCAGGGAAGAGGAGATGGAGGCCTGTCTTCATTCCTCACACAAGTGAAACACTCCAGAGACAGTAGGAGGTTACAGTAAAGGACTTTCAGATGCTGCTTGGCAGAGCCCCACAATCATGGGTGACAGGAGTGGCAAGTGGCCTTCCAGCAGGTTCTCAAGGGTGGAGGATCCTAGCCAGCCAGGTGTCCGGTCCTTTCAGCTTCAGGAGGCTGGGGGGTGAGGACACAGGGAGGCTCGGCCACAGAGATCAAGACACCAGGATGGAGGAGTGACACACCTCTTTCCCAGTCACTTCCTCTTGGGACCTGGTCCCCCATGTCACAGTGGGACATGGTCTCCCCCTGGGGGGGAGCAGCTCCTCCTCTCCACCTTTTTGTGTCACAGGCTCATTTATTTAGGGGCTGAGTGAAAGGAAAGCCCAATCAGAGTATTATTCAATAAATACTGTGGCTCAGATGAGCTGTGTGCCTTTCTTGGATAAAGCTTTCAAAAAATTAGGGGCACCTGGTAGAACACACACTTTACCATGCAGGAGGATCCTGTTTTGAGCCCCCTGCCACCACATGGGAACACCAAGCAAAGTTTCATGAACAGTGGAGCAGTGCTGTGGTGTTTCTTACCCTTTGCATGCTTGTGTACTCCCAGCAAACTCTTAGAGGGTGAGAGATGAGAGGGAGCAATGAAGAGACACCACAGCACTGCTCCACCATTCATGAAACTTCTTCAGGGTAAAGGCCTTGATAAACATAATATTTTTTGGTGTAGTGCTCAGGAATGCTCACACCTAGGGCCTCACGCTTGTGTGATACTGCTGAGTGTCCTCTCAACCCCAGTTTTCATTTATGATCTTCTGAGTGGGTGAGAAGAGGCAAGATGGAGAAACAGAGAGAGACACCACAGTACCACTCCACCATCCTGGGAGTGGCCCCACCTCTCTCCTTCTGCTAATTGTGGTGTACCTATGTGGTCCCAGGGCTTGAACCCAGTGCCCCAAGGTAAGGCATGCCCCTGTGCCAGGTGATTGGAAACCCAGATTATGTTATTGATCAGGGTGACCAACCATCCTGAGAGCTGAGGTTTTTGTGCACTAATTCATGGAGATAGCTGTATGGTCCCTGCTAAATGGTTTTCACATGACTCAAAGGCCTCCTAAACAGCTGCAGTGAAAGCAGCACTAGGTTTCATCTGGCGTGTGTGTGCTTAGCACATGAGTGCTGCTGTCAGGCAAGCCGGCACTTCTGGGCTGCTGGGCTGTAACTAACATGCTGAGCTAGGGGCAGTTTCTTGAGAGCCCGATTCTCCTGTGCATGCACACTGTTCCCTTCTGCCTCCCATCAGATGGGATGGGAGAGGAGCCTTTTCATTAAGTTTGTGAAGGGGCATTACTTTCCAGTTTCAGAGTCACTTTGAGGATGAAAGCCATGAATTAGTTCAGCCTCTGAGACTACAGACTAGTTGGTGATGAGGGTGGGGGATAGGGGAGAACCCCAGGATCAGGATGAATATGGTTTTTAAAATACTCATTTATGTTACTTCTTTTTTTATTTAATTTTTTATTTATAAAAAGGAAACATTCACTAAACTATAGGATAAGAGGGGTACAACTCCACACAATTCCCACCACCAGAACTCTGTATCCCAAACCCTCCCCTGATAGCTTTCCTATTCTTTAACCCTCTGGGAGTATGGACCCAAGGTCATTGTGAGATACAGAAGGTGGAAGGTCTGGCTTCTGTAATTGCTTCCCCACTGAACATGGGCATTGACAGGTTGATCCATACTCCCAGCTCATTTATGTTATTTCTTCCCATGCTATTTTGTGTATGAGTATGAAAAGCATTCACCACCAGTTTAGAATTCCTGAATGTTCTTATAAAAATTTAATTCCACTCATATTATCTGGACTTTCAAGATTTCTTCTTGGAGGACTAGTTTTTTTCTAATACAGGGAAAAATCTGTTAGCTCAAGAGTTGGATGGATGGAGGTGGAGTAGGGGACTCAGTTCCCAGCATCACCAGTGAGGCTAAACTGACCTACATTTTAAGAGAATGTGTGTCTTAGCAGAGATCAGGTTAGCAGCCCCCTCCACAGGGTGGAAATAATTCTAATGATTGTACTCCATACATGGACTTAAGGCATCATCACTACCTCTTCCTAGCCCCTAACAAGAATCAAAACAAATAATTTAGGGGATGAGTGGTGACTCAACTGGTTGAGCAGGAACTGGTCAAGTGTGAAGTCGTCGAGCATGGATATTACCTCCAGTCCCTACCTGCAGGGAGGAAGCTTCACAAGTAGTGGAGCAGTGCTGTAGGTGTTTCTCCTGCTCTCTGTTACTCTGTTTCTATCTCCCTGTCTTCCTCTATCTCATCCTTTTACCAAAACCCAGATTATTTATGGGAACAGTGGAGTCATGCAAGCACCAAACCCCAGTGATAACCCTGGTGATAAAAACACAAAACAACCCCCACCCCACAACCTCTCTATATCATCTCTCTTTACTTCTGGAAGCAGTTTTTGATATTCAGAAGTTGCCATTGTAATATACCATGCCTTATATCACATTATATTATATATAGTTTACTGAGAGAGAAAGAGAGAGATAGATAGATGGGTGGAGTAAAGCCAGAGCATCTCCCTGGCACATGTGACACTGGGCATTGTAGCCAGGACCTCATTCTTGCAAGTCTGTGCCTCTTCTTTTGATCGTTGGCTCCGAATCTTCAGAACCCAACAGCACAGCAGCCCGTCACCAGCCAGGCTTCTCCCAGCTGAGGGTGCCACTCACTCATGTATCAATATTTTCATGGTGAGGGTTAGGGTTAGGGTTAGGGGTTTATCCCAGGCATGCAAAGTTGGTTTAATATACGTAAATCAATCAATGTGATCCACCACATCAACAAATGGAAGACCAAAAACCACATGGTCATATCAATAGATGCAGAGAAAGCCTTTGACAAAATACAACATCCCTTTATGATCAAAACACTACAAAAAATGGGAATAGATGGAAAATTCCTGAAGATAGTGGAGTCTATATATAGCAAACCTACAGCCAATATCATACTCAATGGTGAAAAACTGGAAGCATTTCTCCTCAGATCAGGTACTAGACAGGGCTGCCCACTATCACCATTACTATTCAACATAGTGTTGGAAGTTCTTGCCATAGCAATCAGGCAGGAGCAAGGAATTAAAAGCATACAGATTGGAAGAGAAGAAGTCAAACTCTCCTTATTTGCAGATGACATGATAGTATACATGGAAAAACCTAAGGAACCCAGCAAGAAGCTTTTGGAAATCATCAGGCAATACAGTAATGTGGCAGGCTATAAAATTAACATTCAAAAGTCAGTGGCATTCCTCTATGCAAACACTAAGTTAGAAGAAATTGAAATCCAGAAATCAGTTCCTTTTTCTATAGCAACAAAAACAATAAAATATCTAGGAGTAAACCTAACCAAAGAAGTGAAAGACTTGTATACTGAAAATTATGAGTCACTACTCAATTGAAAAAGACACAAAGAAGTGGAGAGATATTCCATGTTCATGGGTTGGAAGAATTAACATCATCAAAATGAATATATTACCCAGAGCCATCTACAAATTTAATGCTATCCCCATCAAGATCCCAAGCACATTTTTTAGGAGAATAGAAAAAACGCTACAAATGTTTATCTGGAACCAGAAAAGACCTAGAATTGCCAAAACAATCTTGAGAAAAAAGAACAGAACTGGAGGCATCACACTCCCAGATCTCAAACTATTATAGGGCCATTGTCATCTAAACTGCTTGGTACTGAAACATGAACAGACACACTGACCAGTGGAATAGAACTGAGAGCCCAGAAATGAGGCCCCACACGTATGGACATCTAATCTTTGACAAAGGGGCCCAGACTATTACATGGGGAAAGCAGAGTCTCTTCAAATGGTGTTGGAAACAATGGGTTGAAACATGCAGAAGAATGAAACTGAATCACTGTATTTCACCAAATACAAAAGTAAATTCCAAGTGGATCAAGGACTTGGATGTTAGACCAGAAACTATCAGATACTTAGAGGAAAATATTGGCAGACCTTTTTTCCGCATAAATTTTAAAGACATTTTCAATGAAACGAATCCAATTACAAGGAAGACTAAGGCAAGTATAAACCTATGGGACTACATCAAATTAAAAAGCTTCTTCACAGCAAAAGAAACCACTACCCAAACCAAGAGACCCCTCACAGAAAGGGAGAAGATCTTTACATGCCATACATCAGATAAGAGTTTAATAACCAACATATATAAAGAGCTTGCCAGACTCAACAACAAGACAACAAATAACCCCATCCAAAAATGGGGGGAGGACTTGGACAGAATATTCACCAGAGAAGAGATCCAAAAGGCTGAGAAACACATGAAAAAATGCTCCAAGTCTCTGATTGTCAGAGAAATGCAAATCAAGACAACAATGAGATATCACTTCACTCCTGTGAGAATGTCATACATCAGAAAAGGTAACAGCAGCAAATGCTGGAGAGGGTGTGGGGTCAAAGGAACCCTCCTGCACTGCTGGTGGGAATGTAAATTGGTCCAACCTCTGTGGAGAACAGTCTGGAGAACTCTCAGAAGGCTATAAATGAACCTACCCTATGACCCTGTAATTCCCCTCCTGGGGATATATCCTAAGGAACCCAACACATCCATCCAAAAAGATCTGTGTACACATATGTTCTTGGCAGCACAATTTGTAATAGCCAAAAACTGGAAGCAACCCAGGTGTCCAACAACAGATGAATGGCTGAGCAAGTTGTGGTATATATACACAATGGAATACTACTCAGTTATAAAAAATGGTGACTCACCGTTTTCAGCTGATCTTGGATAGACCTTGAAAAAATCATGTTGAGTGAAATAAGTCAGAAACAGAAGGATGAATATGGGATGATCTCACTCTCAGGCCGAAGTTGAAAAACAAGATTAGAAAAGAAAACACAAATCGAACCTGAAATGGAATTGGAGTATTGCACCAAAGTAAAAGACTCTGGGGTGGGTGGGTGGGTGGGGAGAATACAGGTCCATGAAAGATGATGAATGACATAGTGGGGGTTGTATTGTTAAATGGGAATCTGGGGAATGTTATGCATGTACAAACTATTGTATTTACTGTTGAATGTAAAACATTAATTCTCCAATAAAGAAAAAAAAAGTGTATGTAAAAAAAATAATAAATAGTGAGTACAACGAGACCCCCCCCCCCCATGACTGAATGAGTGAGATGCTGGAAGGAGAGTGGGTATGAGCAAGGCAGCAGGACATGTGCTGAAGCTGTGTTTCTGTTCTGTTGGTGCGTTCAGCCCATGTGGGAGGACCCCGAGTGCAGAGCAGGAGGCACGAGAACCCATTGGAACCTCACTGCCCAGCTCTCTGTCAGTTGGGTCCCTCAGTTCAGTCTGATGACTCCAGGCCTATAGGTGGGTCAGCTTCACCCTCTGCTGTCATCTGTGGCATGTCGTTCTGTGTTCACGACTCCTGAAGGAGGAGGCTAAACATCACCTCTGGGACGGTGGGCAGAGGACAGCCATTCCCTGGTCTGTGTTGACCTAGGTTACCTCTGACTGGGAACAAGCACCAGGTGTGGCCTCTCTGGCAGAGATGGGTGTGGAGACTTCTAGAAGGCCCCATAGAGGGGTTGAATCTCTGCATTGGGGGTGGGAAAGTTGAGTGTGGTTTGACCGTGGGCCCTAGTCAGTGAGGAGAGGTCGTTGCCCAGCCCCACTATGGGATGGGAGGGGGCACTGCCCTACTCTCCAGGGTGCCGCTCAGCCACCTCTCTTCAGCCTTGCAGCAGCAGCCTGTGCAGTGGCTTGGGTTCTGGTCCAGGGTTAGCTCCCTTCTGCTTTGCTTCATGGATCCAGGCAGGCAGCCAGTGGGGCTCAGGGATACAGTTGTCTCTCCTTATTTTCCGTCCCAAAACCCATCCACCTTCGGCAGCCCCTACAGCATGGCATCCTCAAGATGGGGTCATGAATCCCTCAGAAATCTGCTTCTCCCATGGTGGGGAGATGCCGCCCAGAGAATGAAGACTTGTAGCTTGTTGGGTGCCAGGAAGGAGAGAGGGCAGAGCAGAGGGCATGTGCTACCCATGGGCGGGTGCTCCTCATGTTCCAGGACCCTACCAGCCCCCTGCCCCTCTGAGCCCAGGACCTGGCACAAGCTACCCAAATTCTATTTAGAGGGCCCCCTCCCCCAGAAATGCTATGCTTGTGAGTTGCACCAGCATTCTGAGTGAGAGGATCAGGGATCCCCACAGCCCCTTCCCACAAGGAGAAGTATAGATGCTTGGTTTCCTGCTGGACAGGCAACTCACACATGAGGGTGACTCTTCTCTTTGGGGGAGAGGGTGCAGAGAGGAAACACTGTCTCCCCCCACCCCAGGCCTCACCAAGAAAGGCAGACATGTACAGTATTCCTTTTATGGGCTTACCCCCTTCTGCTTTAGATATGGAAATCAAAAGGCACCCTTTCCTCCCTCCCCAGGAGCTGTTAGTTTATAAACAAACAATGACATAATGGCAGAAACTATGAGGGTCCCCGCTAGAACCTGCCCCTCCAGGAAAAGCTAATAGAAGAATGGTCTTTGCAAAAATTGCTGGTCATAAAGGATCACTTAATAAGGCTTTGAGTATCTGGTTTTTAAATGCGCAGCTTCTGGAGAGAATAATGTTATATTATCACTTGGCAAGCAAGCTGGTTGGAATGATCCTGGAGAAAAGGCTTAATGTCACTCCTTTAAACCTTTGTGTGTAGTCAGTTCTTAAAGAAATGTGTGATTGCTGGCAGGCTATTTGCTCCATTCTTTTTATTTTGCTTTTTTGCTAGGTTATTACTATTATTAAATTTTGAACATGTTCTTAAGGGCATGTTCTGATATTTAAGTAGACGAATGAATGCCAGAAAATTCATGAGTTTCTGCTCATATGCTTCTGGATTTTACCCCCTTCCCCCTCTTCATTTTTTATGAAGTGCTAGGGAATGAACCCAGTGAACCCAGGGCCTCATGCTTGCATGAAACCTTTGAGTGACCTCCCTGGTCAATTTCCTATTCTTTACTGTTTAACAGAGGCACAGAGAGAGATGAGAGAGAGATGAGAGATGAGAGAGAGATGAGAGAGAGAGAGAGAGAGAGGGACCCCACTTGTGCTATCCATGGTGCACCTTTGTGGGGCCCAGAACCTCATGCATGGAAAGTGTGAACTCTACTGAGTGAAGTCTCTCTTGGCCTTGGGTTTTCCCTTGAGTCCAAAGATATATCTAAGCAATTCACATATTGATGTGCAAATAGATAAGTAGGTTTTTCAGATTGCCTCAAAATGTCCATTATCATAAACACAGTTATCCTTGAGGTCTCCACTTCCTCTCAAACGTCCTAATGAGTTTCTCTAATGTTTTTGAAAACCTCAGCTTTCCCTGTAGTCCATATACATCTGCTTTGTAAACTAGTGGGCTTCCCCCCTCTCCACTGTCTGCTGTATAAAGAATAATGTTCTTCCAGCTCTAATCATTCCACTCAGAAGCAAACTCTTACTCTTTTTTCAGGCTTAAAAATACCTGTGCATTAAAAGCTAACAGTTACTTTCCGATTGTATATTTTTGTAGATTTCTGGTTAAATGTAATATTCTGGGAATTTTCTGTTGTTCTTTGCATCAATACTGCATAAGTTCCCAGTAGCCAGCCTTTCTTTCCTTTTTCTTTTCATTTTTCTCTCTCTACCCCACCCCTCTCTTTTGATAGGACAGGGAGAAATTGAGGGGGGAGGGGAGAGATGGAGAGAGAAAGAGAGACACCTGCAGCATTGCTTCACTCTTCATGAAGCTTCTTTCCTGCAGGGAGGAGTGGGGTCTTGAACCCGGGTCCTTGTTTATGGCAACATGTGTGTGCCCTACTGGGTGTACCACTTCAACTCCCCTCCCCCATTCCTATTTTTATGTGGCACCAGGGATTCAATGAAGTTTTTTTTTAAATTAGTGATCTAATATTGATTTACAAGAATATAAGATAATAGGGGTATAATTCCACACTGTTCCCATTACCATGGGAATTTTGTGTCCCATACCCTCCACTGGAATCTTCCCTATTGTTTATCCCTCTGGGAGTATGGACCATACTCTTTTTTGGGGTGCAGAAGGTGGGAGTTCTGGCTTCTGTAATTGCTTCTCCACTGGACATGGATGCTGGCAGGTCGATCCATACCCCCAGCCTGTTTCTGTCTTTCCCTAGTGTGCGGTAGGGCTCTGAAGAGATGAGGTTCCAGGAAGCATTGGTGAGGTCATCTGCTCAGGGAAGCCTAGGGAAGTCAGGATGGAATGATATAGCATCTGGAACTTTTTTTTTTTCCCCTCCAGGGTTATTGCTGGGCTCGGTGCCTGCACCATGAATCCACCGCTCCTGGAGGCCATTTCCCCCCTTTTTGTTGCCCTAGTTGTTGCAGCCTCGTCGCGGTTATTATTGCCATTGTTGACGTTGCTTTGTTGTTGGATAGGACAGAGAGAAATGGAGAGAGGAGGAGAAGACAGAGAGAGGGGAGAGAAAGATAGACACCTGCAGACCTGCTTCACCGCCCGTGAAGCAACTCCCCTGCAGGTGGGGACCCAGGGGCTTGAACCAGGATCCTTACGCCGGTCCCTGCGCTTTGCGCCACGTGTGCTTAACCCACTGCGCCACTGCCCGACTCCCAGCATCTGGAACTTTTAAACCAAGGGTTTTGAACATGATATTTCTGAGTGAGCACCTTAATTCAAAATTTTAAATCTGTGTACTTGCAAGGAAGGTGTAGAGTGGAAGAGAGACAGAGACCATATCACCCCTCCATGGAGCTTGCCCCCATGCTGTCCATAGTGCTCCCATGTAGTATACTGTGTTCAACCTGACGCTGTTGACTGGCTACGGAAGAAGGGCAAATGCTAGTAGAAGAATTGTGTTCAGAACCCAGGGCCTCATTCCTGGCTAAGATATATGCTCTACCCACTGAGCCATATTAAAGCCGCAGTCTGTGCTTTTTGAATGCTGAGAAATGCGGTGCTTGTCCCACACCTGCAGATGCTCTGATGCTCTGCTCTGGAGAAGGAATCTGGGGCCTTTGGCTGAGCTGCTCCCTGACTCACAGAAGTTGTAGGTGTCACAAGAGTGATATGTGGAGGTGAAAGGTCACTGTTCTCAAAAGTGGCCCACACAGGAGTCAAGCTTCAGAAGCAGATGGTTTACCCCAGTGTTGGCGACAGTGCCCACATGCTCTGGGTTCCGTGCAGGCACTGTGGAGGGTGCCATGGATATTAATTATCGATATTCGTTCATTTCATCCTTATGAATGGGAAAGGTATTATGCCCACATCCCAGATAAAAACACTGCGTACACCGATGCTGAGACTTGCCTGAGTTCTTTCAGACAGCTGGGCTGGAACCGAGATGGAAGTACGGCATGTCCCCTGAGGGGCCCATGGCGCCAGTGTTAGCTCTCCCTCTTAGAGCTAAGGGTCACGCCGGCCCTGGAGATCCAGGGAGAAGTGTCAGGGGCAAGTGGAGACTGGATCCAGGAAGACTGCGTGGATGTCCCTGCAGGCTGTCTTTCATGTTCGCTTTCTCAGAATCTTGTACACCAACAAGGCAGCTCTGGGACCTATTTTTAAACTGGTGTGCCTTTATCACAAAGGCTGCCCTAGATAGCAGGTCCTCGAATACCGTGGTTTTGTTCAGTGGCCTTTCATCACTCCCACTCTCCATGTGGGTTCCTTCCCCAACCCCAGAGGCGTGCCCTTGAGGGATCTCCATCACACTGTGGGTGTAGTGTCCTGTCCAGGGTGGGGCCTACCATAACCTTGAGATACACGAGATGCTGTGACTTCTGGGACTCTGGCCTGGAATGGTTGGGTGGGACAGTGAATGCATGAGTGAATGAATGATCTGGATGAGGGTTTTATATTAGAACTGTTTTGGGGTCTCTAGGAGTTGGAGTATGTTCTTGGCTCCCAAAATCTGTCATAAGATCTTCACTCTGTTCCTGTCTTTTAACTTCTGTCCCTCTGGCTTCCTTGTTTGCACTTTCCAGGAACCTGTCCATGATGTCATGTGGGGTAGTATGTCCTGGTGGAAAGAATGGTTTGAGTTAGATGATGAATATGTCAAGGAGATTAAAGTATCTTGCTATTTAATAGGACTTTGTTTTATTAGGTAGCTTTAAAAAGGATCATTTGTTTACTTCAATGAGAGAGAGAGAGAGAGAGAGAGAGAGAGAGGAGAGGAGACACCAGAGCACTGCTCAGCTCTGGCTTATGGTGGTGCTTTGCTGGGCATTGAACCTGGGACCTCCGAGTCTAGGCATGAAAGTCTGGTGCATTCCTATTGGTGCAGTCCTAGGCAGTTTCCTTAAGTCCCTTTGAACCTTCCTTTTTCTGGGTCTGATAGGAGAGGCCTGGGAGGGTCTCTGGGAAAAGGGGGCAAAGGGGAAGTGGCTGGCAGGTGTGTCCCCACTGGCCCCTTTACTATGAGGGCATCATTTAAAAACCATTTTTTATAAATTAAAAAGAACAGTTTATTTTTTCCCAAATCACTTTATTTGGGAAATAGTGAACAAGACAATTGTTGAATGAGTAAAATTGCTTATCTTTCTGTGATAGTTGACTTCAATGTTAATACATAATTAAAATATAAAGAAAAAGCAAAGGATAAGGGTTTTGTGGCTTTAATCCCTGAGCAATGGGAGTCAAAACCATTTTTAAATTAAAAAATTACATAGCACTGAGTGTCAGGTAGTGGCACACGCTGGGTTAAGCACACATAAGTAAGAAGCACAAGGACCAGCACAAGAATCCAGGTTCAAGCTCCCAGCTCCCCACCTGCAGGGAGGTTGCTTCACAAGTGGTGAAGCAGGCCTGCAGGTGTCTATCTTTCTCCCCCCTCTCTATTTCCCCTCCCCTCTCAATTTCTCTCTGTCCTATCCAATAAAATGGAAAAAATGGCTGCCAGGAGCAATGGATTCGTAATTCCAGCACTGAGCCCCAGCGATAACCCTGAAGGCAAAAACAACAACAACAACAAAAAACACCTGGGGTGCCGGATTAGCTTCGCAGGAGGGAGACAGAGACGACCAGGGACTCATGGCTGAGCTGAGAACACAGTTCAATCTTTATTCACGAGCAGGGATGCAGTCCAACAACCTAATCACAACACAATTCTATCCTGCATCTCTCTCCTCAGGCGGAAGAGTCAGGAACAAAGGAAATACGTACGATAGGGGCCGGGGAGAAGGAAGAAGCATGAACCAGCGATGACTAAACCAAATGTGTGTGTGTGGGGGAGACCAAACCAATATCCTGGAGGCAGGGGGTGCCCAGTCAACAGTGGACGTGCAAACAGAACACATAGCAAGCAACACAAGCGAACCCAATGTGATGATAAAATCAGAAGGCTTCATAAGCAGAATCCAGAAGCATACCAATACTGGGGAGTGACTCAGGGCCTCCCACACACATAATACCCAATGAGTGGCCTCCAGAGCCCACTCTTTTCATTCTTCTTATTTAGAGAGAGAAGAGTAGTGAGAGTGAGAGAGAGAGGAGAGACACCACAGCAAGGCTCTACCATCCTCGGATCTCCTCCTAATGCTACTTGTGGTGCTCCCATGTGTTGCTGGGGCTCAGACTAAAGGCAGTGCGCACTCTACTGGGTGAGTGTACACAGGACTTTTGCGTTTCTGTGGCATTAAGCACGTCCTCTTATGTGTATGGGGACTAGGCAAGGATCTCACCTCACCTCTAAGGTCCTTGCAGTGACCTTGCCACCCCCCAGACTTTTAAAGGAGGAGGGCACAGGGGACCCCAGAGGCCAGGATGCCCAGAGCCCCTGCCTTTGACCTCCAGGGCCCTGGTAGGTGTGGAGCTGCCCCTGTAACTGAGGGGCAAATGCAGATGCAGAGACATAGGAGACAATGGTGTCCAGGACCCCAGCCCTCCCCGCTCCAGATCCATTGGGATGGCAGAGTCGGTGTGTGTGTATAGCGTTGGCCCCCTCTAAGAGTGGCAGCAATCACCTCTGTAACCCTCTTAGGGCCTCTCTGGAGGGAGGGAATGAGCGGGGTGATTGGGGGCCTTCCTGGTGTCCTTGCCCCTTCCTCCAGGCCTGCAGAGTGCCCCTAACAGCTGGGCTGGCAGAGGAGAGAGAGAGGAGACTTTCAGAAGGTGTGAAGGTCAGAGGCAGGTGGAGGAGTAGTCAGAGACCACCTCCTGTATACTTGGTGAGAATCTGGAGAAAAAGACAGACAACCACCAGCCATGCCCCCTCTCCCCTGGACCCCAGAACAATAAAATGATGTTTCCTTCTCAGGCAAGCACAGAGTTCCTCCCTCTGCCTGGCCAGCAGCAGCTACAGACTTGCCCGCAAAGGGAACTGTGTGGGGTGCCATCCCCTCCCTCTGTCTGCCAGTCCTGGGCCTGCATGGTAAGCAGTGTCTGCAGGAGGTACCCTGAGAGGAGATAGACTAATGTTGGGGGGTGTTTGAGCCCACCAGCGGGCTCCCTGAATGGTGCTTCCTGTTCCCAGGGTGGAATCAGGCTACTTCTGGGATCCTAGGCTTGTTCGGAGTGAGGGTCTCCCACTCCGTGGTGACAGCAGGGCCTGCTGCTCAGCGTATAGCTGCATACCTGGGAGGGAGCCCAGAGAAAGGATCAGGTCAGCACAAGACTTCCTCTAAGGCCTTCTCCCGATTCTACACCACATGACTCTCTTGCATACCTTCTTCCTCCCTGTCCTGCTTCCTGTCTGTGGGGGCTGGGGCGCTCCCCCAATTCCAGACTGGGAGAGGGTGACTCCAGTCTGTTTTGTGAAGGGGCGTCATTCAGCCTCATGCTTTCACAGTTTTTCCTCACATAGCACCTTTCCACCATCCCTGCAGCTCCTCCCCAGTGCTACCCTGGTGTTCCCATGTGGGGCCAGGGCTGGAGTTCAGGGTCTCACTCATTGTCAGGCCTGTGCCTTACCAGATGAGCCATCTCCTCAGCCTGTTATGGTTTTTATTTTAATTTAATTGTCATATCTTCTTTTTCTTTGGGTGCCAGGGGTGGGCTTGTGCATATGCAGTTCCTTTGTGCCCCCCATATTCACACCCCTTGCCGCCTCCTGCACACTCAGCCCTGAGCTCCTCGCCCCTCCTTACCCCTCCTCTGCCTTCAGTGGGCTGTCTGCTCCTGGGTGTGTTTGCTGCAGAGCCCTGATGCCTGGAGCTGGGCCTGGGATGTCACCTGGTGCAAGGGAACATGTTGCAACACCATGTCCTAGATATGCGGGGACAGCAGGCTCTGGCCCAGGAGATGTGGGTGACCCCAGCCAGTGCCAGGCCAGTGCCACACTTCCTCATCTCCAAGTTTCCCTGGGTACATCCTTCCAGGGCCCCCATGTGAGAGCACCCCTGCAACCCCTGCACCAGGTGGGGACCTCTCTAGCTAAGCCCTCATTGGGTTCTGGAGGCCAGGGTTGGTTGTCCCTTCCCCACCTGTATGTCCAGGAGGCAAAGGATGCGAGAGACTTTCTTTAGAAGTTAATCTGTATGTGATAAGTGTGGGGAAACAGCAGAGCTTCCTGGGTAGACCTGTCTTGCTGGCAGGGTGTGGGGACACTCTGACTTGTTAGATCCTTCTCTTCCCAGGCTGGGAGGCTTCAGGGGCATGGACAGAGAGTGTGGGGCCCTGCTTCCAACTGGTGAGGAAGACAGGAATGTGAGATAGGGAAGGGGGAGGAGAGAGAAGGCAGAAGGAAGAGACTGGGTGGGCGTGGAAGTAACAGGCAGAATGCCAGCCTGAGCCCCAGGTCCCTCTGCTGTTCCTGTCTTTGCATAACAGAGTTCTGGTTCATTTACCCACTCTGTTCTCTGCGTAATGGAAAGGAAAAGAGTGTGGTGCAGACACTGGCAAGTGGGTGAATGCTCGTTGAGTTGGAGACAATCAGATTTCTGTGCCTTTCACAGAACCACCTGCCCCTGTCAGTGTTCATGTATCTATGGGTCACAGGAAGCCATGAGTGTTTGTGTGGTCCAGGAGAGCATCTGTATCTTCCTGCTCCCCAGAGTCAGATGATGAAGCCTAAACTCTAGTGTGTGATAGTCTGTGGAGGTGAGGCTTTTGGGAGGGTCACAAGGTCATGAGAGTGGATACCTTAGGGTGGAATTAGTGTCCTTACTTGATGACACTCCAGAGTGCCCCCACCCTTACTCCTTTCACAGCGTAGGACATAGTGAGAAGACAGGCAGTGTGGTCTCATTAGTACCTTGAACTTGAACTTGAACTGGCCTTCACAGCAGTGAGAAATGGGTGTCTGATGTTGATGAGCCCCCTAGTCTATGGTATTTTGTCCTAATAGCTTGAAGGGACTAAGACCAAGAATCTGAGGACAGAATCTCAAGCTTGGAAAGAAGACATCTGGAAACATCTGGGAACATCTGGGCTGTGTTTTCTGGAGGTATCATTGGTGGTTAATTGAGTAATGGCCTGGCAAAGTGGACACCAAACAGAGGGCAGAGGATCAAGTAAGTCTATTACTTTTTCTTTGAATGCTTGTATTTATTTTTAGTAATTTATTCCATTATAAAATTCAGACATGGGGCAGCTGTGACTTTAGGTGACTTTTCATTCATTTTTCATTTTTGATTAATAGTGACTTACCAGATTGTAAGATTACAGTATATATAGTTCCACACCACAACCACCACTAAAGTTCTGTGTCCCCGCCCTTGTGAGGCTGATCTTGAAGTCCCCATCTTGCAGCCTATGTCTGGCTAAGCACAGAGTCCCCCCCACCCTCCAGCTTCCAGAACCTCTTTTCTCGTGCTTCTTGGAATGCCAAGCTCTGCATGTGCCATGTAGTGTTATGGTGCTCCCATGTGGTGCTGGGGCTTGAACCCAGAGCCTCACACATATGATTCACTCATTGAATCAACTCCCCAAGATTGCATTTTACTGGAAGGTGTAGATGATGTTTCCTAGGCTGCAGACACTCACACTCTCAGGAAATGATCCCAGGTGCTGAGTAAAGAACCCACTGCCACAAATAAGTCAAGGGAGGAGGAATTCATCAACACATCCAATTTCTCAGGGAGGAAGGCGTCATCATGACTAATTAAGAATCCACCCAACACAGCACCCTGTTGTCCCTTCTGTTTTAGTGACTCCCTTTGTGTGGGTGGGGCCTTAAAGTGGACTGACCCACACTGTGGTCCTGCTTGCTTCCTGGAGGAAGCCCCCTCCCCTCACCTGAGCTGAGGATGACAGATGGGGAATTGATGTTGTCTTCAAGCATGTGGGATGAGTGGGTGGACCCACTGTGGTTCAGGAGACTGAAGGAATGGCCCAAGAGTAGTGCCTTTGGCCTCAAGACCTGGGGGAGTGAGCGTGGTGGAATTCTCAGCATGTCTCCTGCACACCACTTGCCTGGGAATTCTCTGTGGGGTCCGGGACTAGAGTTTCGAGCAAGCTGGGCAGGAGTCCAGTCCTTGCAGATGATAAAGACCTCAGCCATGTACCACCCAGGTCATCTGGTGAAGGTGAATCCTAGAAGCAGCTTAGACTCAGCTACAGAACCAGATTATCGGGGGTTGGGGGGTGGGGTAGGGGATAGGGGGAGGGGATTACTTTTGGGGAATGTTAGAGCCAGGCCAGCCTCTCTGTCTGTTTGGATTACAGTTTATTTTTCAGCCACCTCCTCTTAGCAGGGGTATGTTTAGGAAAGAAATGTTATTATTATTTTTTCTTGAGTTGTGAGGAATTCACATCTGTACAATTCCACTGCTTCTGGTGGGGAGTTGATCTCTCTCTCTTTTTTCTAGATAGAGGCTCTTTCTCTCCCTATAGAAAGATCTCTCCATCTGTATCTCATAAAAATAAACATCTTTAAAAAAAAGGGGGTGGTGGTGGTGGTGAAATATTGGACTGTTGCAAAAGTCATGACATATTTTTCTGTGCAAAATGTGTCATGACCTTTCTGACAACCCCAAAAACTGCTTTTTCACATGCGTGACTCAGATTTAAGCCTGACCCCCAGCTTCATTAAAGAAAGCTTTCATGCTGTGAGCCCCACCACCCCCTAGTCCCTCCCAGCTGTCTCTATCTTAAAAAAGAAATCAGTAGGGTAAGAGTGGTTGAACAATAGAATTTCTGGTTTGAGTGAAAAGCTTTTCATTTAGAGTTCAAAACACTGCTGCTGACAGACTTCAGTTAATTAAGGAGAAATATAAACTGTTGGCTGAAGTAATAGATTCTGGTTACTTCCTAGGCAGGCCTGTTTTTCTATCTTTTGATCATCTCAGAACAAACATCTGCAGCCCCAGGTAAAACCTGTGCTCCTTAAGAAGTTTTCCTTCCTGAAAAGTTCCCAGGCACAGATAAATACTGTTTTCTGACAACTGCAGCAAACACACATGACATTCTAGTAGTTCAAGACATGAACAATGGCTTCAATTTCAGTGTCTGCTGAGAATGTAACTGAGACGTATTTCCCATGTGCCTTTTCCAGTTATCCAGCTCACTTCTATTTGAATGGGTCATTTTGGGGCTGAAGAGATAGCAGAGTGGTTCTGCAAAAAGATTTTCATGCTTAAAGCACCAGAGGTCCTTGGTTCAATCCTCAGCATCACCATAAGCCAGAGCTGATCAGTACTCTGATAAAAAACAAACAATAGGTCAACTCCAGTTCGAAAAAAAGTTTGTAATTAAAAATATTTTATTTATTTATTGCATAGATACAGAAATTGAAAGGGAAGTGCTTCTCTTCTTGTGAAGCTTAACCCTATAGGTAGGGACTGGGGGCTTGAACCCAAGTCCTTGTGCATTGTAACATTTGGTTTTAACTGATTGTGCTGCCTCATGTTCCACTATCTTTTCCTCTTAATCTCCCCCTTTCCTTTCAATTTCTCTACATCTCTTTCAAAAAAAGGAAAAAAAAGACAAAGAAAAAAAATTTTATTATAGGTGGATTCCTCATGCAGACACTTCTTCTAGCGTTTGCCTTTCTTCCGTAGCCAGTCAACAGCGTCAGGTTGAGCCTAATGTAAAGTTTCGAGACCTCCTTTGAATCTGGAGAGGTGGCAGTCATTGACTATGTGGGTCATAGTCTGTCTGTAGCCGCAGGGGCAGTTCGGGTCGTCTCTGGCTCCCCAGCGATGGAACATAGCGGCGCACCGGCCATGGCCTGTTCGATAGCGATTGAGGAGGGCCCAATCATAACGTGCTAGGTCAAAGCCGGGTTGACGCTTACAGGGGTCTGTGATGAGGTGTTTGTTCTTTACCTCAGCTGACTGCCGACTCTGTTTCCAAGAGTCTGGAACAGAGAAGTTCAGTGTAGGCGTAGGGGACCAGATTGGGTGACGAGACGTCAAGCGTTGGACAGGGTGGGCGAAGATATCCGCGTATATTGGCAGGTCCGGTCGAGCGTAGACGTGGGAAATGAACTTAGATGATGCCGCATCCCGACGAATATCTGGCGGGGCGATGTTGCTAAGAACTGGCAGCCATGGAACCGGGGTGGAACGAATGGTTCCAGAAATTATCCTCATGGAGGAATATAATTTGGAATCGACCAAGTGGACATGGGGGCTACGGAACCATACTGGGGCACAGTATTCTGCAGTGGAATAGCATAATGCCAGAGATGATGATCGTAGTGTGGAAGCGCTCGCACCCCATGAGGAGCTGGCCAGTCTTGCAATGATGTTATTCCTCGCGCCCACCTTTGCTGCAGTTTTTATGAGATGTTCGTGAAATGACAGAGTGCGATTGAGAGTAACGCCAAGATAGACTGGCTGGGCTTCATGCCGGATTCTCGTATCGCCAAGCTGCACATTAAGCTCACTCGAGGCCGAGGCATGGTGTAGATGGAAAACAGATGATACTGTTTTGCAGTGCTAGAGTCGCCATTTTTTACAGTAATCAGATATCAGAGACATGTCTTTCGTGAGTATTTCCTCGAGGATGTTGAACTTGGATGCCTGAGTTGCACACCAGATGTCATCGGCGTAGATGAACTTCCTTGAAGAAGTTTCTGGGAGGTCATTGATGTAAATATTAAATAGCGTAGGAGCCAGAACAGAGCCCTGGGGGAGGCCACTTGAGACAAGTCTCCATCTGCTAGACTTGTCACCCAGATGCACCCGGAATCTTCTGTTTTGGAGAAGAAACGATATAGTGTTGGCCACCCATGGAGGCAGGCATCTTAAGATCTTGACTAGGAGACCACGGTGCCAGACCGTGTCATAGGCTGCTGTGAGATCAAAGCCTGTGGACAAGTGTCTTAGTACATTATGCTGGTTGGTGTAAAGGCTCATGTGCAGATTCTTCAGTGGCTGTGGGGACAGAGTTGGCTGTAGGTGGCCAAGTGACTGTAGGTGTGGCCCTGTTTTCCTTTTGTATAAACCCTAGTGGATGGCCTACCAAGGACTGTAGTGGGCTCACAGTGACAGGGACCTAGACCCCCGCTGGCTTGTCACTCTTGTTTTGTGTGGCCTTGGTCTCCTGACTTGAGAGGGAAATAGGCAGATCCAAGGTGATAGACTAGAGGAAGGGACGGGTGTGAGCTATGAGAGATTAGTCACTCACTGAGCTAGGGGTGGAAGACAGCCCCCCCCACCCCAGCAGAAAGTGAGAGTGGAGAACTGTCTGCTGCAGTAGTGCTTGAGCTCTAAACAGAGAAATATGCCACTGCTACCATTTCAGAGCAAGCTGCCTTTCTTTCTATGGTTGTTAGGGAAGTTAGTCTGTAAGTTTAAGATTCTGTGTATTCCAGGATCCAAAGGGATCATTGTTTAAAGCTATGAAGTCCAAATTTTTAGATGCAGGTCAATTTTATTTAATTCTCATGCCTATTCCCCAAATGACAAGGACTGAGAAATGAACACGGATGTCAGAAGATCCTGATTTATGGAAAGGGCTGAACTCCAGCCTGGGGGGTGGTGGTGAGATGCTCAGCACCAGGTGGGCAGCCTGGCAAGTCAGCAGGCTTGAACAATAAACTTGAGACTCACAGGGAATATGCTGACTTGAGTGAGGTGGGGAGGCTGGGAAGAAAGGCAGGTACTGAGCTTAGAGGAGCATGTGGATAGCTGGAAGCTGTCACAGCAGTGGAGCCCATTGTGATGACTGAAATGCAAGACTGCGGCCCAAGAGGGGCCGAAGGAGCTGGTGTGCCTTGTGGCAGCAACCTGGCACCAGCAGAACAAGGGGTGAGAAGGCTGCTGGGTATTTGGGATGTCGGAGGCTGACAAATGCTGGATGCAGCTGGGTAACAGAGAGAGGTGCGTGGGCACTCTTTGGCCAAGATGCAGCTAAACTCCAGATCTCTGGATATGGCCACCTCCAACTTGTAGAAAGTTCAAATTCTAAAGTAACGGGCCTAAAGATGGAGCAAGGGAAGGGCAGTTGGGCACATACATTACTATGTATAAGGACCTGGCTTCAAGCCCAGGTTCCCACCTGCATGGGAGGGTGGGGGAGAGATTCATGAGCAGTGAAACAGTGCTGCAAGTATCTTTCTTAAAGATATTTTCTTTATTTATTTGGACAGAGAAAGAGAAATTGAGAGGAAAGAGAGACACGGGGAAGAGAGAGAGAAAGAAGAGAGAGAAAGACTTGCAGCCCTGCTTCACTACTCATGAGGCTTCCCCTTCAGGTGGGGAACTGGTCCTTGTGTATGGTGATGGGTTCCAGTGTACCTCCTAATCCTCTTTCAATTTGAATCATTTCTGTCCTATCAAAATAAATAAAATTTTTAAAAAGGGTGCTGGAATTGGTGGATTCTTCATACAGACCCCCAGCCCCAGCAGTAAGCCTGGTGGCAGTTTAAAAAAAAAAAAGACAGAGGGCTTCTCTATAACCAAGTGTGTTCAGGAAGAGGGTAGGGGAGTAAAATGAGGCAGAGGAGAGCCCCGTTTTCAGCTGGGGCTGGTGTTGGGGAGGGTGGTGTTTGAACTTGAGATGAGAGGGGCTTGGAAGCCAGTTCAAATTTAGGCTCCACACTAAGCTCAGGGCCCAAGAACACCTCACAGTCCTCCTTGCCCTTGCATGCTGTGCCTGTTTACCTGAAAACTAGTTGGTGCCATCCTGCCCTTTGTATTCCAGTGCTTAAGAAGTAACAAAGAGGGATTCGGGCGGTAGTGCAGCTGCTTAAGTGCACATGGCTCAAAGTGCAAGAACTGGCGAAAAGATCTTGTTATCTTTCTCTCCCTCTCTTTGTCTTCCCCTCCTCTCTTCACTTCTCTCTGTCCTGTCCAACAACAATATCAATAACAACAACAGTAACTACAACAATAAAACAAGGGCAACAAAAGGAAATAAATATTTAAAAAAAAAGAAGTAGCGAAGAGGGGCCAAGAGATAGCTCACCTGGTAGAGTACACACTTCACTGTGCACAAAGACTGGGTTCAAGCCCTTACCCCCATATGGAAGTATGATCCACAGGGGAAGCTGCATAAGCAGTAGGGCAGAGCTGTGGTGGCTCTCGTTTCTCTCTGTCTGTCTCTCTTTAATATTAAAAGGAGAAAAAAAGAGTCCACCAGGATTGTTGGAATCATGCAGGTACTAAGCACGGCAAGACAGGAGAAAACGAAAGGGAGGGAAGGGAGGGAGGGAAGGAGGGAGGGAGGATAGGAGGGGAACAATAAATTTGAGGGGGGATTAGGGAGAAAGAAGTCATAGAGAGAAGTGAAGATGGTACAGTCTTGCTATGTCATGGAATGTCACCTGAGTGAAGGGTTCCCGCTTATTCTCACAGTTGAATTCGATAGCAAATACTCTCGCACTGTTATCAGCAGACAAGTGAAGGCTTTTGCTGGCAGGTGACTTGTCTGATGTCAAACCCAGCACTTACTGTCTTGACTTCTAGGTCAGTGTTGCCCCTCTCTCTGCATTGAGTCAGCCTCAGTATGTTAGCATCATCTGTGCTATTTGCCTGACGGGAGGGGGTGGCCAGTGGCCAGTTAGATTAGACTCCCCCCCCAAGCTGTTCTCCGCCTGTCACTTTCTCCCCAATCTTGGTGCTTTGAGCTGCATGACAGGGTCCTCTGAGGTGACTGGTCACTGGCTGAAGTGCAGATGGAAGCTTCTGGGTCTTGTTTCCCTGCTAGCAGCCTGCTCTGCCCTCTCTTCCTGAAAGAACCATTCTGCTTGTCTCATCAGCCCACAATCCATAGCCACATGCATCTTTCATGAAGTTCCTCCCTTCCACTGGCTTCTGAAAAAAAAAAAAAAAGGGAAAGGAAGAAGGATAGCATATCAGAGCCCAAAACAGACACAAGCCTTCTCATGTCACCAGCCTGAGGCAACAGGATTGATTATTCCCCAAATCAAAACCCTTTCTTGGAGGCTGTGGAGGGGGGTCAGGAGGGGTGCAACCATACAGGAAGGGCACGTCTTCCATTCTGCATGGGGGGCGGGGCATCTCTCTTAGGGTACATGGAGCAGAGCCTGTGGGACTCTAGACCATATAAAATTATATCAATTCCATATTCTATATCTGTGAGGATTTTGTATTTTAAAAATATTTTCATTTATTTATTTGATAGAGACAGAAAGAAATTGAGAGAGAAGAGGGAGACATGGAGAGAGAGAGAGAGAAAGAGAGAGAGAGAGAGAGAGTGAGACAGACAGACCTGTAGAGCTGCTCTACCGCTCATGAAGCTTCCTCCCTACAGGTAGGGACTGGGGCCTTGCACCTGGGGCCTTGCATATGGTAATGTGTGTGCTCAACTGGGTGAACCACCACCCAGTCCCTGGTTGTTGTAGTTTTAAACAATTTTCAGAACTATTTTTACTTTTTTAATTTGTTAAAAAAATTTAATTTTTAACCAGTATTCTTGACTAGGACTTCATGACTGTGTGTTTGTGTGAGAGAAAGACAGAGACAGAAAGACACACAGAGACTCCACAGCACTGCCTCAGTGCTCTTGAAGCTTTCCCTGTGCATGGTGCTGCCGCGTGGGGCTGGGGCTCAAATCCAGGTTCGTGTGCATGGGAAGTGTGTGCTCTATAGGGCAAGCTCTCTCCGAGCCTCAGGGTGTTTTTTTTAATGTTGTACCAGGACTTCATGCATGTGTGGTATGAATATTGAACAACCTCCCCAAACCCATTAGTTTTTCCTTTATATAAGGGAGAAGAGGAAAGAGAAGAGATATGAAGAAAGGAACAGAAGAGAGACGCCAAAGCACTGCTCCCCCATCCATGGAGCTTCCTTTGGTGTCACCTGTAGTTTCCCCATGTGGTGCTGGGGCTTAAATCTAAGGCCTCACATGTGGCAAGGCATGCAGTCTACTGGGTGAACTGTCTCTTAGCTATTATTATTATTATTATTATTTTTTTTTTTTCCCCTCCAGGGTTATTGCTGGGCTCGGTGCCTGCACCATGAATTCACCGCTCGGCCATTTTTCCCCCCTTTTGTTGCTCTTGTTGTTGTAGCCTCGTTGTGATTATTCTTATTACCATTGTTGATGTTGTTCATTGTTGGATAGGACAGAGAGAAATGGAGAGAGGAGGGGAAGACAGAAAGGGGGAGAGAAAGACAGACACCTGCAGACCTGCTTCACCGCCTGTGAAGCGACTCCCCTGCAGGTGGGGAGCCGGGGGCTCAAACTGGGATTCTTACGCTGGTCCTTACACTTTGCGCCATGTGTGCTTAACCCACAGCACCACCGCCCGACCACCTTAGCTATTATTTTTATGGAAACAGATAGAGGTCACTCCCCATTACAGAATAAAGTGTCTCTGTCAATGACTGCTCATAGTTTCAGAACCTTGGTGGGCATGCTGGGACAGACAGATACAATCTCATCTACAAGACCTCTCCTGGGCCCTTGGGTGAGTTCCTATCAGAGCTGGAGGCCCAGGACACTGGGGATTCAGCCTGGAGGCAGAGCCAGGGAGGGAGAACTATGGAGTCACTACTTTTCCCCCTGGAGCAGAATCGTTCCCTGGATGCCTGTCCTGGCTGTCCCCCTGCCCAGGACCTGTCCTTTGCCTTCCTCCCTGCTGTCACCTAGGCTGGCCATGTGTCCTTCTAGTGACTGACAGTTCATTTGTGGTACCGCAGAGAAGAGTAGATGTGGGGCCTTGTGATTGTTGGTAGGTGACATTTCCTCCTGGCTCTCCATTGGGAGAGGCTCATCTGTCACCAGTGGCCAAGGATTTTCTGCCCACTTGTCATCTAGTCAGTCCTTTAGAAGATTGATTCTTGGTGAAGGATTGATCAATGAGGTACACAGCTATACACTGCAGCCCACATTGGGCCACTTAGAAATAACATTGTTTAGCAAAAACACAAAGTCTTCCCTTCTCCTTTTCTTTTCCCCAAAGGCTAGCTCTGGGGCTCAGTGCCTATAGGACTCTGCTGCTCCCAGAAGCCACTTTTTTTTTCATTTTTTCTTTGATAGAGTGAGAGACAGAGAAAGAGAGGGAGAGAAAGTCAGAGACAAGGAAAAATTGCTCTACTATTCATGAAGCTTCACCCCCTGTAGATGGGGACGGGGGCTTGAACATGAGTCCTGGCATACTGTAATGTGTTCATTGCAGTGCTATTCACAGCAGCCAAGAACTAGAAGCAGCCAAAGTGCCCACCAACTGCTGAATAAAGACATAGACTAGAGACTTAGTAGAATATTACTTAGCTATAAAGAAAGATGAAATTCTGCCACAGGCAACATGGTTGGGTCTGGAGGAGGTTAAGCTGAGTGATATAAACTAGACAGATAAAGGCAAACATCATATGATTCACTCACATGTGGCACATAGAGAAAACAAGCAAATGAACTTAATGAAACGAAAACAAACATTCAGGCTGTAGAGTGGTTTGTGGTTGCCAGGGCAAGGTGGAGGCAGTGGGTGGGGGTAGAGGAGGCAGCAGTCTGGTGCCAGGTCTTCTGTGGCAAGTTCAATGCAGTAGATACACTGGGGAGTTTTTCTTTGCAGGGTGCTGGGGATCAAACCCAGAGCCTCATGCAGGAAAGGTACACCTTCATGTCCGTGGTGCCTGCACATTCACTTTCAGCAGCGCACGCATGCCTGAGACGTCTGTGCCCTCACAGTCCATGTGATTTCAGTTAGTTTTAGGTGTAGCTGTGGAGACGCTTCCCTGTGGTAGCCTGGGCACACGTCAGTGTGTGAATGTATATTTGTGTGGACGACATGCTCACGGGGTGTATGTGCGCGTACACACAAATGTTTATGTTGTTATGAACTCACGATGCACATATGTGTGAGCATGCATGAGTGTGTAGGAAGTGTGAAGGAGGCAAGGAGAGGGTGTCTTCCCTGGTTGGCGCATCCAGGAGGCTGCATGAAATGTATTTAAACACATTCAGTGACATGTGGGGACTGGAAACAACTCCCAGTGCCAGGCTAGTCACCCAGGGGCTGGTTCCTCCTGAAGCCTGTCACACATCTGGTGGCACTGGTGCTGGCTCTTTCTACTGGGCCTGGTGAGCATCGTGCTCCCAGCTAGCGCAACACCCCTCATTGCTTGCTTAACACAATTGTACAACAACGAAGAAATATTAGCAAAAGCCCACAGGCTGCCTCAGACATCTTGTTCTACAAGAATTTAATTACACTTCTCACGGCAAACTTGGATCTCTGCTTCCTGACTTTATCACCATTTCACGAGGGCCGATGCGGCATGTTCTGGTGTGTCACTGAAATGAATAGAGCAGAGCAGGAAAGGCTGATCCTTTCTGGTCCAAAGAATTAGGATTTCAATCTGCACCTCCCTCCTGCTCCCCATTCTGGCCCATCTCACCATAGGTACATGCACATTTACCATCGTGGGTTAGAGAAGCTAGGTTGATTCCAGTCTTGCATAGGCTGACTTAACATCCCCACGCCTGGTACTGATGATCGGAGAGAGAATGTGGGAGTGTTTGGGAAGTCTGACTTTCTACACACTGTGAAGGAGTAGAGGCACACCGGTAGCTAACTTACTTAGTAGATACAACACCTTACTCTGCATGACACTGGGTTCAAATCCTGGTACCACATGGGAACACCATTGACAGCATTGGGGGAGCTCTATGAATGGTGGAGCAGTGCTATGATGTCTCTCTCATTCTCTAAAATGGGGTAAGATTAAAAGAGAGGTGGGGGAAACACAGGCTTGCAAACCTAAATTTCCCAGCTTCAATCCCTGGCAACCTATATTCCAGAACTGAGCAGAACTCTGGTCTCTCTTTCCTAAAGACAAATACCAAGAGAGTGTTAAAGGACGAAGAGTTCCATCATCCATATCGTCTCCTCTAGGAAGTGCGGTTCGGGTAACCAGCCATCTGTGAGGAGGGTCTGAGGACAGGGGCAGTGAGCATTCCTTGCTTGTGACATTTCCTGAGAGGTGGGGTTGGGGGGCATCTCAGTAGAGGATGCAGCGTGTGCCAGAATCTAGAGGCGCAAGAGGACAGGGCCTTCATTTGGGTAATTGCAAGCTTCCCGGCAGCAGCTGCCGATGGGCAGGGCCTCAGGCCAGAGGCCTCACCTGCCTGGAGTTAGTGTAGCTTTTGATCTGGGCTCCTGGCACCGTGGAGCCCTTGACAAGGATTCCTGTTATAGAGGGGGCCAGGCTGCTAGGGCCCAGTGTGGTCTGACCTTGACTGGGTGTGAGTCCTGCTGTGCAATAGTCTTCTTCCAGACCTCTGAGATTTCGCATGAGAATTCTCAGTTAGCATTTTAAAAAGCTGGCCTATTGATGGGGAACTAGCTCAGCAGTGGAGCTCTGAACCTGCAAAATGGCTCTCATGCTTAAGGCTCCAAAGTTCTAGATCCAGTCCCTCACACTAGAGCCAGAGCTGAGCAGTGATCTCATAAAATAAAAAGGTCTTGCTGGCCCCCAGTGATGCCACCAAGGCCTAGGCCAATTCCCTCCAGGTCTCTGGTGAGACCCCATTTGCACAGTGGCCCAGGGTCACTGAAAATAGCATTGAGATGTCTCCTGCTTTCATTACGGTAGGGAGGAGACAGCCTGGAACTTTAAAGTAGAAATCAGAAGCCAAGTCCACCTGATAGTGCACATACCCTATTCGCCCTGTGTGATACCCAGGAGATATCTCACTGGGTAGAGTACAGCTCATGTGAGGCCCTGGGTTTGAGCCCCGGTACCCCACGGGAGCACTATGAATGTTACTAGGGCAGGTCTATGGATGGTGGAGCAGTGCAGTGGTGTCTTACCTCTATCTTTCCCTCTTCTCTCTCCCTCTGTGAGTCTCAGGTATGGAAATCTATTGTATTACTGGCTATGATATCTCCCCCACTTTAAGAATTTTTTTTATTATCTTTATTTATTGGATAGAGAAAGCCAGAAATCAAGAGAGAAGGGGGTGATAGAGAGGGAGAGAGACAGAGAGACACCTGCAGCCCTGCTTCACCACTCAGGAAGCTTTCCCCCTGCAGGTGGGGATGGGGGGCTGAACCAGATCCTTGTGCATTGTAATACGTGCACTCAACCAGGTGTGCCACCACCTGGCCCCCTAGCTTTAAGAATTTTAAAAAATATATCTCAGAGGCAGTCAGGCGGTAGCGCAGCGGGTTAAGCGCACATGACACAAAGTGTAAGGACCAGCGTAAGGATCCCGGTTCGAGCCCCCGACTCCCTGCCTGCCTTCACAAACAGTGAAGCAGGTCTGCAGGTGTCTATCTTTCTCTCCCTCTCTCTGTCTTCCCCTCCTCTCCATTTCTCTCGGCCCTATCCAATGATGACGACATCAGTAACAACAACAATAATAACTACAACAACAAGGGCAACAAAAGGGAATATATATATATATATATATATATATATATATATATATATCAGATAAACCTCCTTTGCCCTTTTCCAGTATTTTCTCTCAATCTGTGACTCATCTTTTTGTTATCTCCTTAAGTGTGTCTTATACAGAGCAAATTTTTTTCTTTTCAGTGAAGTTCAGTATTTCAATTTTTAATCTCTTCAATCTGTTTTTTTCTTTCATTTTTTGATAGAAAAAGAAAATGAAAGGGAGCAGGGGATAGAGAGGGCCACTGCTGTGCTGCTTGTGAAACTTCCCTACTGAAGGTGGAGGATCAGGGACATGAACTCTGGTCCTTGAGCTTGATAAAGAGTGCTCTACCCCTTGGATATGTTTGTTAATCCTTTGCCAATACTGTCTTGTCCTGATCAACATGGCTTTATGCTAAATCTTAAAATCAGGTGGTGTAGCACCCATGCTTTCTACTGCTTTTCAAAATGTTTTTGGATATTATAGCCCTTTTGTACATGTATAGATAGCCACTTGTATATCTTAGAATTATCTTATCAGTTTCTGCCAAAACCCTCCTGATACCTGGGTTGAGATTGTATTGAACCTGCCCATCAGTCAGGCTAAAATTAACATCTGACCAACATTACTCCTTCAATGTATGAGCATAGTCTAGATTTATTTGGATTTTCTTTGGTTTATTTCACCAGTGTTTTATAATTTTTAATCTTTAGATCCTGAACATACTGGCTGTAATTATGCCCAGAGATTGAGTTTTTCTGGCAGCTAGTGTGCATGATATTGCCTTAGTGTTTTCATTATCAGTTGTTCACCTTGTAGAAATTGGTCTTATATATCAACCCTGTGTTCTATAGTTTTGCTAAACTCAGTTGTTCCAGATATCTGTGTGAGGTGGATTTTGGCATTTTCTACCTAAACAATCACAGCATTTGTGAATGGAAATCGATGTATTCCCCCATCAATCTGTGCCTTCTCTATCTTTGGCTCTGCTGCACTCACATGGGCCTTTAAATGGGAGTCTGCCAGACCCAGCTCAGGTGACAAGCCTGTGTCACCTTCCCTGGGTGGTGGTGACACTGCACTTCAGTGGGAATGAGGCCTCACCGAGCAGACAGCATCCCGGACAGATCCACACATCTTATCTCCCCTTATGAGAATCAGAGTGTGTTGTTTGTATGACACTTGCTTTTTGAGAACATGTCATATGCTGACTGCTGACAGTTCCTGCTGGGTTGTATTGCCAAGCCTTGTCTGAAGCATTGTTCATAGATGGAACCGCTTAATCCTGTGGGCCTGTGACCATGGCTTGTGAGTCTCAGTTTGCAGTTGATGACACCTGGCTGGGGAAGCTTAGTGACTTGCCCAGACTCACCCAGCTAGTCAGGGCAGGAGCTGCTGGGAGGGTACGGGTCAAAAGTCCATGAGCAGCACTACACAATGGAGTCAGAGTGACGACGATAA
This sequence comes from Erinaceus europaeus, assembly GCF_950295315.1. Classification (NCBI taxonomy): domain Eukaryota; kingdom Metazoa; phylum Chordata; class Mammalia; order Eulipotyphla; family Erinaceidae; genus Erinaceus; species Erinaceus europaeus. The sequence goes on from NC_080167.1 coordinate 50,698,681, forward strand.
TAATACCCAGCACCTAACTATTAGAGCTAAAAAGCATGGGCCACCTGCAGAATCCGGTGTCTGCTAACACGCTGCATGTGTTATTCAAGGTGATGAGTTTGTTCGCTCTGCCTGTTAGGAAGCCTGGGGCACACCTGGTGACTTTAAAGAGGTGGCCGCGGCTGTCCTCTCTGTGTGGAATAGTGCATTCCAGCCATTAATGCTCCAGGGAGCTCAGGTTTGGAAGAAGGAGCAGCTTTCCACCTGGGCATTGTGCTGTGAGAAACAAAAGCATGAACACTGGATGCAGTTCTAAGGATGGGAACCACAGCTTTATTTGATGTATGGGGAAACTGAGGTTGGGGGGTGGTGAAGTAACTGCCTCAAACACACTGGTGTTGGGACTTGGGTGCAGGTGGGGCTGGTTCTGGAGGCCCACAGCCTTGGGGCCTTTAAGGTGGCAGCTCTCTGCACACCATTTAGCTGTTCCCTTCAAACCACAAGTGGGGAGCTGTGAGCAGGCTGAGGTCATGGGTGACCATGAAAGTGGCCATCCACTAACACCATTAGGGATCCTTGCAGACACCCACAATCCCTGGGAGCTTTATCCCCTTTCCCCTAAAGTGCTGTAGCATTTGCACATAATCCACACACTCCTCCTGGATCCTTGGAATTCTCTCTCGATTAGTCACAATGCCCAGTACAATGTACACGGTGAATTGCTTAAGGGATAAAGACTGAGTGCATGCTTGGGACAGATGCAAACACCAGGCACCTCACTGCATGTCCAGGGTGTGGTGACTGAGGCTGGCTGGTTGAGTGTAATCACAGATACAGAAGGCTTGCTTGGATCTTGACTGGGTGGGATTTTCTCTCCACTGTGCTAAAGGCCCAACTTGCTAGGCTTCAGTGTCCCTCGCTGGGAAACACAAAGGTTGGGCTTGATCTCTGTGACTCACCCAGGTCTATCTGTGAGCAGTCTAACTTTAGGGGGGCCGTTCATCATGGTGGGCGCTCTAGTGGGCGAATGTAACTCGCTCATCTGTGAGCTGACAGGTTTGTGTGATATAGCAGATGGAGAACAGGCGTCCTATTGTGATTCTTACAGGACCCAGAAGAGTTTACAGGGGCTCTTGAGGGTGGCGTAGGGGAGCAGTGGTTCTCATGTGCTTTCTTCTGAGAACTACTTTTGCACAGGACTTTCACAGCCCCTTCTCAGCTTTGCCCATTGCACCACCCACCCCCGTGTCTGCCTCCCACCTGTAGTCTGGGGCCCAAGGAGAGTGCAGGACTGAGATTGTGAAGGAGAAAACAAGTAGAACACAAGGGTGTAAAGGACCACAAATGTGAGGCCAGTTTATTCATAGTAAATAAAACAGGTAGTGAAAGCTACCTGAACTTGACATTCCTATCAGTGGTCTTTTTAGACTCCCAGAGCTGGGGCCTCACACATGTGTAATCTTACTGGCCCATACAAATTTCTTTTAAAATTTTTATTTAGATAAACAGAAATGGGCAGAATCAGAGACCACAGTGCCAGAGCTTCCCCCAGGTACTGTGGCACTTCCAGTGGTGCTGGGACTCAAACCCAGGCCATAGGCATAGCAAGGCACATATCCTCCCCGGTGAGATATCTTTCTGGCCACAACATCAATATTCTTGTTTTGGACCAGAGTGGCCAAACTATCTCAGTTTGATGATGCACAAGTGGTACTTGTTTATCTTGGGCATGTGACCCAGTCAGGAGAAAAGCAAGATCGTGGTTTGTCTCACCACTTGTCCAGGAGCTTGTGTTTTTCATTCTGTCAAAATGAGATAACGGTTGCCAGGGCCGTGTGGACATGACCACCGGGGGAAGGTGTCTGGTGCTCTGGCCCTTCCAATTCTGCAAGTATCACATTTGCTTAAGCACACTGTTTGTGGGCGAAGTCCAGGGCTAAACACAGTGGCAGCAGCATCTGCCAGCTGGTGCGAACCTCTATGGAAGAGCAGGGTGGGCTAGAGAACTAGAATAACCAACCCCAGCCAGACCCATCTTTCTTGCAGACGGACCTGGAGGGGCCTGTCCCAGGGCCCTCCCTCCAGGCTCCCAGGGCCCCGCCCAGGATTCACCTTCCTGGCTGAAATGATAGACTGTAGAGTAACTAAAGCTTAGAAGCTAGGCTGGCAGTCACCATGGCTGGGCACTACCTTTGCTCTGTCATCCCCTGGCAGGAAGGCTCCGTGGTGTTCTCACCACAGGACAAAGTGATTTTGGCTGCTTCTCCTTTCTCCTGGGGTGTTGGATGTGTTTGGGGGGTGGTCCCTGAAGCTGTGAGAATAAATGCAAAGGGCAGAGGAAATCCTCTGGCTCTAATAACAGATTTATCATCTGGAAACCAGAGGGCTCTTTTGAGGTCTGTTTCCAGGGGGTTCCTGACCCGCCTCTTCCCAGGAGGATCTCTTAGGCACGTGTGCGTAGTGGAGAGCTGGCCAACACACTCCCTGGGTAGGCGATTGGGCAATTAAATTCTTCCTAGGCTCGAAAAATTCTCATCCCCCTCCTGCCCCATTCCTAATTGCTTTTTTTTTCCTTTTCTTAATTTGATAGGGCTCCTCAGCCCTTTTCTTCCTTGTCACTTAGACTTTTAAAAATCAGTGCTGTTGCCATCCATCCCTTCAACAGATACCCATCAGTCGTTTGGCCAAAAGCATTATATTTAATTCTTTTCATCTGACTTCTCGAGATCTAAGGGTATCAGTGTTTACTGGTGGTGCTTGTGTTTCTTTACCCTGACTACTTCCTGCCCTGCTCTGCGTGTGAGATTATTTGAATGGAGGGGAGTGCCCCTTGTACCATTCCAGGTACCTAGTCCTGCTTATGACTCTGCAATGTACTGTGTAGATGGCCCTGTACTGAGTTCTTCCTTTCCCAAGCCTCATTCTTCCACATGGTAGTGCAGGGGTGTCTGCTGCACTCACAGTGTCTCCTCTGCCCCTTTGCATAGTCCCCCAGGCTCCCTCAGATTCACAGCAGTGTTTTTGAGTGACAGCCCCTTCCTGCCTGTTTCAACAGGACAGTTGTAGCCAAGGGGTTCTTCTCTCCATTTTCTGAGTGTAGAAACTCACCTGGTAGAGAGCACTTGACCATGCATGAGGACTGTATGCATGGCAGAGTGGTGCTTTAGTGTCTCTCCTCTCCCCCCCCCCTTTATCTGGAATTAAAAGGGGGAAGAAGATGTTCAATGGGAGCAGTGGAAACTGTCCATGAGCAAGGCGCCAGCAGGCAAACAAAAGTAGTGGATTCAACTTACTATAACAGAGTTCTTGCTAACAGACCACTAACAGGATGGGGGTGGGAGTGTTATCTCATGGAAAAGATAAAAAAACTAGAATGAACCCAAGGTTATATAGCCCAATCAGGGCTCAGTGAAGATATAGTGAGGCATTTGTTTACTAACATGACTAATAGCATGATACTCTTCAAATTCATCAAATAGTACAGGAATGGAAAAAAGATACATGAGCAGCATATCATATCCTTACCCAGAATGGGAAAATGTTATCATTTGGTCATATTTGCTTTGAGTTTCGAATTAATAATAAATGACCCAAGTGTATGGATACAGGCACCAGGTGCCCTCCCTTTCCCCCTGGCAGAGCCAGCCTGCGTCTTTGTTCTGGTGGATGTATGTGTAGGCCACGGGGCTTCACCCAGGGCCTAGCACTGCTGGGGTGTGTGCACTTTATAGAGGAACTAACAGAATCAGTATTGGATACAAATTTGATTTCTTACTGATTTAACACTGATTTCCCATATAAGATTTTAGGGGGTTAAGGGACTGGAAGAGATCTCACCTGGTGGTGTGCACACTTTACCTGGGTTCGAGTCCACATTCACTATATGGGAAGACCATGCAAAGGAGGGATTTCATGAGTGGTAGAGGCATGTTGTGGTTTCTGTCATCCTCTTATCTGGAAAAATGAGATAAAAAAGTGTCTACCGGGAGTGGAGGAATTGTGCAGGCATAAAGCCCTAGTGATGCCTAGCATTGAAAAAGCAGAGTGTGGGACTATGGTTTTGTGCATGTGTGTAGGCATGCATGTTGTGAGTGCCTCTCTCTGTTCTCTCCATCACAGCTGTAGTGCCATCGAACCCAGGAGACCCTCTGCTCATCCCCTGACTTCCCCTCCTCACTTCCTCCAATAGCCACCATGCTTTTCAGAGTCTAGGCATCAGTTTGGTTACTTATTCCAAGTTCTTCTGTTTCAGTTATTTTTAAAGATTTTTTTTATTATTTATTATTGGATAGAGACAGAGAAATTGAGAGGGGAGGAGAAGATAGAGAGGGAGAGAGACAGAGAGATACCTATAGCCCTACTTCACCACTTGTGAAGCTTTCCCCCTGCAGGTGGGGACCAGGGACTTGAACCTGGGTCCTTGTGCACTGTAATGTGTGTGCTTAACCAGGTGCACTGCCACCTGGCTCCCTGTCTCAGTTATTTATTCCGGATATGAGTGAAACCATCTAGTAGTTGTCTTTCACTTCCTAACTTTCTCTTAGCCTGATCACCTCTAGTTCTGCCCTCAGTGTCCCTAAAGTGTTGAGTAGTATTCCTTGAAGTGTACCTCCCTCTGGCTTCTTCGTCCAGTCCTTTTGGGCGGGCCTTTAGGTTTTTCCCATCTTTGCCTGTTGGTGTCATTAGTAGCCTGTTCTCCCCAGGCCTTCTATTTTCAGAGGCTGTGTGGCTGGTAAGAAATGCAGCCCTCTCTCTAATCTAACTGCTACAGAGCTAGCCACCAAGTGACTGCTATAGTTGGTTTTTCTCAGTTGGGGTATTTCTACTCCTCTCAGTAAATTGGGATGGCACATCCTTCTAGATCAGGGGTAGGAAACATACAGCCCTTGGACCTTCTGCTGCCAGCAGAGTCACTCCATCTGGTTGTGTTAAGTAAGGCAGCCGCAGGCGGGTCAAAATTCAATCAAACTAGAAGCTTTCTTCACAGCAACATTAAGTGCTCATTTCTAAGCTGATGATTTTTTATGGTCCAAAAAATGATGTTAGGATTTTCCAGATGCACACCTGGTCCTCTCTCCTGCTTTGTTGCCAGCCCCCTGACCCCACCTTCACGCTAGCTTTAAAGATGGGGCCGTCTCTGCCATCCCAGCCTGGCCCAGATGTTGGGCGCTTTTGCTGGGTCTCATTTACTTTGGGTGCTGTCAGAAGCTTGGGAGGGAACATAACCCGACATGTGTTCTCTCTCCCTTTGAAAGCTCTCCCCTTTGATCTCTTCTGCTCCAATGCTGGGAGCTGGGGGAGAAAGAAGGGCAGGGTTGGCGGGTGGCTATGCACCAGGTAGGGCAGCCTGGGCTGGTGTTTTTCTTCCCACGAATCAGAAATCGGGCCAAGGCTCTCGTCCTTGAGATTCCCCCCACACACCCCAGAGAAGCCACCAGGACTAGAGAAGCACCCCCACCATGAAAATGCCTGCTGATGGCTCCACACACAGTGCTATTGTTTCTGGGGCTGGCAGGAGAGTTGGGGGATTGACTCTGTTCACAGGGCAGCTGACTGGAGGGTGGGAACAGTGAGGGTGCGCTTTCTGGAAGCATCACAGCAGGTGACGTGCTTCGCACCTGGAACCCAAACCATGCGGTGTTTCACTGGATTGAAGAGGATTTTAGGGCCAGAGAGACAGCTCACCAGGTAGGGTGCCTGCACTGCCACCCGAGCTGGAGCCCCAGCACCACATGGGTGGTGCTCTGGTAACTGCTGAAGCTTCTATATTTTGGTGTCTCCCCCTTTGTCTGCCTCTGAGTGTCTGAGTACCCTCCCCACTGTGTGACCTGCTCCCCAGGTGGCAGCGGGCCAGGGGACATGGGACATTGCCACCAACTCACCTGCCCCTTGGTGAGCAGGGCCAGGTGCAGCATCATGGTCAGCGCCAGCCGGGCGGCCGGGTTTCCTGGGAAGGGCATTCATGTGCTGGGCCCCAGCTGACTAATGTTTGCTCTCTGGATGGCTTCCAGGGTTGTTAAAGACTCACAGCAGCAGATAGCAGGTGATGTGACCATGTGGCAAATTCCCAGGAAACGCACTTGGGTGTCTAGGGGAGGCTGGAGCCTTGTTCTCTGAGCCCGGGATGTGGCCCAGGCACCTTCATGGGACAGTCTGGGGAGTGGCTGAGACAGGCCAGCCTTTTGGAAACTTTTAGACCACCCCATCCCGGGGATGGGTTATCTTGTTTTTACCTTTTCATAAATCACTGGGAAACCTGACCCAACATCAAGAAAGAAAAGTGTGAGGGGCGCAGGGTGGTGACACACCTGGTTTAGCACACATGTTATTATGCATAAGGGCCCAAGTTCAGTCCCTGCTCCCCACTTGCAGGAGGATGCTTCACGAGTGGTGAAGCATCTCTCTTCCTCACTGCCTCCCCTGCCTCTCTCAATTTATCTCTGTCCTATCCAATAAAATATAAAGGGGGTACTCAGAAAAATAGCCACCGGGAGCGGTGGATTGGTAGTACCAACACCAAGTCCCATTGATAACTCTGGTGGCAATTTAAATATATATATATATATATATATATATATATATATATATATATATATATATATATATATATAAAAAGAAATGTGAACCAATTAAAAAATCTATATCTTTAGAGAGATGGTGAAGACACAGAGAGGAGATATCACAGCACTACTATGTCTCCTATGTTGTTCCCTTAGTGCTGGGGTGCTGGGACTCACATGTGGCAAGGTGCGTGCTCTCCTGTGAGCCATTACACAGCCCCAGCACCAGGCAGGCTCTAACTGTTGCACCCTGTTTCCATGTTGAGAGTTACGGGCTGCTGGGTTCACAGTGCCCAAGGGGGTCATGGCCTATCAAGGGACCTGGCATTGAGGTCACCTTCCCATGACTTGAGTTGTGAGTCTGGGTAAAAGCGGACCATCTCTAGCTTGCTTGCTTCTACCCTCTGGGTGCTGAGTGGGGCCTTCCTGGCTGCTGAAAAGAGCCTCACAAACTCAATTTCCACTTGTCTTTGCTCTCAGTACCACCTCAGGAGCCTCCTTTTTGTTTCCATGGGTCACCACTAGACTGGCTTATTTCTCGCCAGAAGGACTGTCGAGATCAGCATCTCATGAGCTGATGAGCAGTTTGCATGCGCTCCGTTAGGCTTGGAACAAAAACCCAGCTCACGGGTGTATGAGCTCTGCTTGCACTGACCTTGTGAAAGTGACAGTCACAGAGGACGTGGGGGAGCTTTCCCACTGCGCTGGAGGCCAGCTGGGCTCTTCACTAGCAAGTGAGGGCAGGCATACCTGGGCCAGTGCAAGGCCAATCTCAAGCCCATAGTTTCAGGGTTCTGGAAATGATCATGTAGCATTTTAAATGAAAAGGTCCTTAGGAAGGGACCCAGTGTTAAAGAAGTGAGTGAGGAACAGGAAAAGAGAATCCACCTGACATACTCCACCCTCCTGTGTTCACAAAGTGAGGACTTCCACAGGTGGGAGTCCACAACCTTCTTCTCTTCTGCCTGCCCTCCATAGTGTGAAGTGGGCCGCTGTGAGCAAACTCTGAAGAGGCTGGAGATGTGGGGGATTCTTTCCAGGGCTCTGTAAATAAATTTCACCAAATGTTCTTGTGGACACTCACATTACCATCAACACAGAGTGGGTGTGAGCTGGGTCAAAATGTTTTGGAGAAAATATTAGTAAAGCCAGCCAAAGCTCAGTACCTTGCTTACTCTTTTTTTTTTTTTAATTTAACTTATTTTTTAAATATTTATTATTATTACTGGATAGAGACAGAATTGGGATAGGAGGGGAAGATAGGGAGGGAAAGAGACAGAAAGACACCGACAGCCCTTCTTCACTACACATGAAGCGTTTCCCCCTGCAGGCAGGGACCAGGGGCTTGAACCTGGGTCCACGTTCACTGCAATGTGTGTAATTAACCAGTTGCGCCACCACCTGGCCCCCTTGCTTACTCTTTTTATGCTCCCTGAATTAAGAAATCTACTGCTCCTGTGGAGGTGGCTCTGTTTGCAAAGGAATAAACACAACTTTGGCTCAAACCAGTGTCACGATATCAGAGAAACCTATTAAGAGAAGTTTTAACCTTTTCCAACTTTAGTTTTCTAAGCAGTAAAACGAGTATAGCAATCTTATTGTGCATATTAATAGAATTAGAAAATGATTGGCTGGGAATCAGGCGGTAGCACAGTGGGCTAAGTGCACGTGGCACAAAGTGTAAGGACTGGCGTAAGGATCCCAGTTTTGAGCCCCTGGCTCCCCACATGCAGGAGAGTCACTTTACAGGCAGTGAAGCAGGTCTGTAGGTGCCTATCTTTCTTTCCCCCTCTCTGTCTTCCCCTCCTTTCTCCAGTTCTCTCTGTCCTAACAACGATGATATAAATTACAACAACTACTACAACAATAATAAAAAAACCAGCAAGGGCAATAAAAAGGAAAATAAATAAATTAATATTTAAAAAATTTTAAAATTATATATATAAAAAAGAAAATGATTGGCTATAGTTATCATCAGAGTTCTGTGCCTGCACAACAAATCCACCACTCCTGGTAGCCATTTTTCTTTTCTTTTCTTTCTTTCTTTCTTTCTTTTTTTTTTTAAAGTAAATAGGACAGAGAGGAATTGAGAGAGGAGGAGACAGAGAGAGAGCGAGGCAGAGAGACACCTACAGATCTGCGTCACCACTCATGAAGCTTCCCTCCTAAGGTGGGAAGCACAGAGGCTTGAGCCTGTTCATGGTAACGCGTGTGCTCAGCTGTGTGCACCACCAGCGCTGTGCACTCCCCAACCCCTGGCAATTAACTTTTTAAAATTAAGCTTTGAGTAAGACTTTAAAAAGTAGCATTGAAGATGGTGGTGATGATGATGGTGGTGGTGATGGAGTGATGATGGTAATGAAGAGGGGTGATAGTGATGAAAATGAGAGTGATGCAGGTAGAGATAGTGATGATGGTGGTGATGATGCTTATTATTTTGAGTGGGAAAGGTTCCTTCTTTGCTTGATGACCTTATTGTCTGAGGGAAAGACTTGTTTTTCATTCTCCAACTCCAAGCATACCAACAAGCACAGGCTGACTTGTGCTGTCTCTAGGCTCTGTGTCCAGCCTTCTTTTGGGGCCTGTTCCTATTGAGGCTCATGGAAAGCAATGCAGGGCCTATCTTTAGCTCAGTGTGGGGGAGACGTAGCCAGTTACAAAGCAACTCCTTGCTAAATATTAAAAAAAAAGGACTTTACAAGGTTAAAATTGAGAAAGTGGCCTTGCTATCACTCAGTAGTATCCATGGAAAAAACATTTGCCATAACTGGATTTGCTGCCTGGCAGAAGTGTGTCACTTCAGTGTGTGTGTGTGTGTGTGGGGAGGGGCGTGACATGTACTAGTTTCTGTTCAAAATGATGTCAAGGAAAGCATAATTAATATACCGACAGTATTTTACTGTATTATTTTTTTAAGAGGGGGCCTGACAGATTAATTAGAGAATACATTGATGTGTGAGTTTGGCTGGCATGGAGCTTGAAAGACATTTCCTTCAGGTTAACTGATGATGCCACTGACTTGAACAAGCATTAAAATATGCTGAAAAGAACGCTTATCAGAGAATTCTGCAGAGGGATGGGGCTGGCAGTCAAGGTTGGTCCAAGAAGGGCGTCTTTTGAATGCCCAGCCAGCTTATAGTTTTGCCTGGTACTTGATGAGATGTCCACTATTCCTAACAAAGCCTGCAGGAAAAGGGGGCAAGAGTCTCTACTCCCCAGGGATGGGTGTGCTGAGGAAGTGGAGAACACTTTAGCATAACTACTACTGTAGGGAGAGGCTGTGCCATCGAGACTAGCGGCATGAGGAGGGCGAAGGGAGGTGCCAGCTCATGGCGGGAGAATGTTTGGGAGCTGAATTTTGACTCTACTCAACTCTGTCTCATGGCCTAGCTGCATCTGTTCTCTCACAATGACAAGTAAAGTTCCCATGGGCACTTTTGGTGCTTCTTAGTGACACTCCTCCTTTAGCTGTGGCCACAGGAGACTTTGATCCCAGAAGAAGTGATACTTTTATTATGCCACCACCTCCCCCAAACCAGGCTTCCATTAATGTGTTCTGTTGGTGTGATTAAAACAAAACAAAAACGGCAGAGCCACTCGAGTCCTGAAAGTCTGACACAAGCAGACCAGCTAACATCAGACAGTCAGGAGGGACTGGAAGGAGCAGAGACAGGATGAGAACTGGCATTTGGGGCCCTGGAAAGAGACTGGTGCCACCCAGTGGAGCTGCTCTTCCCAGGGCAGCAGTGAGCACTCATTCGGAATTGATTGTCTGCTGCGTTAGAGTCAGTGGAGCAATTAGCCAGGAATATTCAGCGCTGCAGGAAAAAGCTTTGAGAAACCTGAGATGTCACACTCAGTGATGCTGCTGCCATCCTGATGTCTTCCCTCACAATGATCGTTGTCAATCCAAAACTCAGTCTGTTGGTTTGCCCATGCAGGAATGGACTGGGGGTGAGACGTGATCTGGACAGAAATTAGACAAAGCTCTTGAGCATTTCAGAGCATCTTGGCTTGACTCTTGCAGCTTTTGTGGGAGGTTGCTAGTCATGGTGGATCTTATCAGTTTCAGAAGAGGAGGTGGCTTTTGTTTTGGAGTGAGAATGAAAACTGTTTTTAGGTGTCTCTTGGGTTTAGGCAGTGTCCGGTTAAGCATACACATTAGAGTGTGCAAGGACTCAGGCTCAAGCCCCTGGTCCCCACCTGCAGTGGTAAAGCAGGGTAGCAGGTGTCTGTCTGTCTCTCCCTCTCTACCTCCCCCACCCCTCTCAATTTCTTTCTATCGCTATCTAATAATAAATAAATAATAGTAAAGATATTTTAAAAATTAAAAAAAGAGTCTCTCTATTCCAGTGCACATTTAGTGAATAAAGTTATAGGTGTGTCTTTAACTTGAACTGAATGGGTCCAAATAATAGTACCTGGGTTATAGATTATTGTTGTTATTATTTTGCCAACAGGGTTATTACCGGGGGATCAGTGCCTGCACAAATCTGCTACTCCTGGTAGCCGTTGGTTTTTGGTTTTGTTTTTTTTTTGGATGTACAGTGAGAGAAGTCAAGATGGAGAGAGAGAGTAGGAGAGACACTGCAGCACTGGTGAAGCTTCCCCTTGGCAGGCACTCCCACATGGTGGCTGGAGGTTCAGACCTGAATCTGAGCATGGTAGCGCGTACACTCTAGGTAAACCACCTTCTGATCCTCAGTTGTTATTGGTTTTTATTTGGTGTTGGAACATCACACATGAACGATATGGCCAAACACTCTCCCTGGCTCAGTTGAAAATGTATGTACTAGGGAGTTGGGTGGTAGCACAGCGGGTTAAGTGTACATGGCGCAAAGCGCAAGGACTGGTGGGAGGATCCCAGTTCGAGCCCCCAGCTCCCCACATGCAGGGGAGTCCCTTCACTAGCGGTGAAGCAGGTCTGCAGGTGTCTGTCTTTCTCTCCCCCTCTGTCTTCCCCTCCTCTCTCCATTTCTCGCTGTCCTATCCAACAATGATGACATCAATAACAACAATAATAACTACAACAATAAAACAAGGGCAACAAAAGGGAAAATAAATAAATATTAAAAAAATTTGTATGTACTAATTTGTTTACTTGACTGAGGAGAGAATGTCATGTGAAGAGAAAGCCCATATCATGTGTGGTGCTGGGGACTGAACTTATGGTCTCTGGTCTAGAAGTCTGTCTCTAACACTGAACTTTATGTATCCCCAGCCCAGTTTTTAATTTTGTATCCTGGAGTTGGCGGGTCGGGGGGGGGGGGGGGAGGAAGAGGAGAGAAAGTAAGATAGACACAGAGAAAGAAGAGACACCAAAGTACTGCTCCTCCATCCAGGGATCTCCCCCAGTGCTATCCTTGGTGCTCCCATGTGGTGCTGGGGCTGGAACCCAGGGCATCCCACACAGTAAGGTGAATTAACACTGCAGATTGTCCTTTGCAGTGAGTTCATGAATGAAATGTTTGAAGCTGAAACTTGTACCAGCAGGAGTGACTACACTTCTAAAATTGTCCACTTTATGCTTGGAGAGTTCCCTGGACACAGGCTAGCTGATACTGGGGCTCCCTCACTGGGGTGGATGCATGTTAGAGGGTCAGCAGACAGACTCTCCTGTCTTTAAGAATGACTTCTCAAGGCTGGGGAGTCAGCACCCCATGGTTCTGCAAAAGATTGTCATGCCTAAGGCTATGAGTTCCCAGGGTTTTAAAAAAATATTTATTTATTTATTTATTTATTCCCTTTTGTTGCCCTTGTTGTTTTATTGTTTTAGTTATTGATGTCATTGTTGTTGGATAGGACAGAGAGAAATGGAGAGAGGAGGGGAAGACAGAGAGGGGAAGAGAAAGATAAGACACCTGCAGACCTGCTTCACCGCTTGTGAATCAACTCCCCTGCAGGTGGGGAGACAGGGGCTGGAACAGCGAGCTGGAACCGCGATCCTTATGCCGATCCTTGCGCTTTGTGCCATGTGCGCTTAACCCGCGCTACCGCCCAATTCTCGAGTTCCCAGGTTTAATCCCAGTACCACCAGGAGCCAGAGGTGAGCAGTGCTCTGGTGTTCCTCTCTGTGAATTTCTTTCCGTATTTCTTTCATTAAAATAAATTTAAAAAATTTATTTCTCTTCTGGAACAGTAGGTCTAAAGGTATCTATGTCTGAGAAGATTGAAATACAGATAGCAGCAACTTTATTTTATGCTATGTTTTTGTTTATTTATTTGCTTTTGCCCTTACAATGTCCTGGCCTGACACTGGGGAAAATTGTACTGTGCATTCTAATTTATTGTCTGAGGCCTGGGGGGGGGGGGGTTACGCTTGTGGGCCCAGTTGCACAATCCAATAGCAGCAGATTCTAGAGACCAGGCTGTTAATAAAGTCAATAGTACAATCAATCTGATTTGTATGTGGAGCGGTGAAGATGTGGGGAGAAGCAGTGATCCAAGAATAGCTGGCTGAAAGCTAATAGGGCAGAACATTTCGGCACCCACTGATTATTTCTCAGTCTAATTTGGGATGAATATAATTTTACTGAGTGATTGGTTTAGCGCACTGTCATGAATCAAAAGGACAGCCTTGGAATCGATTCCAGATTCTTGTTAGAAACCAAAGGTCTTGGGAGTTGGGTGGTAGTGCAGTGGGTTAAGCACATATGACACAAAGCACAAGGACTGGCATAAGGATCCCAGTTCGAGCCCCTAGCTCCCCACCTGCAGGGGAGTAACTTCACAAGTGGTGAAGCAGGTCTGCAAGTATCTATCTTTCTCTCCCCTTCTTTGTCTTCCCCTCCTCTCTCCATTTCTCTCTGTCCTATCTAACAACGATGACATTAGTAACAACAACAATAATAACTATAACAACAATGAAAAGCAACAAGGACAATAAAAGGAAAAATAAATAAATATTTTGAAAATTTAAAAAAAAAAAAAGAAACCAGGATCCATAATTTTCTTCTTTTTTATTTTAATTTATTTTTATTATTATTTACCAGAGCACTGCTCAGCTCTGGCTGATGATGGTGTAGGGGATTGAACCTGGGACTTTGGAGCCTCAGGCATTCGAGTCTCTGCATAACCATTATACTGTCTAACTCCTTCTTTCTATCTTTCCTCCCTCCCTTCCTTCCTTCCTTTCTTTCTTTCTTTCTTTCTTTCTTTCTTTCTTTCTTTCTTTCTTTCTTTCTTTCACATGTTTCAGGCCTCATTGTCACTACTGCATTAAGGTGCTGTGATGGAAGCTTAACCTGTATCAGTGTAGCCACATCTATTTCTAAACACCAAAAGCGACAGTGCACATTTTCATTTTTCTTTTTACAGTAATAATGGGTAGTAGGTCTGCTGTTTGGTCTCCAGTATATACTTTACTCTGTGTTCTGGTCCCTGTACATTGCAGTGGGCCTAGTAAAGTCAAGTGTTCTGAATGGCTCTCAGGATTGTGTTTGAAGAATGGGAAGAAGGGGAATGTTGGGATTAGTTCACACAAGCCTCAGTACCTCTTTGCAGCCCAGACATCTTCAGAGGTGTGCTGCCGTTGAGAGAACTCACTGCTCACCTCGCTACTTCCCATGACCTCCCCCTGGTTAGCTGGTACTGGGCTCTGCTCCAGGATTGGCTGCCAGACTCAGGGTGGGCTTTATGGCCACAGTGAGGGGCATCTTCCATGGGGCTGATCTTCCAGAAGGTCCCCTGGATTTCCAGCTGACAGAAGGATAGATGGTGCAGAATAGAACAGCCATTTCATAGTCATCAGATAGGAAGTCATTGTGTGGGATTTTTTTCCTGGAAAGAGCAGAGGTGCCCTGTCCCTCTAGTTCTGAAAGTCAGCTCACACACAGCACATGTGTCTGCTCCCACTCAGTCAGCTGCTGTCCATGATCTGAGTTTTAATTTTTTTTTTTTTTACCAGAGCACTGCCTAGCTCTGGCTTATGGTGGTGCAGGGGACTGAACCTGGGACTTTGGAACCTCAGGCATGAGAGTGTTTGCATAACCATTATGCTATCTACCCCTGCCCCATGATCTGAGTTTTGTGGGACATGATAACAGGAAGGCAGACGAACGTAGCTTTCATCACTGCTACAGCTTACATTCAGGAGCTGAAAGTACTGAACATTTCCAGAATGACTTTTTGTCTGCTTATTTGTGTAACTGATCAGAGAAATTTAATTTAGAGGGAAATGTGTGTGTGTTTGTAAGTAGAATAATGGTTTTCTTTCATCATCAAATAAGGGGCTTGTCATAGCTTGGAAAAGTACAGATTTAAACACTAGTCTTTTAATTTCTCTCATGATTATGCATTTTACAAAGCCCTCCAAGTATCAAAAAATACCCCTTTCTCTTCCCTACCAAATTTTACTTCCTTTTTTTTTTTTGGGGGGGAGGTATGTCTCCTATGTATGACAACATATATATCATATGGTAGCATGTGGAGGTATCATAAATTGATAAATTACCTATTCTACTAAGTTCTTTTGTGCAGTGCTGGGCCATGAACTTGGTGTATAGCACATGAACAATCATACTAAGTGGCCTCCCAGGCCGGTGTCTCCATTCTCTTTGTGGCAGGGGAGACACTGACCACAACACTGTTCCACTGTCCATGGAGCTTCCCCAGTGCAATCCAAGGTGCTCCCATGTAGTGCTGGGCCTCCAGCCTGGTTCCTCCCACTCTACAGAGGTGAGTGCTCTCCTAGGTGGGCTATCTCCTGGCCCTGTTACCATGATTTTTTTAAAATTGCCACTAGGGTTATTGCTGGTGCTTGGTATTGGCACTTCATGTACCGCTGCTGGCTGCCATTTGTACTTTTTTTCCCTTTTTTACTATTCTTGAAAGGACAGAGAGAAATTGAGAGGGGAGGGGAGATAAAGAGAGAGAGAGAAGATAGGCACCTGCAGATCTGCTTCACCACTTATGAAGCATCCCCCCATAGGTGGGGAGTGAGGGTCCTTGCGCTTGGTAATATGTGTGCTTAACTGGGTGTGCTACTGCCTGCACCCTTGACATACATATATACATACATACATGTATATCTGAAGGTTGTGGCAGTCCTGCCTTCAGTGAGCCTGTCAAGAAGTCCTCACTCCATGTCCCTGTGTCACAGTGAATTAAAGCACATGTATTCCCCAGACACAATGTTAGCATGCACTTTTGTTTGGATTTACTTACTTATCTATTTATGAGCTTGAGAGGAGGAGAAGGAAGAGAAGAAGAGGAGGCGGGGAGGAGGAGGTGGGGTAGAACCAGAGCATTATTCTGGTATATGCAATGTTGGGGATAGAACCTGGTGCTTCATGCCTGAGCATCTGATGCTTTATCTACTGTGTCACCACCCAATTGCAGAGAGAGACATCTGCAGCATGTCCCTGGATCCCAGAAGGTGTGCACTGGGGGCTTGAATCCAGGTCTTCATGCATGGCCACATGTTGTCCCTACTGGGTGACCCTCCCACCTGGTTCCTGTGTGTACTCGGTTTCGTGAGCACACCGTGCTTTCAGGACCCTGCTCTGCATTGGGGCCTAAGCTTGGTGTGACTCACCTGATTGGTGAGTGCCTGGAATCTCCAAGTGTGGCTGTGCTACTGGGAGCCTTTATTTTATTTTATTTTATTTTATTTTATTTTTAATTTTCTTTTCTTTTTTAATATTTATTTATTTATTCCCTTTTGTTGCCCTTGTTGTTTTTACTGGGAGCTTTTAAAGCTGAGGTGGCATGATGCTAAGTAGAAGAAGGAATGGCATTTGAAAAGGAAGGCAGGGAGGGCCTGGTGGTGAGAACAACAAAGTGTGCTTGAGGTGAGGTTGTGAAGCAGACTGTGAGTGAGTGGTGGTGGGGAGATGGCAGTGGGGGCTGACTCCAGAGGCCTCAGAGCCTGCACCAGAGCTCAGTTTGGGAGCTTGAATACCATGGGGACTATGCTCAGGAGTTTGAGCCTCACCCTTGCAGTTTTCAGGGTGGTGGGGAGGGAGGCTCTTAAGACCTCATACAAGGAAGCCTGTCCTCTGTCAGAGGAATAACACTGAGCTTAGGACCCTAGGTCTTTGCTTTAGGAAAGAATTCCAGCTGCAGAGGAGGAGATGGTAGCTGTGAGGCAGAGTACAGGGGACAGGGGACAGGGGAACCAGGAGAGAGTTCTAAAAGAGGATGAGAGAGAGAGAGGGAGAGAGAGATGATTGATGTTTGGATCAGAGGCAGTGGGTGGGGATGTAGGCATTTGAGGGTCTGTTAATCAGATCTGGATGGACTTGGTGATGGAAATGGGAGTGAGAGAGGAGAGCGCAGTGGATGGATTTCTGGATTGGGTCAGTGGTCAGTAGAAATGAGAGGAGAGAGGAGTATGGGTGATGTTGATGCCCTTTTCTCTGCTCAGGACCACCTAGAGAACACAGTGGGCATCTGCCATTTCAAGAGGCCAGTTCATGGACCAGGAGATGACTTATCTAATACGCCTCACTGGTTGTGAGGTCCTGGCCTTGAACCCTGGCACCACAGCAGAATGCCATGGACAGCACTGGGGGCAGGGGCTGCTCTATGAAGGGTGGAGCAATGCTCTGGTGTTTCTCTCCCCCTCTATCTAAATAGAAAAAATGAAAAGTTGGGCCAGGGAGGTCTCACAGTAGTGTTATTCGTGTCAGAGGCTCAGAGTTGCCCCCCAGGCTGCATTAAAATAAAAGAGGCCGGTTCAGTGTCTTGTGGCTTCAGCTTCCTCTCTGCAGAGCCGTTTGTCACTAGGGCACATGCAACCCGCTCAGACTCTTGTGCGTTTTGAAAATTTTTGTGACTTTTCCTCCCAGCTTCTGTTCCTAGGTGTGTTTATCTCCTAGACTTTTGTAGGCTTTCTGGCTTTCAGACCATTTTTCTTTCTTTTTCTTCTCATTCTTTTTTTCTTTTCTTAACTTCAACACCGTTCACTAGGTTTTTCTTTTTCTTTTCTGAATGACACATACAAAAACAAACTTCATTTTTTTCCCCTCCAGGGTTGTTGCTGGGACTCGGTGCCTGCACTACGAATCTATTGCTCCTGGAGGCTATTTTTCCCCTTTTGTTGCCCTTGTTGTTTATCATTGTTATTATTGTTGTTGTTATTGCTGTCATTGTTGTTGGATAGGACAGAGAGAAATCGAGAGAGGAAGGGAAGACAGAGGGAAAGACACCTGCAAACCTGATTCACCGCTTGTGAAGTGACCCTCCTGCAGGTGGGGGCCCGGGGCTCGAAGCAGGATCCTTGTGCCGGTCCTTGTGCTTCGCACCATGTGTGTTAACCCACTGCACTACTGCCTGGCCCCAACAAACTTCATTTTTAACCATGACTACATGTATGCCTGAATCTGTGTCTCAACTAAAACTTCCACTCTTTTGATATGTTTTTTTTTCTTTATCATTTTTTGGGAGCCAGGGTTAATTGGTATACAGTACAGTTCTGACACATAGGGACAATTTCCCATCTCCCCATGATATGTGTATGAAAAATACTCTCACCTCCAACTTAGGTCCACTTACTTTTCTAACTGTTTTCCTTCCTTCTTCCTGCTGGCCTTCTACACACACATACACACACACACACACACACACACACACACACACACACACACACACACACACACACACACACGCACGCATTGTTGTGTAATTACATTTACAGGGCCCAAACTCTTCATTCATGCTATTGTGCTTCTGATGTTTTTAATTAGCCTCCTCAGAACAGGGGAAGTGTCTTCAAGTGATTTCTATTTATTGCAGGGACAATAACCATTTGCTCTAACCTCACATCCTCCAAGGAGATGGAAATCTTTGTTTTGAAGCTCCAGGAAGGGGATGCAAACTTGGCTAGTAGGAGGTGTGAGTGAATTGGCACCCACTTTCCAAGAAGCCAGGTCTCCACTACCCCATGCCCAGAATGAGGAGACAATGGTAGTGGGGGCCCCTGCAGTGTCCTTTGTCTGGGACACAGGGCCCCTGGAAGTGACTGCTCCCATCTCTCACCCTGGAAAGAAACTGGGGTGGGGTTTCCAAATGTCTGCTCCACAGTTGCTGTCCTGGCTGTGTTTTGAAGATTTTTGTCTCCTGCGAGAGGAGAAGCCTTTGTGGCAGTTGTCTGTGGGCTGTACATTTCCAGTGGGCTCTTAGGCAGAGTGCCCCTTCTGCCCTTCCACTCTGTGCAGTTCTCCCCTGGCCTGGAAGATCCGTGCTTGAGAGCCACTGGCTCGAGGTGAAGAGCCCCAAGTGGAAACTGTTTCTTTCCTTGGGACTGATGAGCTTCAGAAACCCAGACCTGCCTTTCTGTGGCTATGGCTGCTGTCAGGCGGGGACAGGAAGCAGGTCCTCCCTCCCTGCTGAGGCACCTTCTTCATGCTGTCTGGGGAGCTCTAGCAGGCCCTTCAGTGGGAAGATAGTGCTTCTGGAGACTTCTGTGGCTGCCGGAGCATTTACCTCTCACCGTGAAGCCATGTGCAGCATCTCCCTGGGGAGTAGGATTGTTCCTGACAGCCTGCAGAC
This sequence comes from Erinaceus europaeus, assembly GCF_950295315.1. NCBI lineage: Eukaryota > Metazoa > Chordata > Mammalia > Eulipotyphla > Erinaceidae > Erinaceus > Erinaceus europaeus. Next base: position 50,717,712 of record NC_080167.1, read on the forward strand.
AGAGGAGGACTTGTGAGTCCTGCAGAGCCTCAGATGAAAAAGCAGGGTGGCTGGCTACAGAGGGGTGTGAGATCACAGCTGCACAGACACAGGAGGTGGCTCAGTGGGGTGGTGAGGTTCACACAGGCTTGGGCTTCCCTCCCAGCAGCAGGGCGCTGTGTCCATTTGCGTCCTGGAGGCTGCTTCAGGCTGTTAGTTTCAAGAAGCTATCACTGGCGATGAGAGAAGTGGAGAGTGACTACTGGGAACTGATCCTGGGGCCCATGGATCTTTGGGGAGCCCCCTGAAATGGGGCCTCTGGGCCCTGATGACATTCTGGGTGTGTCACTGTGCCCTGTAAGCATTTCATTTCTGTCTGCAGGTGGAATGCTTCCCTTGCACCGCCTCCCCACCTCCATTCAAGGCTGCATGTGTGTCTGTGTTTGGTGTATGAAAGAAGCAAGCTGCTTATTGAAGCCAGGTGTGCCCTACCTATTAATTCACCCTGTGTCAATACCACACATTGAGTCAGCTCATGCTCTAATTACATTCTTACATTCTTACCTATCTGCAAGAATTAATTAATGTTTGTCAAATACTCTGGAATGTTCTGGGGCTGAGTGGGTCTGTGAGGTGTCCAGTTAGGTATCTCTTGCTTATTTCTTGGGGAAGAAGATGGGGGGTGGTGATGATCTTTCACTACCAGGCCCTTTCTGGGAGTGTCTATGTTGGGCTTCAAGTGTCTTGGGCACTACAACCCTCCTCTGCTGGGTGGCTGCCCCCCCATCCCCAGAGGTGGCCCAACTTTGGGGACTCAGCCTCTCTATCACCCCTGACACAAAGTTGTGTGTCTGCTGCTTTGCACATGAAAGCTTGACCAGGAGAGATACCAGACAAAAATGTTGCAACGGGCCTAGGGGTGGCTCCGTGGTGGAGCACAGGAATTACATACACAAAGCCCTAGACACTGCAGCAATATTCTGTCTCTCTCTGTCATAAAAATACTTTTAAAATGTAGTGGAAATAGACTGAAATAAATGGGGAAGGGGGAAAAAAGAGACATGCCTGCAGCACTGCTTTACTGCTCATGAAGCTTCCCTCCTGAAGGTGGGTACCAGGGGTTTGAACCTGAGTCCTTGTGCACTGTAATGTGTGCACTCAACCAGGTGTGCCACTGAATAGATCCCTCAACATTTTTTTAAATCAGTGCTGGAAATGAACCCAGGGCCTCACACATGTGCAATGCTAGTGTTAAGTATTCCCTCCTACCCCAGGCCAGTGTTTTCATTATTTTGGAAAGAGTAACAGAGAGGAGAGACATCACAGCGTGGCTCCATGGTCCAAAGAGTTCCCCCAGGGCCTTATGCACAGCAAGGCATACACTCTGCCAGATGAGCTATTTCCCAGCCCCCAAATCGGCCAGTCTTTTCTGAGATGAAATGATACTGAAACCTGTAGACCCTCAGGAAACCCCAGGTCTCAAATCTAAAGCCACTTTCCCTTTGTGTTCACAGTGGGGCGTTTTCAGAAGTGGTTTTAGCCGAAGAGAAGGCAACTGGAAAAGTCTTTGCAGTCAAGTGCATCCCCAAGAAGGCGCTGAAGGGCAAGGAGAGCAGCATCGAGAATGAGATTGCCGTCCTGAGGAAGTGAGTACCAGGAGCCCCTAACCCCTGTCCTGATGGCAAGCTGAGCATGTTCCCCCACTGGGGATGGAGAAGGCCTGCCGCCGGGCTGGCCTCATAGACATCCTCCAAGGGGCCACCTGTCCCCAGCATGGGGCTCAGGGGGCTCAGGTAACCTTGACTGACCTTTGTGCTGTGAGTTTAGAGAGCTTTTCGCATGTTTCTCTCCTCTCGGGCTGCCTGCAGTGGACACGTGGGGTGACTCTTCCTTCCACAGAGCAGCAGACTGATGCACTTGACTTTGATCTGAGCCCCCAGGGTTCACCCTTGCCGCCAGCTCTGGGCCCTGTGCCCCCTAGGTAAATTCCCATTAACACAGTGGCATTAGTGCTTAGCAGGGTGTCCTGGGAGCAAGTGTCTGAAAAGTGCTTTCAGCTGCTGGAACTCTGCCTTCTTAAGTCAGTTTATGCCACAGCCCCTGTGCCTCCCTCAGATAACAGGCACTGACAGAGAGGGCATTCAAACACAGGCGACCAGGGCCTGGGAGATGGCGCCCACAGCAGAGCTCGTGCCTCACCATGTGTGAGGCCCTGGGTTCGAACCCCAGCACCACATAGGAGCATAATGGAAGGTGCTTAGGAGCAATGTGGATGGTGGAGCAGTGCTGTGGTATCTCCCTTTCTCAAAAACCAGAATAATAACTGGACTCTGTGGGTTCAGGCTGTGATGCTCCCAGTTAAGTGCACATATTATCATGTGCAAGGACATGGGTTCAAGCCCACCTGCAGGGGGAGGGTGAAGCTCCATGAGTGGTGAAGCAGGTCTTTGGGTGTCTCTGTCTCCCTCACCCCTCTCAATGTCTCTCTGTCCTATCAAATAAAAGGAAGAAAAAAAGATGAAAAAGTGGCTGCTGAGAGCAGTAGATTCATCATGCCGACACCGAGTCCCAGCAATGACCCTGATGGCAAAGATAAATGAATAAATAAATTGGACTTCACAGGTGCTCATTCCCTAGCATCTGCTATACAGCCAGCACCCAGTAACCATACTTGTCACCAGCACTGATATTGTTTAATTGCTTTATTATTCATTGCTTTATTGTATAATGAGTGTGTGAAGCCCAGAGAAGAAAGTCCCTTCTCCAAGGCCCTGTGTGTGGCAGGGACTGCAGTGCTGACCCCATCAGTGTGATTCCTATACAGGTTACCCCTCCCCCCAGTTACCCAACAGAGTGCCATTGATCTGGCACTTTGCCTGGTTCTTGAGTCTTACTTTGCTCCCTGTGTCACAGGATCAAATCGGAATCTCATCTTCTGTGTGATGGCACACACAGGACCTACCTGATGTGACCCCCCAATACCCTCTCATCATTGGGTGTCTAGCCCTGCTCCTCACACACCTCAACCTGACCACTCCCCTGCGTCTCACAAAGCTTAGGGAAATATAGCCTTGTTTGGTTCCTGCTTTTGCATGTTTGTGTTCTCTCTCTCTCTCTCTCTCTCAGTATTGTGCTATGAGTTATGGGTTCACCCAAGGTAGCTTACTTGGGCAAGTGCCTGCGTTACCTTGTGCGTGATCTGCAGCACACCACATGGGAGTACTGCAGCACGGGGGACACTTGGGTACTGTGCTGTCATCACCACCCCCCCTCTTTTCCTTTCCTCCTCTTTCTGAGAAAGTCATCCTGGAATGGTAAAGCCTTAGTGACAATAACAGTAATAGCTAAAAAAAAAAAAAGTGTAAGTTTCCATTAGTAAAAGAGGTTAGATTTATGCTTGAAATGTGTGAGGCTCAGAATCAGCACAGAGCTGAAGTGTCTGCAATGATAAGCAAAGCGGAACGGAAGCACTTTGTAGCACCCAGCACACCCCCCCCCCCTGCCTTTACAAGCTCCTCCTATCACTCTAGAGGTAAGAGTTTCCACTTGTTTGGCTGGGTGGTGTCTAGGTTCCCTGGATTGTCTGTTAGGGTCCCAAGAGTTTCCATTTGTTCTTGAGAGGCCTGCTTGAAATGACTCCACAAGAAAGAAAACTCATTACTCTAAGAACATTAATATCTAGCAAGAACACACTCTGTTAATGAGACATTCATATAAAGCACTCTTTTTCAAAGGAAAACAGTACTTGGAGAAGGGAGTATTTTCATTCTCTGGGTGTTAAGTTGCAACCATGCGGCAAATGTGGAAGTAATGGAATTTTGGACAATCCAGAACTTTCTAGAACCTTGATTGCAGGGACTATGTCAGCTTTGGGGTGGGAGAATGGGGGTGGAGTGGCATTTGAAAACATGGAGGCAGGGGCTGGGCAATGGCTCAGCAGATGGAGCTCAGGCTTTGCCATATGTGATGCCCTGGGTTCAAATTTCCACCCCAGGTGGCAGCACTATGGACAGTGCCAAGGGAGCTCCATACATGGTTGTGGAGCAGTGCTCTAAGGATACAGATTTCTTTCTCTCTTTTTTTATAGAGACAGAGAGAAGGGGGAGACAGAGGTAGAGAGACACCAGAAGCACTGCTTCACCACTTACGAAGCTTACCCCCTGCAGGTAGGGACCTGGGGCTTGAACCTGGGTCCTTGTGCTTAGTTGTACATGTGCATTGAACATGTATGTTCAACTGGTTGCATCACCTGGCCCCTAGATTTCCTTCCTTCCTTCCTTCCTTCCTTCCTTCCTTCCTTCCTTCCTTCCTTTCTTTCTTTCGTTCTTTCTTTCTGCCTCAAGGGTTATTGCTGGGGCTCGGTACCTGCAGTATGAATCCACTGCTCCTGGAGGCCATTTCCCCCCCCATTTTTGCTGCCCTTGTTGTTGTTATTATTGTTACTGTTGTCATTGCTGTTGCTGTAGGATAGAACAGAGAAAAATTGAGAGAGGAGGGGAAGACAGATGGGAAGAGAAAGATAGACACCTGCAGACCTGCTTCACCACCTGTGAAGCAACTCCCCTGCAGGTGGGGAGCTGGGGGCTCGAACCGGGATCCTTCAGCCAGTCCTTGTGCTTTGCGCCACGTGTGCTTAACCCGCTGCGCTACTGCCCAACTCCCCAGATTTTTTTTTTCTTAAGTAGACATTTAACCAGCATCTTCAAACCCCCAGTGCATGTCCATCAACAGTGGCTGGTGTTGAGTCTGGGAAAGTTACATGTACCATTCTTTTAAAAAAATTTTTAAAAAAATACTTATTTACTTTCCCTTTTTGTTGCCCTTGTTGTTTTTCATTGTTGTTGTTGTTTATGTCGTCATTGTTAGATAAGACAGAGAGAAATAGAGAGAGGAGGGGAAGACAGAGAAGAGGAGAGAAAGATAGACACCTACAGACCTGCTTCACCACCTGTGAAGCGACTCCCCTGCAGGTGGGGAGCCGGGGGCTCGAACCGGGATCCTTACACCGGTCCTTGTGCTTTGTGCCACATGTGCTTAACCCACTGTGCTACTGCCTGACTCCCATATGTACCATTCTTGTCCCCATGACACTCACAGTTCTGTTAGGGCCACAAGCCCTCCTGCTAGCCAGGGCCCCAGGGTGGCCAGACTGTCTGCTCCTTCCTTGAGATGGAGTGTGAGGAAAGCTTTCATAGTAGAGCTGGTGCAGGCACTGGAGATTGTGCACGAGGGAAAGAGGCAGAGGGACATTCCAGACAGGTGAAGAGGGAGGAGAAATGAATGGACTGGTGAGCTGGGAACTCCATGTAGCTCATCACGTAGCTAGTGGGACCTGGTTCCAGGTGAGCTCAGAGAGGTCAGAATCTCGTCTGTGGACAGTAGGGAGCCATTGATGGTTATGATGGAAGGAGCTTTCTGATTGGAATTGTTTAATGATGATAATTGGGGGAGTCTGGGAAGCAGCACCTGAGGTATGGGATGGGTGGAAGAGACACTGGAAGTTGTGCCCCAAACAGAACCTCCAAAACTCTGGGCTCTGGCAGGAGTGGGCAGAGCAGGTGGAAGGGGACTAGGATCCTGGAGAATTACCAGGTTCCTGGGTGGATAATGACCTCATGAACTGAGACCAGAAATACGGGCACAGGGGCTGGATGATAGCTCAGCAGGTAGAGTGCAGCCCTTCCATGTGTCACCCTGTTTTCTTTTTTTTAAAATATTTATTTATTACCTTTTGTTGCCCTTGGTGTTTTATTATTGTTATTGATGTCGTCGTTGTTGGATAGGACAGAGAAATGGAGAGAGGAGGGGAAGACCGAGAAGGGGAGAGAAAGACAGACACCTGCAGACCTGCTTCACCGCCTGTGAAGCGACTCCTCTGCAGGTGGGGAGCCGGGAACTCGAATTGGGATCCTTACACCTGTCCTTGCACTTTGCGCTGTGTGCGCTTAACCCGCTGCGCTACCGCCCCACTCCCTAGACCCTGTTTTCTAGTACACATGAGAGTACCTTGGACAGCGCCAGAGAGGGGAACTCCATGGATGTGGAGGGGTGCTGTGTTCTTCCCCACATGATGTCTCTCCCCCTTTCAGAAATAATGATAAAACTGGAGTTGAGGGTGCTTAGCAGTGGTGGTCCACACACAGGAGGCCCTGGATTCACCCCCAAGGTAACATGTGAAAGGATGCACGGAGAGGTGCAGGGGCCCAGCGGGTGAGTGCCGACCTGAATTAGCTCGGTGTTTGAGACCAGGGGGTGCCCCAGGGACCGGCCTGCAGCTTAGCGGTGCTCTGGGCTCAGAAGCAACGGATGCATCTTGAGTGACCCTCTTTGACCCTCAGTCCTGTGACTGTGCCCATGGAGCCCTGGCTGGGCCCCAATTACTGGAAGACCCCCGGGCCACTGCTGTGCAGAGGCCCTTCTGAGAGACTCCTAGCCCCCCCCAAACCCCAAACCTCCCTGGCCTTCCTCCCTGTGTCTCCTGTGCCATTCCATGCTTCCCTCCCCCAGCTTTCCAAGCTGCGTTTATTGCAGGTGGAAAGATTGATGTGTCCCATTGGGTTAAAGCTGTGTAGCTAATATATCCTTATGGAGGTCTTACCTCCCCCAATTTTTTTATTTGTGATTAATAGTGGCTTACAATATTGTAAGATTACACTGTACAGCTCCACACCACCTCCACCACCAAATTCTGCGTCTCCACCTCCCACCTTCTAAAGATAATTACCATAGTTCCTTATGGAGGTCTTTATGCCAGCTCTGAAAATAATTCCGGAATGAGCTTTTGCTTGATAAGTTGATGTGACACACAGCCAGCAGGAGTGTGTATGGGCAGCCTCATGCGTGGCTGTTGTTCTGGGCAGCAGAAGGAAGGAAGCCGGCCTGACCTTGGCATTCAGTGTAGCATTTGAGCCGGCCAGCGCGAGCCCTGGACCCAAGGCCAGAGCCTCTTGTGCCTGGTGGAACATCACTCACCAGTGGCCACACCCATCAGGGCTGCGAGCGCTTCTGGTGTCTGATCTCACTGTGACGAGGAAGCACCGTTCACATCTGGATTCGAGGCAGTGGAGAAGCAGGTTTGCAGCAGGCAAAAGGCACGCGGATCTGCATTGTGCCCTGAGAGAGGAAGAGAGAGGAAGGGGGAGCAGGGGAAGCATAGTGTGTGTTTCCAGAGTGCCCAGGACTAAGAGTGGGGGAACTGAGACTCAGGAAGGCACCAGGTCCTCCAGGCCCCTCAGCAATCACAGATGAGTTGTGGGAGAGGGCACTGCTGGAAAGAACTGCGAGGCTGCGTCAGGAGAGCAGGGGAAGGTTTACACGTCTGAGTCCTTCATCTCATAGGAGTGGAGTCACAGCTCAGTCTTGTGATGACTGCCAGGTGGGCCAGTACATCTTTTGAGATCCTGGGAGCTGTGGTTGTCCTGCAAACCCTCTATTGATAATTCAAGTTTTCGACAAAAATGCCACCCTGAACTTCTGTGATATGTGTTGGAGGATGTGATCAGTCACCCAGTGTCAGACTTGCTGCTGCTGCTGCTGCTGGTGTGTGTGTGTGTGTGTGTGTGTGTGTGTGTGTGTGTGTGTGTGTGTGTGAGAAAGAGAGAGAGAGAGAGAGATTGAGAGAGGGAGAGAGGAGGAGGAGGAGGTCACTATTGGGTGGAGCAGGCCCCTTGTGAACATGTGACAGGGTAACCTTGAACCTGCTAGGATGTTGATACACCCTGTTCTAAACAAGAAATTAGGCTTGAGGCCACACACTCCACTCACAGAGAAGATACAAACATGACACTCCAGCATCTCTGGAGCTTCCCCAGGTGCTGTTCATGGTGCTCCCATGAAATTAGGATCTCATGCTTGGTGATGTGCACTCTACCCGCTGAGCTATCTCTCAGACTCTTCTCTAGGGGTTTGGTTTGAGAGCCAGAAGCAGTGCATTTGTATTGCTCTGGCCTACTGCTGAGGCACTGTTGAGAGCACTCCCCAGCAGACAGGGAAGTGGAGTTGCTGCCTTTAGAACAGAGATCTTTGAATTAGTCTGAGCACCTCGCTGGTTTACCTGCCTGGTGACCACGGTCCCCCAGTGTTCCAACCTGACTGTGGCTCATGCTTTAGTGTGGCTATCCTGGATGGGGGTACCTCTGTCAGAAGCCCCTTACTCACTTGTGGTGTGCATGTAAGTGTGACATAACTGTCCACACTGGGCCTCTGTGCCTGGGTGCCAGTTGATGGAACCCAGACTCCTTCTCCTTCTTCCTCCCTCTCTCTGTCCTTCCCTCCTTGTCTGTGCAGTACAAGAAATTCAGGGCCTTATGCATATGCCAGGCTATTGATCAGTCTCTCGGACTCAGTTTTTAATATTTTTATTTGGCTAGAGGAAGAGACACTACAACACGCCCCTACCATCCATGGAGGTCGCCATCCCTCCTCAGCTGCCTTCCATGCAGTGCAGGGAATGAATCTAGGGCCTCAGGTACAGCAAGGCACGTGATACCCACAGAGCCACCCCCCCATCCCAACCCCCCTTTGTTTAATTTAATTTAATTTAATTTAATTTAATTTAATTTTTTTGTGACCAGCACTACTCAGCTATAGCTATTTTCATGGTGCTGGAGATAGAACCAGGGACCTCTGATGTGAATGTCCTGGGTGCTACTGCTGTGCTATCTCCCTGACCCCCAAACATCTTTCTAAACTAGACCCTCACTTAGTGATCTTGTTCTCTTCTACCTCCCTGTGTCAGTTACCTCCCACACACACACACATAAAAGAACAGATGCCTGCCTTCTTCCTGACCCCCTCCTACATCAGGGGTCATGTGAGATGCCCTCTTCACCCCTTGTGGGAATCCTTCCACCCAGAGACCCCATGACGCCAAGGTTTCCCTCTCCTCCTCCTGGCTCTGACATGGGGTCAGCTTCTGGAGACCATGGATTTCCTCCATCCCGCCCAGACCTAAGGCTGTTGTGACCATGAGAATGGAGGTCAGGGGTGGGCGTGGGCATTCAAGTGACAGGAGGCTGGGAATAAAAGACTTAGGGCTCCAAGAAGAGGCATGAAGATAAGAGAGAAATCTCCACAATTTCCTGTTCTCTCTGGCTCTGGAGCCCCAAAGTATGATGAGTCCATTCTAGAACATAGAATGTTCTATGGAACATTCTAGAAGAGGAGGCCAACATGGGGGGGGGAAGATGGCAACAGAGCTTTCTGCAGTCTAGTCTGGCTGTTCCTGCCACCTTCCCCCCCCCACACACACAAACACATCTTTTTAGATATTTTGAGTCATTGAAGAAATGACGGTATTTTTTTTTTTCACATTTGTACAAGCAGTGTTAGGTATTTGTATGCTGGCTGTCTTACTCTTCTCTCTCTTACCTCATTCCCACAGGTTCCTGGAGAGTACAGCCCTCACAGGATTAGCTATTGGTTGAAGTCCCTCTGGTGATACAGCTTGCAAATGTTTCCCCTTACTCCTGTAAACCCCCTTAGCTAATGCTTTATGAAGTTCTTTATGTAAAGGATCCCAACAGAAGGTGTGTGTGTGTGTGTGTGTGTGTGTGTGTGTGTGTATGTGTGTGTGTGTGTGTATGAGAGAGACCTCGTAGTTTGGTTTTCCAAAAAAGTCAGAATAGCTTGTTCTCGCTGCTCATACACCATGGGAGATTCAGCGCAAGGGTTTCTGAGACCACCCATCCCATAAGGAGAGCAGAGGAAAGACACCCACACATGGATTGGCACCATCTTTTGTTGGTCCTTGGGTTGTAGTGCTTCTGCCTCCCACATGGTTTGGGCGTTATGTATGTGATGCTGTATGACTTACTATCTAACTTATATGTACATTGACGAATCTACTTTATTCCTCAGCAGGGCTGTTTTAAACAGCTGTGCTTTATAAAGTTGTGTAACTCTTCCTTTTTCTCTCTCTCTCTTCAAAAGTTAGCTTAAAAATGAAACCAGTATTAGGAGGCTGGACTGAAGTTTTGAGGACATCAGCTATCAAGGACTGGGTTCTGACATTGTTTGACAGTTTGACACAGGACTTTGGATAGCTATCGGTTTTTGTTATTTGTATTTTTCTTTTAGTAAAAACACACATTTTTCTTCTTCAGGGTTTGTTCACTTTTATTGAGATGTAACTGACACATAAAATCGATATGCTTAATATAGACAGTATAATAAAAATCATCACTATAGATCTAGTTAACATTTAGCAAGTAATATAGGCACAATTTTTTTTCTTGTGCTGAGAACTAAGTCTCTTGTCTGGTGAAATAGCCTAGCTCCCATGAGAATGACACACAGCAGCTGTCACCCTACCCAACTGTGTGCAAATACTGCTGCTCCCATTGGATTCCCATACATCTATATCTCAAAGTCAAGATGACGATGACTGTTGTTATTATTGCCACACCAGGATTTTACTAGGGCTTAGTGCTCTGCTTAATGCTCCTGGTGGCATTTTTTCCCTTCCTTTCTTTTATTTGACAGGACAAAGAGAAATTGAGATGGAAAGGGGAAATAGGGAGTGAGAAAGAGAGACACCTGCAGTACTGGTCCACTGCTCATGAAACTTCTCCCTTGCCCACAGGTGGGACCCAGGGGATTGAACCCAGATACACCACAATCTGGACCTGAGACTGTTTATAAAATACTTTTCAAGGGGGCTCTCCTGGTAGAGAAAGCACACTTTGCTGTGCGAATACCAGGATTCAAGCCCCCTGCAACCACATGGAAGCACCTGCACGGGGGACGTAGAGAGGCGCTTTTCGTCTCTACCTCTCTTTTGTCTCTACCTTCTGTCTTTTTCCATTTTTTTCCCTCCTGTCTCACCCTCTATCTAAAAAACAAAAAAGGTCCTCTAGGATCAGGAGAATCATGCAGGCACAGAACCCCTGCAGTAACTCTGGTAACAAAGCATATGTGAGAGAAAAGATTGGTATCTTCTAGAGGTGGGAAGTGAAAGAAATAAGTGAAGCTGGCCAAAGGTTCACATTTCCAGTTACAAAACAAGTCATGGTGACTGCAGATAATAATACTATACAGTATATGTGAAATTGCTGTGAGACTAGATTTTTCTTTTTAGATAGAGACGTAGAAGTGGTGCGGGGGGGGGGGGGGAGGAAGTCAGTCCATACCAGTGAAGCTTCTTTCAATGTGGTGGGGGCTGGGCTTGAACCCGGGTCATGTACATGGCAAAGCCAGGGCTGAAGCCCAGAGCCTGATGCGTGGCAAGAGGTGTATTCCATTTGGTGAGCCATATCCTGGTCTCTATCTAGTCTTCTGACTTCTAGATAAAGAAATCATTCAGAGTTTAAGTGGCTGGTTAAGGTCACAGGGTCACTTTGGGCAGACAGAGTGACAGTTTCAAGCTTCCTCGCTCAGAGCTCTCCCTAACCACACAGGCCGCCTGTCCGGCAGCCCCAGGGAGAACGCAAGCCAGTGACACCCCTGGTGCTCACAGCACCTCGCAGAGTGCGATGGGGATGGAGGTGGAGGCAGTGACAGTTGCTTGGCTAGATTTCAGGACGGGCCATGGAGTCTGACTCTGAGACTCTCCTGGAGATTCTCAATTAGACTGATCCTCCAGGAAGGCATGCCAGCCTGCTCAGCTCCAAGCAGCCCCCAGTTCCCTGGAATTCTCAAGAAGGGAGCTCACAGAGGCCAGCTCCTGAGGCTACCAGAACTTTCACACATGGGCAGCATTTTGTTCCCAGACAGCTGTGCCTTATGTCACTGGTGTCAGGCAGCATTTTCTTGTAGATAGAATGAAAGTCATACTCCCCCAAAGTGTGGGAAGGAGCCAGTCCATGCCATGGAGCCATCTGGGAAATATGGACAGTCTTGCTGTGGGCTGAGGTGGTGATCCCAGAAACCTTTTTCACTCTTCTTCTGGCTCCCAGTCAGGAAAACAGACTGCACTCTCATTCCCTCTTTATCACCTTTCTGGAATGTTCTAGAAACATTCTAGGGAGGGAGGACTCCCTTTCATGGATAGTCACAGAGGACAGAGTCGGTTTGAGGAATGGTGGACCATCCTGGCCCAGGAAAGGAGAGGTCACTGAATAGATACTTGTAGAAGAAGTATCCCCTTTTAGGGGATAAGCTTACCTGTTCAAGAAGCCATGGTGTGGTTCTGTTGGGAATTTTATGCATTTCGTATGCAACTTTGACCATGTGTAAAGGGAAATTTATGGACAGGCCAATAGGTGGTTCACCCAGTGGGTCACATACTTCCCCATGTATGACACCCTGAGCTCAGGCTCTAGCTCCACATGAGAACACCATGGACAGGGCCAGAGGGAAAGCTCTATGACAGTGTAGGGAGCTGTGGTGTCCCTACCCCTATCAGTTCCTTCCTTCCTTCCTCTCTCTCAAACAATAAAAGAATGAGCACAATGTCCCAGGAAGGCCACCTAGCAGCAGCGTCAGACAACCAGAAACCCCAGAGCCACATAAATTAATAAATACATCTAAAAAAAGTATAAAGTTAAGGGGCCAGGTGGTAGTGTACCTGGCTGAGTGCACATGTTACAATGTACAAGGACCTGAGTTCAAGTCCTCATTCCCCACTTGCAGGGGGAAAGGTTCAGAAGTGATGAAGTAGGTCTGCAGGTGACTCTTTGTCTCTCTTCCTCTCTATCTCCCCCTTCCCTCTCAATATCTGGCTGCCTCTATCAAATAAAGATAGTACATTTAAAAAAAATTTTTTTTAAAAAAAGTATTAAAGTTAAGAGTAGTTGTTTTCATTCCAGCATTTACTCTCTCTAGTGAGCCTTCTTCCTGGGACTACTATTTGTTTTCTTTCTTTCTTTTTTTTTATATTTTAAAAAGTTAATTTTCTTTTAGTATTTATTGGAGGCAGCAACTTCTTTCTTTCTTTCTTTCTTTCTTTCTTTCTTTCTTTCTTTCTTTGCCTCCAGGGTTATCACTGGGGTTTGATACCTGCACTATGAATTCACTACTCTTGGAGGCCATTTTTCCTTTTTTTTTTTTTTAAATAGGATAGTGAGAAATTGAGAAAAGAGAAGAAGAGAGGGAGAGAGAAAGATACACAGACACCTGCAGACCTGCTTTACCACATGTGAAGCGACCCCCCTTCAGGTGGGCAGCCAGGGGCTCAGACCAGGATCCTTGAGCAGGTCCTTGAGTTTCTTACTATGTGTGCTTAACCCGGTGCACTATCGCCAGGCCCCAGGCAGCAATTTCTTTACATGCAGGTGGCCTTGGGTAGTGTGACAGTGGTTGGCTTGAATAGTATCTTCACATTCCCAGCCTGGATCCCTAACCATGTGTTCCTGGCTGTGTTCGCTTCCCTCCACATGATGCCCTCTGGGACACGGGCAGCCACAACCCCTGACAGGTGGCCCTGCAGGTGGCCAGGCTCCCCACAGTCCTCTGCCCCCAGGCCTGGAAGTGGAACATGTGGATCCTGTGTGATGAGAATCCTTGGTTGCAAGCTGCCAGTTCATTGGGGGCTCATCTTTCTGATTCACTGCTTCAAGGCCCCTCTTCTGTTGGGAGAATACATCCAGGCACAATGGGGGAGCCCTGCAGTCTCACACTCCCACTTTTTTTCTTTTGTCATTTCACTTGTTTTTATGCAGTACTGGGGGATGAATCCAGGGCTTCACACAGATGTGAGACTACCCAGCATTCTCCCCAGCCCAGCTTTTTAAAAATTTGATAATGCCAAGAAAGACAAACAGATAAAAGGGACACACCACCATCCATGGTCCTCCTGTTCATGCTGTTCCCATTTGGTGCTGGGGCTTGAACCTGGAAACCTCGTGCATGGAAGGGCATGTGCTCTCCCTGCTGAGCTACGTACTACAGCTAGTATATAAAATCTTCACATTTGGGATTAACTCAGATCCAGTTGAAATCCCTTTCCTACCACTCTTGAAAACTGTATGGTGAGCACATGCTAGAGTAAAGATGGCTTGTGAGGGTATTGTCAGACCTGCCTAGGAAATTCAGTCTCTTTCAGTTCCTGAGGCAAATGAGAAGTAACAACCTTCTCACCTAAGTGAGACATGACAGTGACTTTGGGTAGCCGTAGGGTCAACTGTCTACCAAAGCTTGAAAGAATTCCGCTGGCTTTAAAACCACGTTGTAGCTCAGGCTTTCAGATAGTTTAGATTTATTTTTTAGTGGCTCGGAACTGGAGAACCTGTACAACTAGTTAAGGTCATATCCCACTTGTAATGTCGCAGCTACTCTCTTGGTCTTTAGTACTTCCCCCTACCCTCCCTTTCCTCTTCGTTTGCCTTTTGAAAAGATTTGCTTGTCTTCTTTCTTTATTTAGACTAATTTTTTAAAAGCATTTCATCATTTAAAAATTTTATATTTATTTATTTTCCCTTTTGTTGCCCTTGTTTTTCATTGTTGTTGTAGATGTTGTCGTTGTTAGATAGGACAGAGAGAAATGGAGAGAGGAGGGGAAGACAGAGAGGGGGAGAGAAAGATAGACACCTGCAGACCTGCTTCACCGCCTGTGAAGCAACTCCTCTGCAGGTGGGGAGCTGGGGGCCCAAACCAGGATCCTTATGCGTTCCTTGCGCTTTGCACCACGTGCGCTTAACCTGCTGCGCTACCGCCGGACTCCCATTTCATCATTTTTTAATGAGAGAGAGAGCCAGAGCACTGCTCAGCACTGGCACGTGGAGATGTCAGGGATTAAACTTGGAGCCTCTGGGCCTCAGGCATGACAGTTCTGTCCTCTATAGAGACCCAAAGAAATACTGAAACTGACTTACTTTTTTACATGTTAGGCTGAGCAGAGAAGTGATTGTAGAAGAGTAAATTGCATGAGAAACTAAAGGAAGATGATGTGTTTTTAATTTTAATTTTTTTGTGAGCCCCAGAGAATGAACTCAGGGCTCTGCGTGTACGTGGCACCAGTGAGTGGACTTGCTGAACTAACTTTTTCATTTTTGATTTAGAGAAAGACAGGCCCCTGACTGCTCACTTGCAGAGAGGGTCGCTTCACAAGTGGTGAAGCAGGTCTACAGGTGTCTCTCTTTCTCTCCCCCTCTCTATCTTCCCCATCTCTCTCAATTTCTGTCAGTTCTGTTCAGTAAAATTGGGGTGGGGGGATTGGCCACCAAGAGCACTGGATTCATAGTGCAGGCACCGAGCCCCAGTGATAACCTTGGAGCAAAAAAGAGAGCGAAAGAGACAGAAGGAAGAGACACAGAGAGAAGGGAGACACCACAGTACTTCTCAACAATCCATAGAGCTCCACCAGTGCTGTCCAATGTGTTCCCATGCACTGGGCCTCAAATCCAGGGCCTCATCTCATGCATGGTAAGGTGGGCACTCTACCCACTGAACTATTTCCTGGCTTCAGCTTCTGAATAGTTTAACAGGGTCTTTTTGTATGGGATATCTTGTTCTTGATAAGAATGTTAGTCTCCTGATATAGAAAAGACAGAATTCTCTCTCATACTTTTAAGGAAAAGAAAAAGAGGAATGTCAGGATTTATTTCTTGTAGCTGCTATTTTAATTGCAAAATATTCAACATGGCTTTCATTCAAAATATTTAATATGCCAGAGTGGCAAGTTTGGGTGTGGGGTGTTCTGAACTTGTCCAGAAGTCATGGGTGAAGTGTGAGTTGGATAAAAGCAACTTGCCAGGAAAGCTTGTCGGATAGCAGAATGAGAGAGCATCTTGTCTGGGGAATTCCAAACATCCACTTTCATCGTGTGGACATACTGAGTTCTGTCTGCAGGGTGAACAGATAAACTGACTTCTCAAGGGCTGTCTAATGCAATGACTCCAATTCCAAGTTGTTTTTTTCCTGGGTGTGCAGTGGAAGAGAAATCATTCTGGCGAGCATGTAGTTTGATACTTGCTGTTGTTGAAAGAGCTTTGTTCCTCTATGGGTAGATCTGTTGAGATGAAGCCATTTCTTTTCTGGACCTGAGGTTTTATCCCTCTGTGTCAGCCTAAGATCAGTCTGGGAATACATGTTCTTCCAACGTTACACTCTGGGCTTTTCCACTCCGAGTTTCTGTCTCTCCCAGGGCTAACTAGGTCTGTGTGGCCAGATTCAGAGTGCATCAGACTGCTGATGGCAGAGTGGTTGCCAGCCCAGTGGAATGCTCTCTGTGTGCTTAGTGGAGATTTTTGCACCCCTGGAATACCCCACCCTTTGCTGCCACCACCCTCTTCGTCTCTGCTTAGAGATCTGAAAGCAAGACTTTGATTGTGGTTAATATTTCATTTCTTCTTTTTTTAAAAGCCACTTTTTATATGTGATTAAAAGTGAGTTAGAAAACTGTAAGATTACAGGGAATAGTTCTACACCACACTCACTACCAAAGTTCTGTGCCCTCCATCCTCCCAGTAATAACCACCACAGTTCTCACAAACTCTTAGAGATTTTTGTTTACTTCTGTTCTTTTTTTAAATTTATTTTTATTTTTATTTATAAAAAGGAAACATTGACAATATTTCTGCTCTTTTGTCTTGAAAGTCTATGTGTCTCTGTTCTCTAGATTCTACCTTTGTGTGACACCATCCAGTAGTTGTCTTTTACCTTTTATTCCTCTAAGTGTTACTATCTCCACTTCCATCCATTTTGTCCCAAAGGAAATAATATCTTTTTTGACTGCAGAGTAGTGTATCATGGAGTAGATTTCTTAAGTGGCTGCCTAACGTGTCATTTTTTCTTTTTTTTTTTTTTTAATTTCTTCATTGGGGAATTAACATTTTACATTTGGCAGTAAATACAATAGTTTGTACATGCATAACATTTCCCAGTTTTCCGTATAACAATACAACCCCCGCTAGGTCCTCTGTCATCCTTTTTGGACCTGTATTCTCCCCTCCTCCACCTACCCCAGAGTCTTTTACTTTGGTGTAACATGCCAATTCCAGTTCAGGTTCTTCTTGTGTTTTCTCTTCTGATCTTGTTTTTCAGCTTCTGCCTGAGAGTGAGATCATCCCATATTCATCCTTCTGTTTCTGACTTATTTCACTTAACATGAAATTTTCAAGGTCCATCCAAGATCGGCTGAAAATGAAGTCACCATTTTTATAACTGAGTAGTATTCCATTATATATATATATATACCACAACTTGCTCAGCCACTCGTTTGTTGTTGGACACCTGGGCTGCTTCCAGGTTTTGGCTATTACAAATTGTGCTGCCAAGAACATATGTGTACACAGATCTTTTTGGATGGGTGTGTTGGGTTCCTTAGGATATATCCCCAGGACAGAAATTGCAGGATCATAGGGTAGGTCCATTTCTAGCCTTCTGAGAGTTCTCCAGACTTAACCTGTGTAATTTTTATAAATAAACAGCTAACATACCTAAGCGACCTGAAGAGATATATTGCTCTTATTTGGAAAAGTGGCAATGAAGTGCTAATTAGAGGTGTGAGCCTCTCAAAAAAAAAAAGAAGAAGAAGGAGAAGGAGAAGGAGAAGGAGAAGGAGAAGAAAAGAAAAGAAACGAAACTGGCCTTCTAGGGCTTCACTCAGAAAGGCTGTTGTCTGTGGAGGAGAAAACCACCACAGGAAGTGAAGGTGGGGGAAAAATCAGGTCACGGGTGATAAATGTGGAGGGTAATGTGTGCTAAGCACATGCACAGTCCTGCTGTTGTGCATATTTGTTCCTAGACTGGGAATTTTAAGAAGATTTAAGTACTTAGAGACTAGAGCACGGTCATGCTGAGGATCAAACCTGGAGCCTCTGGTTTGTGAAGCATGTACCCTACCCACTGAGCTGCCTCCCCCCCCACCTGTTCAGATTTAATAACAAAATCATGAGGCAGGCTTTGAACTTTCCTTTTATTGGTGAGGAAATGGAGTACTGGGAAGACTTAGTAGTTTACACAGACTACCAATCCCAGCTATGTTTTTCTAGAAGCTAAGCACCCACTGTGTGTGTGTGTGTGTGTGTGTGTGTGTGTGTGTGTGTGTAAGTAATAGTCCTCTAATACACACTCGCTTTCAGTTTCTTGGACTTCAAAAAAGTTAACCATGGACTGGCAAAACAGTTCGCTTGGCTAGTGTGCTGCTTTGCTGTGTGCCTGCCCCAGGTGTGAGCCTGGCCCCCATTGCATGGAAGGAAGCTTCAGTGCTGTGCTTTCTTTCCTGCTCTACCTGCCTCTCTGTTTCTGAAAAAGTCAGCCCAGAGTGGTGAAGCCCCTAATTTGACAAAATCATTGTCATTATCACCATTGTTGTTGTCACTGTCATTGTTAGCATCCCAGCTTGAGAGGGCTGCTGGTGAAATATGTGGCCAACTGAACACCCCACTTTTGTCCTCAGATGAGCCGCCCTTCTCCCCAGAGGTAGATTTATGGGGTTCCTGAAAGTGCCTTCTGGACCCAGCTGGGCTAGCTATCCAGGGACTGTGCACAGCAGCTCCCAGAATGTGAGCAGGATGGAATCTCTGGGGCTGGAGGACAGAGTCTCTGAAGCTCTCTGGCACATGCTCTAGACACAGGGCATCTCTGGCTGAACCTCCCCCGTCCCACACACACAACCCTCCCAGTTCAGCCTTTGGAAGCAAAATTGGCTGCTCTCAGCCTAGGTGCTTGTGGAGCTATCAGTGGGTGAGCCATACCAGGACTCTCTCATCCCAAACCCCTACACAGCCCTTCACAGCTTTTTAAAATTGCTACCGTGGTTATCACTGGGTGCCTGCATGACAAAGCCATTGCTCCCGGTGGCCTTTCTCCAGGACAGAGAGAAATTGAATGGGGCAATAGAGAGGGAGGGAAGAAGAGAGATACTTATAGCACTGCTTCAACTCTCATGAAGCTTCTTCCCTACAGGTGGGGACTGGGGGCTTAAACCCAGGTCCTTGCACATAGTGTGTTCTACTGGATGTTCTACCACACAGTCCCTCCTTCAAGACATTTTCTTTTTATACATTTTCTTTTTTCCCTCCAGGGTTATCACTGGGGCTTGGTGCCTGTACCAGGATTCCATTGCTCCTGTTGACCATCTCTTTTCCATTGTTGCTATTATTGCTGCTGCTGTTGGATAGCACAAAGTGAAATCTAGAGAGGAAGGGAAGACAGAGGGAGGAGAGAAAGATAGACACTTGCAGACCTGCTTCACTGTTTGTGAAGTGACCCCCCTGCAGGTGGTGAGCCGGGGGCTCTAACCAGGATCCTTGCACTTCACATTATGTGCACTTAACCCATAGTGCTACTGCCCAAACCCCTCAAGACATTTTTAAAAACCTGTGTTTGTGTGTTATGTGCCAGTTAGTGAACCTGGAGCTTGCATGGTATTGCAAAGCTGCCTCCAGCCCAACTTTTTTATTCTGTACTTCTTACTCCACCTTGCCTCCCATGTGGTCCCAGGTGGTACTCCTGTACCACCTATGATGCACATCCCGGTGTCTGGGCTCAAACCCTGGGACTGTGCACAGTCAGGTATGGACTCTACCTGCTGAGCTCTCTCCTGGTCCCTAATCCTCCTCTCTGTTGTGCTTATGGGCTCCCTTATGGTGCTACCAGGTCTGTGCTCTTCCTGCCTTAGGAGTGCGCTTCAGGCCTCGGCAGAATCCTGTGACTGATGTGTTCAAGCACTTCTGGTTCAGGTGCTCAGCAGATGTGTGCTGAGTAGCTGTCTCTCTCTCTCTCTCTCTCTCTCTCTCTCTCTCTCTCTCACACACACACACACACACACACGCACCTACCATAACTGTCCTGAAAACTGATTCACACACATACAGACAAAAATGTTTTTTTAATTATTTATTTTAATGAGAGAATACAGAAAGATCAGAGCACTGCTCAGCTCTGGCTTCTGGTGGTGCTGGAGATTAAACCTGGGACCTCAGAACCTCAGGCATGAAAGGCTTTTTGCATAGCCATTATGCTGTTTCCCCAGTCCCAATCTTTCTTTCAATTAATTGATCAATTAATCAAATAGAGAAAGAAATCAACAGGGAGAGAGGGCAAGAGAGAGACACACCCACAGCATTACTTCATTGCTGGGAGTAGGGACTTGAACCCAGGTCCTTGCACATTGTAACATGACCTCAACCAGGTGTGCCACTGCATGCCTATCATGAAAGAGCAATCTTTATAGAATAAAATGCAGAGTCTCATAATTAAGAACACTCATTTTATTTATTTATTTTAATTTTTATTTTTATTTATAAGATGGAAATATTGACAAGACTATAGGGTAACAGGGGTACATTTCCACACATTTCCCACCACCAGAACTCCATATCCCATCCCTTCCCTTGATAGCTTTCCTATTTATCCCTCTTGAGAGTATGGACATAGAGTCATTATGGGGTGCAAAAGGTGGAAGGTCTGGCTTCTGTAATTGCTTCTCCAAAGAACATGGGCATTGACAAGTCGATCCATATTCCCAGCCTGTCTCTTTCTTTCCCTAGTGGGACAGGGATCTGGGGAGGTGGGGCTCCAATACACATTGATGGGGTCATCTTCCCAGGAAAGTCAGGTTGACATCATGATAACATCTAGAACCTGGTGGTCCATAAGTTAGGGGAAAATATATACCTTAAAGCAAAAGTGCACAATAGTTTTCAGTGAGTCAATAAATGAAGCAAGCAAGTAGAAAGACCTAAAAATACACCTTAAAGGTGTCTAAAAAGACACATTAAAGTACCTAATGAAACAGTTTCTACTTAGACTTAGATACCCTCCTTACCTACCTCCTATTACACATCCTTCAATCACTCCACAGCTAACCTTGTCAAAGTAAGGGCTACAAAAGCTGAATAAGGGCAAGAGACTGGCATACTTTAATGGTGACTCTTTAGTCACTACCAGGCCACCCCATCACCTGAGGCCCTAGTCAGGGAGTCCTGGGATTCCCACACAGACATGAAGGACCTAGACCTCTAACAGATCCCTCTCTCCACTGTCACTGGTCATCTCCATCAGAAACAACATAATGGAACCCTTTGTGGGTCCCCATAGGACCTTTCCCTCAGTGTGGATCAACAATGGTAAGGACTGTTCCATTCTCTGAAGGCAGGTTGGATAACATACTGTATCTACTACCTGAGGAAGATGGCTCCTGAAATTAGTGCAGCCTGGAATGTTCCTAGCCGTGACCACAGAGTGAGAGGCGAGCTCAGACCTACAGGAATGCAGAGGTTACATAGGCTCCTATGCTGAATATGAGCCCCAGATCAAATTGATGGGTTTACAGTTAACAATATTTATATACTTTTCCTATATTTGGGAGCTACTCTCTTCCCTTATCCAGCTTTCTTATACTTTTTCCAACTATGACACCATCTCCCCAGACAATAGCCTGGGTCCACCTGCATATTAGCTTTCAGGTGCTGGCATAAACTAGTAAATATATACCTAAAATAGATCTAATATACCTAAAATAGAATATATGGAATATAATGGAATATACCTAAAATAGACCTACTAGCTTTTTCCAAAACAGAGACCCCAAATTTTCATCTGCATTATTCTTGCCTTTAGGTTCATGATTAGTCAACAATTTGTTTGGCTTTATATGTTAACTGTTTTTTCAGCCACCAGGTTCCAGATGATACCATAATGCCAACCCAGCTTTCCTGGGCGACAACCACACCTATGTATCCTGCCTGCCTCCCCAAATCCCTGCCCCACTAGGGAAAGAACACTCTTTAGAGTAAAGAACACAGAGCAGGATGTAGATCACAATGTGGAACACAGTTTAAAATGTGCAAGGCTCTTGGTTCAAGCCCCAGCACCACAAGAGAGCACTATGGCTGGAACAGGGGAAGCTCCTTGGATGGCATACACACACACACACACACACATGCACACACGCATGCATGCACGCACACACACACATACACACACGAGAAAAATGATTGGACATGAAGGTGGCACAGCAGCATTGCACAGGTATAAAGCTGGCGGGGGGGGGGGGGGAGAAAGTAAAAGTGAAAAGTCCCAGTTTCTGTTTCCTGTGTCTATTTTCCTGATTCCATCAGGCTCAGGTGAGAACTTATCTGATGCTGGTTCCAAGAGCAGCTTGTGGGAAGAGCCAGTGAGAAACTGAGTCTGATTCCTCCTTCCCCAGCAGACTGAGCTTCAACCCCGCCCCCTGTGGAATAGCCGGGGCCCAGTTTATTCCACTCCCTTCTAATTTGTGCTTCTTTCTCTGCAAAGTTTCTAAATGGAAATGGTCTCTGATTTTCAGGCTTTCTTTCTCTTTTTAAATTATTATTATTGTCACTAGGGTTATCACTGGGGCTTGGTGCTGGCACTTTGAATCTACTGCTCCTGGTGGCCACATTTTCCTTTTCTCCCCTCTTTCTATTTTATTTGATAGGATACAGGGAAATTGAGAGAGGAGGGATGATAGGGAGGGAAGAAAGGAGGGACAGTGGGAGGGAGGGAGCGAGGGAGAGAGAGAGAGAGAGAGAGCACTGCAATATTTGCTTCACCACTTGTGAAGCTTTCGCATACATGTGGTGAGTGGGGACTCAAACCCAGGTCCTTGTGCACGGTAACATGTGCTTCAACTAGGTGCACACCTTCTTCCCTTTCCTTTGGTAGCAGGGGGTGGAGAGACATCTGACCCACCAGCTGTGTCAGTTGTTCTGGCCCTGCCAAGACAACCACATGTGGGCCTTGGAATTCAGTAAACCTAGGCACTTTCTTCATAGCAGCCTTAAGTGCTGCTCACTTTTAAGCTGATAATTTTGTATGGCCCAAGAATGAAGTTATAAATATCCAGATAGCCTTGGCAGAAAGAAGGTTGCCCACCTCTGTCTTGAGGACAAACAGACTCTCTGTAGCCTTGAGAAGGGCTGCACAATGTTAAAGAACCTCAAATTAATAAGCAGCCACTGAGGAGTAGCCAGCCCACAACCACGTTCCCAAAATATACTCAGCTTCCAGAATAAGCAGGCAAAACAACAGTGCCGAGCCCCTCTAATAATATCTTCAGGAGAAGATTCTGGGAGGCTTGCAGCTAGCAGCAACCTCACTTTAGCTGCCCGCTCACACCCAGGGCAGGGCTCTGATTGCAGCCTCTGCTCTGGGCCCTGGGTGCAAACTAACCCCCTCTTGGGTCTGTTCTAGATCTGACGTAAGTCTTTTTTCTTCTTACAAAGTCCTCCCAGGGTATTGATGTGGAGCCTGGATTGAGAATCCTGGATGCAGATGGACAAACAGCAGGACAGAAAGGGTTGGCACACGGTGTATAGAGGAAGTTCTCAGTCCTGTTGCTGTAACCAAACCCCCCTCTTTCCACAGCGTGCTGGAGAAACAGTCTCCCCCACCCTTCCCATACTGGATGCCCCAGGAG
This sequence comes from Erinaceus europaeus, assembly GCF_950295315.1. Lineage (NCBI taxonomy): Eukaryota > Metazoa > Chordata > Mammalia > Eulipotyphla > Erinaceidae > Erinaceus > Erinaceus europaeus. Next base: position 50,740,957 of record NC_080167.1, read on the forward strand.
ACTGCTGGGGGTGGCCTTTGTAGGTTTCCTTGTGGACTGTGAGTCTCTCTGTCATCAGCGACTTTATTTCATATGTCAGATCATCATTGACAGCTAGTTCTCCTTTTTTTTTTTTGGAGTGATACATTTTTTAAATATTTTACTAATTTTATTTTATTGGATAGAGACAGAGAAAAATCAAAAGGGAAAGGGAAGATACAGAGGGAGAGAGATAGAGGAATGTGCAGCACTGCTCCATCGATTGTGACACTTTCCCACTCCCCACTGCAGGTGGAGACTGGGGCTTGAACCCAGGTCCTTGCTCATTGTAATGTGTGCATTCAATCAAGCATGCCTGGCCTATCTCTTACTCAGTCATAGACAAACAGACAGACAGACAGGCAGGCAGGCAGGCAGACAGGCAGGCAGACAGACAGAGAAGAGATACCACTGTACCACTCCGCCATCCATAGAGCTTTCTTGGTGCCATCAACAGTGCTCACATTTGGTGCCAAGTTTGAACTCAGGACCTTACACATGGTAAGATGTGTACTCTAACAGATGAGCTATCCCCAGGACCTAAACAGCATCTTCTTAAAATAAACTTATGTGGCAGTTTAAACTCCTCTGCTGGTTCAGTGTTTCCCAATGTGATTACAGTTTAAGCACAGCAACTGTACAGCTAGAGGTTGGATTAGCATATACAGAACCACATGGACCTGATATTACTTTCTCAAATAAAACAATTACTTAAAATATCTAAGAAAAAATATTTTAATTTTTGTTGTCACCAGGGTTATCATTTTGGCTCAGTGCTGGTACTACAAATCTACCATTCCTGGTACCCTAGTCTTTTTTTTTTTTCCTTTCTGTTTTATTTGATAGAACAGAGAGAAATTAAGAGAAGAAGGGGATGTAAAGAGAAGAGAGATCGACTCCTGCAGACCTGCTTCTCATGCACTCATGAAGGATCCTCTTCAGTGGGGGAGAGAGGGCTCAAACCTGGGTCTTTTCGCATGTATGTGCATTTGACCAGCCCCCTCTCACTTGGGGTTTGAAGGATATGTGTGCCTTCTACTTTGCAGGAGAGCACGGACAGTAAGAGAAGTGGTTTGGGATTGGATACCAGATCAATATAAAGGAAGTGAAAACTCCAAAGGAGGTGAGAAAGACTCAGGAAGTCCAGCATTTGGTGCAGTTGGAAGGCGCTGGGACTGCAGCTGCTCCATGAGTCTTCTCTCTCATCTGTGGCAGCCTGCTGGGCACAGAACCCTGCCAGAGGCATGTGCTGGTGGCCACAGAGCTGGGTCAGTCCATGGCTGGTCTCAATGCCTGAAGGTGATGGGTTTGTGAAGGATAATGACAAGGTGTCCTCAGGCCCAGGCCTCACCTCACCCTTGAGTTTGGGGTTTGTGTTGACAGTGTTTAAACAGGAGGTAAGAAGAGCTTGGGGGGTGGGAGCCTCTCAGAAAGTACCTGTCAATTGTTTGAGAGTTTGTGACAAATGCGTTCTGTGGCATGGGGAAAGGGACTTCAGCCCTGGGGTCAGATTTAGTAAATATTGAGTCAGTATCAGGCGCTGGCTTTTTGCTTTGTAATCCACAAACTGTGGCACAGAGCACAGAACTTCCGCTCTCCTACATCCCCCCCCCCCCCCCACACACACACACCTGCTTAAGCTCTGTTTCACTCTGCAGAAAGCCTTGCCTGATGCACTTGGAGACATACAAAAACACATCTCTTTGCCCTTTCAGCGGCTATTCAGTAAGTCACTTTCACTCTGTGTCCCTCTCACAGGGTCTCTTAAGTCTATTGTTTTCCCTCCCATAGGAAACAGGCTGCAAAGTGTAGCCCAGAATTGTTGGAGAGGCCGAGTTTGTTTACTGTGGTTAGAGGCTCCCCTGCTGTGAGCTACCCTTCTGAGATCTGTATGTGTTTCTCTGTTGGAGAACATTGAGGGATTTTCTTTTTCTTCTCTTCTCTTCTTTTCTCTCTCTCTCTCTCTCTCTGGAGTAAGGATGACGCTTCTCAGAGAAAGTTGTGCCCAGCTCCCTCAAAGTGAAGGGTTGGGGGTAAGCTGCCATGATGCAATAGCATCTTTCAAAGCCCAGTCTCTGCAGCTGCCATGGGGAGGGTGGGGGCCAGAGGCAGGAAATGACAGCTCTCAGCAGTTACCGCTTCCTAGGAGCTGAGACCTGAAAGGAAACCAGCCTCCTGGGAACATTTGTTCCCTCTGCTGTTTTCTTCGCTAATTTCTGAGACTGGCTTTCCTCTGGCCAGAACATTCTGTGAAATGCAGAGCTGCCAGCGTGCTGTTGTGAACCCGCCCTACAAAGGCCCTCGGTACGCTGGCAGCAGAGCTCAGCTGGGAAGGCACCTGCTTTATCAGGTTCACCACCCAGGCAGAGCTTTGTTGTTGTTCCTTCTCTCTCTGTCTCTGTCTCTATTTCTGTATCTGAAAGTCTGCCTAGAGCAGTAGCATTCTAGTGTCATAAGCCTCAATGCCCTGGGAAAGAGGAAGGACTGCAGAGGAAAAAGGGAAATTTCTTGCAAATTCCAGTGAGCTAAAAAGTATAGTCATCAGTTGACCACTTTCTCCTCCACCTTTCCAGAAGCTGGCAACGGGCTCCCCTCTGGGAGTGATGAGAGCTTATCACTTACCCAAAGGCTTTTGCACTGTTTGAGGGCACAACAGAAGCTGGTTTTAGTGCCTTCCCCAGTTTCTCCCCTAGCACCTGGGAGAAAGTTCTATTCCTAGTTATTATGCCATAATTATTGTGACATGAAAGCACTTCTACAAAACATGGGTGTGAATTGTTTGCTTTTGTCAAATTCAGATCCTAATGAATTAATCTATGCTGGTCTGGCACTAGCCTACTGCCTGCTAAGCATAAGAGCCTTCTATGTGACCAGAAGGCCAGAATGGGAAAGGTTTCCATCCGCAAAGGGCCCAGGAGACTTGACTCCAGCTCTTTCTTTTCCTTTCTTCTTCTCTTTTCTCTCTGTGTTTAAGACAGAGATGGAGAAGGGGGTGGGGGAACAATAGCACAGATGCTTCCTTCAATGCTATAGGAACTGGGTTTGAACCTGGGTCACATACATGGCAAGCAACACACTATCCTAGTGAGCTGTTTTGTTGTCCCAAGCCTGTTTCTTTTCTTTTTATATATTAAAAAAATTATTTAGGGGCCGAGTGGTGGTGCACCTGGTTGAGCGCACATGTTACAGTGTGCAAGGACTCAGGTTCGAGTCCCCAGTCCCCACCTGCAGGGGGAAAGCTTTGCAAGTGGTGAAGCAGGGCTGCAGGTGTCTCTCTATCTCTCTCCCTATCTCCCCCCCCTCAGTTTCTGGCTATCTCTATACAATAAATAAATAAAGGTAATTAAATTTTTTTTAAAGTTTAAAAAATATTTACTATTATTGGATAGAGACAGAAATTGAGAGGAAAAGGGGAGATAGAGGGAGACAGAGAGACACCTGCAGATCTGCTTCACCACTCATGAAGCTTCCACCCTGTAGGTGGGGACCAGGGGCTTGAACCTAGGACCTTGTGCACTATAATGTGTGTGCTTAGCCAGGTGTGCCACCACCTAGACCCCTAAGCCTTTTTCTTCCCCAGAGAGGCACTTGTGGCTGATAGTGACCAAAGTCACTGCCTGCAGGTGCAGAGCTCAAAAGGGACTCAAGTTGTATATTCTACTGGAGAAAAGTACTTAGCTGATGACATAGATTCCCACCAGGAAACTGACAGACTAATGACTTTGCCAGTTCATCCTTTTGTGGTCTGTTTATGTTTCTCCGGTCTCTCTGTCCCTGATTTCCTTGGGAAGATATTTCATGTATTTATTTATTACCAGAACACTGATCAGCTCAGGCTTAAGGTGGTACTGGGGACTGAACCTAGGAATTTGGTGCCTCAAACATGAAAGTCTTTTTTGCACAACCATTGTGCTGTATCCCCAGCTGTTGCTTCATTGATTTTTTAAAATTATTTATTTATAAAAAGGAAACACTGACAAAACCATAGGATAAGAGGGTTACAACTCTACACAGTTCCTACCACTAGAACTCCATATTTTATCCCCTCCCCTGATAGCTTTTCTATTCTTTATCCCTCTGGGAGTATGGACCCAAGGTCACTGTGGGATGCAGAAAGTGGAAGGTCCACCTTCTGTAATTGCTTCCCCACTGAACATGGGTGTTGACAGGTTGATCCATACTCCTAGCTTGCCTCTCTCTTTCCCTAGTGGGGCAGGGCTTTGGGGAATCGGAGCACCAGGGCTTCACTGATTTTTAACTTTATCTTCTTTGAATCTGAGGCTAATTATTAATTGCTTTGCTTTCTCTTTATGCTACCTACCTGTGACTCTGCAGAATGAATCCAAAGCCTTGATACCACTACCCAGCAGCCACCTGGAATGATTTTTTTCATTTTTTATTTTAAGGATTGATGGGGGGGCAGGTATGGAGAAACAGGAGGAAAGATACCACAGAACTACTCCACCATCTATGGCCCCCCTCCCCCGCTGTTGTCCATGGTGCTACCAGGTGGTGCCAGGAGGAGAGATACCACAGAACTACTCCACCATCTATGGGCCCCCCTACCCCGCTGTTGTCCATGGTGCTACCAGGTGGTGCCAGGAGGAGAGATACCACAGAACTACTCCACCATCTATGGGCCCCCCCTCCCCTGCTGTTGTCCATGGTGCTACCAGGTGGTGCCAGGAGGAGAGATACCACAGAACTACTCCACCATCTATGGGCCCCCCTACCCCGCTGTTGTCCATGGTGCTACCAGGTGGTGCCAGGAGGAGAGATACCACAGAACTACTCCACCATCTATGGGCCCCCCCACCCCCGCTGTTGTCCATGGTGCTACCAGGTGGTGCCAGGGATTAACCCCAGGGCCTCATGTCTGGTAAGGTGTGCACTCTACTGGGAGATATGTCTTTTGGCCCCCTAAATTTTTTTCATGACACTTTCAAGGAAGCCAACCTAGACTACCTGTCTGTTCTCCCTGTGTTGTGCTAGGTAGGTGCCTGTGTGCCTGTGTGCTAGGTAGGTGCCTGTGCTGTGGTAGGTGGATTATGGGGGTGGATGGTAGTTCCTCTGGGAAAGTCAAACAATAGCCCTGGTGTCAGGTGACCCCTGTGGTCAGAACACTACCAATTATAGCTTCTCTAAGCTTTGACTCTGTTTCCAACCTGGTAGCAGCCTGAGAAAGCTCTCTGTGCTTTCCCCACCATCACAGAGGACACCCCCTTCTCCCTTCCTGTTAGCCCACCTCCAGCACCCCCTAGACCAGCAGCCTCCCATCAGGGTACCTTGTCTGACTGCAAAGCTGGCCCACTTCCCTTTCCTTTTCAGTAGTTTTCGTGATTTACTGAGCTGAAACCAGCCTCCTCTCTGCAGACCTTGTGAGCTCTGGCCCGGAAACCCCATTCCAGCCAGGGTGGGGCTCTGTCTGGATGCTCACAGAACCTCCATGGCATAATCGCTCTAGATATGCACTGGGAGGAGGATGGCACACAGCATCTATCCTTGTTTTTCTGGGACTCCTCGCCCTTTGGTTTTTGAAGATAAGGATTTGAAAATAATTATCCTTTATCCTTGGTTTCAATTTAAAAGTCTGAAATTTCCCATCAAGTCTGTAATTGGACAACTGGAGAGTGGAATTTTCCTTTGTCGTGTTAGTCATCAACGTCTATACCAGGGATGAAGGTACCTTACCAAAGAGGCATCAGTTCCCGCCAATCAACGACATCAGGCAGGTGGTACTCAAAGGGGCTGGGTGCAGGCGCTTAGTTCTCCCAAAAGTCCACCAGCTAAGTCCCACCCCAGCTCTCTGGCATGGCCAGTCAGCCTTTCCTCAACACCAAGAGAAGTATTCTGCAGATACTGTGGCCAAACTCCTCACTTCCAAACACATAGAACCCATAAGCCTCTTAGGGGAATTAAGGTCCTTAGAGCACAGTCTTGCCCAGAATAATCATTCAGTGCCCAGTATCGGCTGCTGCTGCGTTTCCTCCACCCCCACCCCCAGTATTAACATCCTGGGCTGCCACTGTCACTCCATCATGCTTGCCTCACCTCTCACTGTCCTTGAACCTCTCACTCATTTCCCCTTCTTTTTTTTTTTAATTCTTTCTTTAAGCCATTTTTAAAATTTGTTATTGGATAGAGACAGAGAGAAACTGAGAGAGAAGGGGGAGATAGAGAGGAAGAGAACAGAGAGACTCCTGTAGACCTGCTTCACTGCCAGTGAAGTGACTCCCCTGCATGTGGGGAGCCGGGGGCTCGAATCGGGATTTTAACCGGTCCTTGCGCTTTGCGCCACATGTGCTTTACCCGCTGCGCTACCGCCCGACTCCCTCATTTCCCCTTCTTGCTTTTACCCACATAGCCCCTCTGCTTCGGTTCTCTCTCTCTCTCTCTCTCTCCTTCTCTCTCTCTTTCTCCCTTCCCATGATCTGTAGTTCATCTCTCATCTTTCAGTTGCTTCATAAATGCCACCTCCTCCAGGAGGCTTCTGAAATGCCAGGTGTGTCCTAGGATTTTATTCTCTTAAATCTGGGGTCAGTTAGCTTTTTCTGAAAAGGCCCCAGTAGTAACTTTCCAATTGTGCCTGCCATATAGGTGACTGCTTGACCTCACTGTTGCATGGCCAAGGCAGCTGTAGATGAACTGCGTGGAATGTGTGGACTGAGTGCCAGTGAAGCTTTATTTGTACAGGAAAGTGGCGGGTCAACAGATATTAGTTTACCATCCCCTGTTTCAAGGCACTCTGTTATTTTTCAGTGTATTGTGAATCTTTGTTTGTGATCTCTTCCTCTGGGCTAAAGCTTGTTAATTACAAGGAGTGCTTGGAACCCATTTCTTCACCTACAAGGCGAACATAGCAGGCCCTTGCTTAATTAAACTTTTATTCAGTAAATGAATGAATAAAATGGCCCTGAAATAGACATTGAAGTAATATTTTACTTATTGATTGACACGAGACAAAGGAAAGAAAGAGAGAAAACCAGAACATCATTCCAGCTCTTGTGATGCTGGGGACTGAACTCAGAACTTCTTATTTCCAAGCCCAATACCCTAGCCACTGCACCACATGAGCTTTCTTTTTTGAGGCAGCTCGATGTGAGGTGATGTTTGGGGATGTGTTGATTCCCATGAGACTTGTCTTGCTCCATGAAAGCCTTGCAGTCGGGGCTGTCTGTCAGCAGCTGGGGCCCAGGGCTATTGAAGGTGAGGAGTACTCTACCCCTGTCCCAGCCATGGAGCCAGTGCTGACATGTTCTCTGTCCTGTCATTTCCTGCCCCATGCTCTGAGGGAGTTGGGACCCTGGGCACTTCTCCAAGGTGCAGATGTGATTTATGATCAGGAATGAGAATCAAAGTTACAAGAAGCTATCTACTTGAGAAATGTGAATTCTTGCTTTTCTGGTTGAAAATTAAGTATTATCTTTTTCTTTTGTTATCCTTCACGTCAAGCCAACGTTTTTTCAGGTAGACAGAGAGAAAGTGGGAAAGACACCACAGCACCAAAATTTCCTCCAGTGTAGTGGGGGCAGGCTCATACTTGAGCCATGTGCGTAAACAAAGCAGGTACACTACCCAGGTGAGCTATCTTGCTGCCCTCCGCCCCAAGAAACTTTAAGTGAGAGGAAAAGCTCCCAGGTAGGGCACATATTTGTAATGAAAGTGACTTCACATGTAGGCCTTCAGTACTGATGTCCCTGTGCCCTGGAATTTTTCTACAATATCTCCCACCTCTCTTTCCGCTCTCTTTTCAAAGCTAAGGGTAACACAGTGCTTCTCCCAAAGCAGTGATCCTGCTGCCCCAGGTAGACAGGGATATCAGACCATGCATGTAGGGGCCGGGAGATGGCTCAACTGGCAAAGTGTGTGTTTTACTGGGCTAATACCGCAGGTTCAAGCCCTGACACCACAAGTGAAACTATAGACAGCATCAGGGAAGCTCCCTGGATGAGAGAATTGTGTTGTGGTTTCTTTCTTTCACCCCTCACTCATTAAAAAAAAAAGTGTGTGGAGGTGCGCTGGGCAGTAGCACACTGGGTTAAGCCCACAGTGCAAAGCGCAAAGACTCATTCAAGGATCCGTGTTTGAGCTCCTGGCTCCCCACCTGCAAGGCGTTGCTTTGCAAGCTGTGAAGCAGGTCTGCAGGTGTCTGTCTTTCTCTCTCTCTTTCTATCTCCCCCTCCTCTCTCAATTTATCTCTGCTGTATGCAACAACAACATCATCAGCAGCAGTAACAACAGCAATAAAAATAGCAACAACATTGGGGAAAAAAGATGGCCGCCAGGAGCAGTGGATTAGTAGTGCAGGCACCAAGCCCCAACAATAACCTTAGAGACAAAAAAAAAAGAAGAAGAAGCAGGGTGGGCAGGGGAGATAGTATAATGGTTATTCAAAGAGACTGTCATGCCTGAAGCCTCCAGGCCTCACGTTCAATCCCCACCACCACCATAAGGCAGAGTTGAGCAGTGCTGTGGTAAAAAAAAAAAAAAAAAAAAAAAAAGAGGAAATTGGGGGCCAGGTAGTGTTGCACTTGGTTGAGTGCACATGTTACAATTCGCAAGGACTCAGGTTTGATCCCCTGGTCTCCACCTGCAGGGCGAAAGCATCACAAGTGGTGAAGCAGGGCTGCAGGTGTCTCTCTGTCTCTCTCCCTCTCTATCACCTCACCCCCTTCCCTCTCGATTTCTATCTGTCTCTATCCAATAAATAAATAAAGATAATTTTTTTAAAAAGAGGAAATTAGGCTGGGCAGACACTTAGTGATATTATGGCACATGTGTGAGGCCCTGGGTTCACCCTCCAGCGCTGCATGAGAAATAAGCACGTGAAGGTGTAAGTTACAGAATGTCTCAGGTTCCAGCACTACAGTCTTCTCTCTTTAAGGAAGGGCAGCTGCTCCTTGGCTGCAGAAAGACTGCCTGCATGCTTGGACCTCAGCCATGTCATCCCCTGAAAGCAGCAGCTGAATCTGCCCCCCCAGTTCCCCTGCTCCCTGCTGTGAAAATGAAAACCCTTCCTGTGCTTCTCCAGTACTCAAGTACTTAGGCACTTGGCGCACTGTTCTGAGCTGCACTGGCTAGTGTGCGGGTCCCCACAGCAGCTGCACCTGCTCCTCCCCATTGGTTGACCCTGGGCGCCATCCCAGGTGTAGGGTGCAGACGGGAGCCACAGAGAACCCCCCCCAGAGACATCAGGGCATACAAGAGACAGAGGCCCCAGAGCTCCAGAGAAGGTTAGTGCATATTTAGTGAGCATTTATTATGTGCCAGCCACCAGGGAACGGAAACACACCCCTTTACTGGAGCAGGCAGAGTGGGCCTGGAGCAGGCATGCTTACTGCAAAGTTGGACTCCTTCTGGAACCTTAACAATCACCTCCCCACCCTGGCCCGTGCTCTTTATAAACTTGCCACCATCTCATAGATGCTTATGGTATCAAAGCGTGGGGTGGGGCAGTCAGGGCTTCCGGGATGAAGATGGATCCTCTGGAGGGGGAGGAGGGAAGCGACAACATCTCACCAGGTAGGATGTGTGTCTTGTCACATGCTTGGTCCAGGTTCTAGCCCTGGCACCAAGTGGTGATACTATGGCACAGGGGGGAGGCTCTGGTGTCTCTCCCTTCCTTTCTTGAATGAAAACGTATGCCTGGGAGCAGTGAGACTGAACATCACAGTACCACTAGGGGAAAAAAAAAAGAAATCTGTATTGATAGTAACTGGGGAGGCAGTTAAGCAGGTAAAGCATAGGACTTACAGGCATGAGTCCCAGGTGTCATCCCTGGTGTCACACATGCCGGAGTGATGCTTTGGTCCTCTTTCTCACACACTCATGAAATAAGAAAAGACACCTTTTAAAAAGGTGAGGAAGAAGTGTGATCTGTGCTGACAGATGCCTGAAACTTCCTTGACATTTTGTTGTCACCTGCAAGTCTGCAGATGGGAACCTCCCAGCCAGGCTGGGAGTGCAGTTAACCCCTGGACTGCCTCTCTCCTCACAGTGACTGTTAGATGGCACACTCTCTGTGCCATGTGCCAGGCCTGGATATAGCAGTCTATTTTTGTAGGTCTACAGAGCCCAGAATATCCCAATATGTGCAATGTGATGTCATCTTTGCAATTGTGGGGGGGAGGGGCTGAGGAGAGGATGGAGGAGTCAGCTGCAGTCAGCAAAAATGCACACATGGCTGTTCAGTGGAGATGCACAGGGAGCCACAGACTTGGGGTGGGCAGTCACCCCATAAATCAAGGAAGGAACTAGATGGAGATTATCTGGGTCATGTGATGTTTTACTGTCTTGAGCTATAACATTATAGGCCAGATTGGGGTTAAAGGATCAAGAACCCTATTTAAAACAATTTTTTTAATTGTTTATTAGTGATTTGACTGGGCTTTAACAAACTTAAATTTATTTCAGGGACATTATTTCACACCCACACATGCTAAGTGAAGGTCACCCCACCCTCCACCAAAGTTCTGTGCCTCCCCACATAACCAACATAGTTCTCAAAGAGAACAGTTACCATTTTTTGCACATTCATTTTAGTCATCTCTGTTTCATTGAACATATAACCTGTAATTAATTTCTTTTTTCCTTCTTCCCGCCCTTCCTCCTCCTTTTACCAGAGTCCTGCTCAGCTCTGGCTGATAGTGGTGCTGGGGAGTGAACCTGGGACCATTGAGGTTCAGGTATTAGAGTGTTTGCATAACCATCATGCTATCTTCCCACTCTATCTCATAATTCCTTTATCCAGTCACCTGTCATTGGGTTTCCATATTTTGGCTATTGTAAACAGTGCAGCTATAGTCATAGGGGTGCATATATTTATTAATATGGCACTAAGGAATGAACCCAAGGATGGCCTTAATGCTATTGAATGAGCCCCATATCAGCGTGCATTATTTTTTAGAGAGGAGGAGAGAGAGCTGTGGAGTTTCCTCAGTACCATTCAGGGTGCCCCTGAATGCTGGGACTAGAACTTGGCAGGGTCTTTAGCATAGTAGGGTGTGCACGCTACCAGGTGAGCTATCTCTTGGTCCCAGCTGTACTCTGAAGGGTTGATAGAGATGCAGTCCATTTGAGAGGACAGGGTGTTGGCTCATGGGCTCCTTGGTATTGATTGGCATCTTGGCACCTGGATCAGGTGATGAGGGGATGCTGAGCATCTGGTCTACCAGATCCAGGGAGGTCTCATGACATCTGGGATTCAGCTGACCTCCTGGGAGGAGACAGTGCCTCCCCACCAGGAGCAGGACTCCCCACCAGGAACATAGAAAGAGGGACAGAGGGACCTGCACTGCCCCCTGCAGTACTCATCTACACGTGGATGTCCCAAATCCTCCCCTGAGCCCCCCATGGAAGCTGTCTGCTGCGGAGTGACAGGTCCACAGCAGCAGAGATGCAGGCAAAAAGGGACAGTCCTTGTGCTTCAGCTTTTCCTCTCCTATGCCAGCGGGCATGTAGGAGCGCACATGTGAGCTCCAGGCATTTGAGGTCTGGCACCCCTGCCTGGAAGCATTAACACAGCTTCCAGGGGGCTCAGAGAAGAACTTGGGCTGTCCACAGTGTGGGCTCTGGAGATGAGAACAATGCTGACATTATGCCAGTTCCTTACAATCAGCCAGAGAGTGAGCTGATCAACATTATCGATAACAGTGGTGACTGTGTTGGTGTTGCATACTGATGCTGCAGTGACAGGCAGTAATGAAAATGATAACATCAAGAATCAGCATGAGAAGGCTGCAGTGCGTGTGCTAAGGCAGAAAGCCAGCCAGCTAGCAGCACACATTCAGATTTTATAAGAAAATGTCAAATGGTAGAAGGCTGAAAAAGGGCTGGGGAGATAGCATAGTGGTTATAAAAAAGACTTTCATGCCTGAAAAATTCCAGGTTCAGTCCCCTGGACCACCACAAGCAGTGCTATGGGGTCTCTCTCTCTCTCTCTTTAAATTATCTTTATTTATTTATTGGATAGAGACAGCCAGAAATTGAGAAGGAAAGAAGTCATAAAGAAGGGAGAGAGACAAAGAGACACCTGGCATACTGCTTCACCACTCGCAAAGCTTTCCCCGTGCAGGTGGGGACCGGGGGCTTGAACCTGGGTCCTTGTGCATTGCAATATGTGTGCCCAGCCAGGTGCACCACCACCCAGCCTCTCTCTCTTTCATTAATAAATAACTATTAAGGACTCAAGTTGTGGCATACCCTTGAGTGTACACATCAGGCACAAAGACCTACCTGCAGTGGGTATGCCCCATGAGCATTGGAGCAGGTCAGCAGGTGTCTATCTTTATCTCTCCCTTTCTAGCCCACTCTCAGCTTCTTTCTGTCCTATCAAATAAAACAGGAAAAAAAAAATGAATAACTAAAAGAAGATTGTAGAAGTGCCCAACCTAGAAGCAAAAAGAAGGGGGAAATGCCCAGTGAAGCAGATTCAATGCCTATCTCCTGTGTCAGTAGAAACTGGGGGTTGGGGGGAGGCTCCCCAGTCTGCCTATAGGACAGATAGCAGTAGCTACTGAAGCTGTGCACCCCAAGATGGACCCCACGTTAACTCAGACATTGTCTGTAGCACCTGGGAAGAGTCCCCACTCTGCTGTCTACTCATGTTTTGTTTTCATGGTAAGGAAACACAAAGAACTCAGGGAACTGGGGTTTTGATTCCCAGGAAATCCCATCTCCTTTGCTTAGCAAATGTTGAGCTGGTGAACCGAGGCAGTCTCTCCCTCTGAGCAAGATTAGTGTCTGATCATGAAAGACCTTTCCTTCTTGTTTACTTGCCCACACAGGGCAGCATGCTCAGAGCTCTTTCAGTCTTTCCTGGCTCTTTTGTGGCCTTCTGTGAGCTATAAGTTATAAAGGATCCTTTCATTTCTCCTGTTTGGCACTAGAGAATAAACCCAGGGCTCACACGTGCACAGTGCCCCTGAGTGTACCCCCCAACCCAGTTTTTCATTCTTTATTTTGCAGAGAAGTAGAGAAACAGAGGGAGGAGATAGAGGGAGAGACACAGAGAGGATAGACAACACAGCTGATCCATCCATTTCTCCACCATCCTATGGACACCTGAGGTTGGCTCATGGGTGCGGGGAAGCCTCCTCCCATGTGGAAGAGGTGCTCCCTCTTCAGTGATGCAGTGCTATGATTTCATCTTACCAAGAAAACCCATGGAGCCCAGGAAGTTGAGGTCAGGAGACAGGATGGGGCAGAGCAGCAGGACACCAGGTCAGGTCCATGGCTTCTGAGCCAGCCCCAGGGCTCCGAGCATGGGGTGAGGAGAAAAGGCGCATACGTGCACCCATGTAGGCCTGGCCCTCTCACTCCCTCAAGGCTGGAAGTCCTCTTGGAAACAGGAGTGATCAGGAGGCCAAAGTAAACAGCTAGCCTCCTGCTGGCTCAGAGGGACTGTGCCCACAGCCATGCTCAGACAGCCTGAGGGTACAGGAAGCCAAGCAGGGGAGGGCCCGGCAGAGCTAGAGTACTGGTACCCCTGACTGCTAGTGGCAGAAGCTCTTTTCCTGAGTTTTCCTCCAGTCCCACAGCATAGGGGTGGGGTGCATGCATCTGGGACAGTTCTGTCTGGAGCCCAAGCAGTGGGTGAACCACATCCAGCAGGGGAGGACTCTCTTACCCCTGGGGTCCCAGGGTTTCTGCCCCAGCCTAGCATTCTCCTCTGCTCCCAGGACCCTTCTGGACAGAAAAGCTTCCACAGTCAGAATGCTAGGCCTTAGAGAGACTGGGACGACAGAGGATTTGGGGAGGGGAAGCCCAGTCTCCCCCATGTGGTCCTGCTTCACTCCATGAATGTGCAGGAGCCACAACTAAGGACCTGGACCCCGAGGTCCCCTGACAGTGTGGGAACCTTGGACAGTCCTCCCAGGGAGAGACCGGCTGGCAAGGACTTGAATTTGTGGCTTCCTGGCCATGCCAGCATGGGAAACAGCCTCCCCATCCAGATATAGTTCTGTTCCTGCCCCAAAGCTGGGTCAGGGGCCACACATGGGTGCTGTGATCTCGTAGCACCTACAGATCTGCAGCAGGCCAACCCCACGTTGAGTACCTGCTTTTCCATCCCAAGGATTCCGGGAGCTAGATGTCACCATACTTCTCAGCTTGCCAGCTATGAGGCCCAGACTCTTACCTATCCCCCTGTGGAATGATTGAATGCCCATTTACCCATGATGCTGCTAGGTTTTTGTTTTCCATCTCTGCTGGGGTCTAGCTGCCACTTGGCACTTAGTGCACTAAGGTACACAGTGTGAGTCCGAGGCCCACTGCTCACACAGAGGAACACAGAGCAGCTGCAGTCCCAGTGCACTGAGTGCTGGACCACCCAACTCTTTCCTACCTCCTTTGGAGTTTTCACTTCACCTACTTGTTGTGGTTATGCTGGAGAGAGCTTTTTAGATCTCCTTAAAAAGTAACTTTGGTTCCTACTCATGACCACAGAATGTGAGCTCAGATCTACAGGGATGCAGAGGTCACACAGGCTCCTAAGCTGAACATGGGCCCCAGATCACATCAGATTGATGTGATCAACAATATTTACAACAATATTGACACAATATTTACACCCCTTTCCCATATTAGGGAGCTACTCTCTTCCCTGATCCAGTTTTCTGGTCCTTTTCCCAGCCATGACATCATCTCCTCAGACAATAACTTGGATCCACTGGCATATCAGATTTCAGGCTCAGGGGCAAAAAGAAAAAGGAAAAGAAAAAAAAAAACCTAGTATAGCCACAGGCCCTTTGGAATTTAACTAAAATATACCTACTAGCTATCTACAAAATGGAGGACCCCCCCAACTCTTCATCTGCACTATTCCAGCACTTAGGTCCATGATTGGTCAACAATTTGTTTGGCTTTGTATGTTAACTCTCTTGTCAACCACCAGGTTCCAGATGCTAGCATGATGCCAACCAGACTTCCCTGGACAGATAACCCCACCAATGTGTCCTGGAGCTCTGCTTCCCCAGAGCCCTGCCCCATTAGAGAAAGAGAGAGACAGGCTGGGAGTATAGATCGACCTGTCAACGCCCGTGTTCAGCAGGGAAGCAATTACAGAAGCCAGACCTTCCACCTTCTGCATCCCACAAGAACCTTGGGTCCATACTCCCAGAGGGTTAAAGCATAGGAAAGCTATCAGGGGAAGGGATGTGATACAGAGTTCTGGTGGTGGGAATTGTGCAAAGTTGTACCCCTCTTATCCTATGGTTTAGTCAATGTTTCCTTTTTATAAATAAAACATTTTTTAAAAAAAGCAACTTTGGGGGTGCCAGGCGGTAGCGCAGTGGGTTAAGCACACATGGTGCAAAGCGCAAGGATCAGCGTAAGGTTCCTAATTTGAGCCCCCTGCTCTCCACCTGCCGGGGAGTGGCTTCACAGGTCTGCAGGTGTCTATCTTTCTCTCTCCCCCTCTCCCCCCCTCTCAATTTCTCTCTGTCCTATACAATAACAATGACAGCAATAACAACAACAATAATAGCAACAATGATAAACAACAAGAGCAACAAAAGGGAAAAAATAGCCTCTAGGAGCAGTGGATTCATAGTGCAGGCACCAAGCCCCAGCAATAACCCTGGAGGCAAAAAAAAAACAAACGGAACTTTGGAGGCCTGGCACTGGCATACCCAGTTGAGCACCCACATTACCATGTGGCAAGGACCGAGGATCAAGGCCTCAATGTCCACCTGCAGGGGGCACACTTCACAAGCAGTGAAAAAGGTCTGCAGATGCCTCTTTCTCCTCAATTTCTCTCTGTCCAATCAAAAGAAAAGAAAGAGGAAAAGAAGGAAAGAAGGAAGGAAGGAAGGAAGGAAGGAAGGAAAGAAAGAAAGAAAGAAAGAAAGAAAGAAAGAAAGAAAGAAAGAAAGAGAGAGAGAGAGAGAGACTACCCAGGAGTCCTGGAGTTGTCATGCAGGCACAGAACCTTAGTGATAACCCTGGGAGGAACAAAAATAAACAAACACAGTAAAAAGCAACTTGGGGGCTACATGACACTGTGGATAATTGTGGTCCACAAACCAGACATTGAATTATTGAAAATTATTTATAAGTAAAAATTGGTACTCCCTGGCAAAGTCCTCTCCCCTCTCCTGCCTTTAACTTTTCATCAGTTCTCTCTGGTAGGTCCTGTTGGTGGGTTTCCCTGTGTGTGATACCCTGAAGGCTCCTCCTTGTTGTCCACCTACCAGTCTTCCTCCTTCCATGGCTGGTCAGGCTGTGACTGGCAGGGACCACTGTCTTAGTTTGAGGCACAGGACATGATTCAGCATTTGTATACACTACTATGTGGCCACCACAGTAAGTCCAGTTACCACCCCTACCTGACCTGGTTTACACGTACAGTTACTCCACACATAAACTTATCTGCTTATGAGGAGAACTTTTCCCATCTGCTCTCAGCAACCCTGAGGAAATATATAGTAGGAGTCACTGTAGTCTCTGCTGTAACAGTGCATTGGACTTTATTTATCTGAAAATGGGGATTTCAGACCTTTGACCCCCGTCATTCATTTCACTTGCTGCCCCCCCACCTCTGGTGAGCACCGGGCTGTTCCTTGTGCCTCTGTGTTTGGCTTTGTTTCTTGTTTCTGCTTTTAGATACTGCATGTAAGTGAGCTCATACAGTTCATCTTTGACTTATTTCATTCTTCATAATGTGCACCCATGCTTTGTAAATCACAGTATTTTCGGCTTTGGATGGTTGATTAACAGTCTGTAGTATGGTGTGTGTTTCTCCTGCATCTTCTCCATCCATTGTTCCACCCACACCAAGAGTCCATGCACCCACCTATACACCCACCCATGCATTCATTTATCTACCCATCCACCTACCCACCCATGTATGCATCCATCCACCCACGTACCCATTCATTCGTCTGTGGACACGTGTTGTCTCTGTGTCTTGGCAATTGTAGACAATTCGCTGTAGCGAACCCATGCATGAGGAAACACTTTAGGGTCTTGATTTTATTTCTCATTTCTTTTCTACAGAGACCAGAAGTTGGGCTTCTGAACCACATGGTAGTTTTATTGTTAATCCTTTGAGGAAACACCATACCATTTTGCATAGTGACTGCACCAACTTCCCTTCCCACCAAGTCTACCTGCTCATTCACACCTCTCCACTTTCCCCTTTATGGCAAGTGCCAGGCAGGGACCTGTCATGGCTTTGCATTTCCTGGAGAATTAGTGATGTCAGGGAAAGACTTGGAATTTGAGGAGACTGGAGCCAAGATAGGTGAAGGAAAAAGGAGCTTTATTCACATGGACTGAGAGCCCAGGTTACCCTGTAGACTGTCGGCCTTGAATGGAAGTTTTAACAGTGTCTATATACTATGGCATGGAAGCAAGCAAAGTTAGCTTCAGGTTACAGAATCAGTAGAGTGGTTATCATGGTTAGGTATGTACCCGGGGTTTGGGTGCAGGGAATCTTGTTTTCCAGAAATGAGGGATTGGGGGAAATCCGGTCCTTCAGGGTCAGGAATGAGGGAGTGGGCAAGATTACTGGAATTCCCCTCAGTTAAAATTTTCTGAATTCTCTCTAGCTTCCCTCTCAGTGATGGTGGACACCTTCTCCTTGTACTGTTTGACCAGGCTAGGTCTTGATTATTGGTTCTGATCACTGAGAGATGGGAAAGGAGATCTCTGGAGCTCTGCAGTAGCACATTGCCTTGCTGTTCACACTTCGACTTGGGACAAGAATCTACATTTCACTCTTCTTTCTTTGAAGAAGAGAGGTAGGGAGGGAGGATTAGAAAGGACATTGGGTGGGTGCAGTGTCTTCCCTGGGTGATGTAGGTGGCAATCTGGGGTGGGCTCTGACACCTGCCAGAGGAGTGTGCTGTCAGGCTTCAGCCACTCATCGAAGTTGAGAGGTAGCATAACAGTTATGCAAAATGGCTGACATGCCTGTGGCTCTGAGGTCCCGGGCAGGTACCTCCTGCCACTAGAAGCCAGGTTTCACAGACTGCTCTGTCTGATGAGTACCCATTTCTGTGCCTCAGTTTCTCCATCTGTATACCAAGAAGCTAAAATCACAGTGCTCATCTTCAAGTTTGGGAGAGGTCATGTGCACATGAACGGATAAAAGCATCAGGACAGCTTCCAACTCATGCTCTGTGTCCAGGAAACATTACTCACCTGTCTCAAGGTATGCTCTCTGTGTGCCCTTTGATTCTTCTCCCTTTCATGTCTCCTCCCTTAAATACTTTTCCAAATAGTTTGAGAAAATCTTTAGCTAACATGAGACCGGGCAACATGAAGCACAAGGACTGGTGTCGTTTGGGGATGGTGCGTCAGGAGGTTAAATTGAGTAATGCTGGTGTTAGGTGAACCCCCCTCTTGTGTGAGCCAGACACCTCTGACCTCTGCAACCACGACTGTGCACAGTGATAATGGAGGATGGCTGTCTGCAATGGTTTCTGGTGTCTGCAGAAATAAATAAGCTTTGCTTATTTACTTTTTATGTGGTTCTGGAGAATAAACTCAGGTTCTGAAGCAGGGGTGAGGAATCTTTTTCCTGCCAAGGGACATTTGTATACTTATCACATCATTT
The DNA here is from genome assembly GCF_950295315.1 of Erinaceus europaeus. Lineage (NCBI taxonomy): Eukaryota > Metazoa > Chordata > Mammalia > Eulipotyphla > Erinaceidae > Erinaceus > Erinaceus europaeus. The sequence goes on from NC_080167.1 coordinate 50,759,534, forward strand.
GAAAGCCATACCAAATTATCAACTTAAAAACCAGCACTTAACATTGTTGTGAAGAAAAAACAAAAAACAAACTCCAGGACCAGAGGAGATGATTGTAACTTGTGGGTCAGACATTCCCTGCCCTTGCACTGCTTAGTATCCTACTTGGGCTGATCTTTTCATTCTGTATTTCCTCTGTGAAAGAGAGGAGAGAAGGAGACAGAGAGAGTGTCTTACTCTAGAAAGAGGTAGAGCTTCTCCAGTGCTGTCCATGGCACTCCCATGCAATGCTGGGAGTTGAACACAGGGCCTTCCACATGGAAGGCACATGACCTACCTGGTGAGCTCTCTCCCAGACTTCAACAGAAGTATTTTGCATATAACCAAGCCCGCCCCCCCAGACTAGAGAAGGTTTGAGAAGTAAAACAATTTCCTCCAGTAAAATACTCTCTATGATGCATTAGATAAAGGCGCCATTGGACCACCAAAATATCGCTCATTTGGATATTGTGCTGCTTTGCCATGTGTGCAACCTAGGTCCAACCCCAGCTCCCACTGCACTGAAGGATGGCTCTTTCTTTTTCTCTCTGCCTCTGCCCAGAAAGAAAAAGAAGGAAGGAAAGAAGGAAGCAGGCAGGCAGGCAGGCACCATTTTTAGTCCTTTCTCTTTCTATTATCACCAAATGATTGGCACCCACAGCTTTACTTTAAGCTTCAGGACAGAACAGATACTTTCAAGGACATTTTCCCCCTCCTTTCCTTCCCTACCTCCTTTCTTTCTTTCTTTCTTTCTTTCTTTCTTTCTTTCTTTCTTTCTCCCTTCATTCCCTCCCTTTCTCCTTCCTTGCTTCCTTTACTTCTCCCCACCCTTCCCTTTCTCTCCCATCACCTTTCTTTCCTATTGGGTTTTCACATCCAGTAGAAATCATCACCCCAGGTCCCATTCCCTCACTAGTGAGGATAGTCTGGGCTGGCTGTACAGGAACCTTTCAGTCACCTCCTGGTCCTGTATCACCATACAGGGTAAAGGACTCCCGGTAGATAGTGTGGGCTTTGTAACCAAAGGAATTTGAGAGCCATTCAGTGACACGTGTACTTCCCAGGAACACCTCCATGCTCCCCTGAGTGGACTCAGGTCCCAGTTCCCTCAGTGCCAACATAAAGCAGAGCCCTTCCAGCATCCTCCTGGCCTGTTTCCTTTGCCCTGTCGATCTTTGCAGACAACTTGGAGGACACCAAAGACTTTTCCTTTTAAAAGGAACAGACATTGAAATCCAAGGGAACATTTTCAGTTTACCTTGGAGGAAAGCTGAGAGTTAGACACAGAAAGAAATGGCTCTGATGGAGAAAATACAGATGGCAGGGGCCTGTGTTTATTTTGTTTAATTATTGTTACCACCAGGAATGCTGCTGGAGCTCAGTGCCTGCACATTGAATCCACTACTCCTGGTGGCCTTTTTTTTTTCTTTTTCTTTTTTCCTTTTACTTGTTTGGACAGACAGAAATAATAGAGAAAGGGGAGATAGAGAAGAAGGGGAAGAGAAATACCTGCAGCACTGCTTCATTGCTCGTGAAGCTTTCCCCCTGTAGGTAGGGACTGGGGGCTTGAACGAAGGTCCTTGTGCATAGTAACTTGTGTCCTTAACTGGGTACACCACTGACATTATATTTATTTGTTGGATAGAGACAGCCAGAAATTGAGAGGGTCGGGGAGATAGAGATGGAGAGAGACAGAGAGATACCTGCAGCCCTGCTTTACCACTCATGAAGCTTTCCCCCTACAGGTGGGAGGAGGCTTGAACCTGGGCTCTTGGGCATGATACATTTGCACTCAACCAGGTGTGCCATTACCCAGCCCCACACCACTGACAGTTTTTAAATAGCATTTTACCTTCTATAGGGCTGCATCCCTAGGTCCAAGATGGGAGAGAGCAGTATGGGTTTTGCCATCAGAAACCCAGTACACACATTTGAAAAATGGCAGGGGGGAGCAAGCCCCTTAGCCCCCCTACTGCCAGCCCCCCACTGCAGATTAGCAGAGACTTGAGTGTCAGGGACTGATTTGTTTACTGAACACATGTGATGCCCAGAACTTGGATGTGGAAATTTAGAGCATCTGTTTTTTTTTTCTCCCTCCCTCCCTTCCTTCCTTCCTTCCTTCCTTCCTTCCTTTCTTTCTTTCTTTCTTTCTTTCTTTCTTTCTTTTTGCCTTCAGGGTTATTGCTGGGGCTCTGTGCCTGCAGCACAAATCCACTGCTCCTGGAGGCTATTTCCCCCCCCTTTTTTTGTTGCCCTTGTTGTTTTATTGTTCTTGTGGCTATCATTATTCTTGTCATTGATGTCATTGTTGTTGGATAGGACAGAGAGAAATCAAGAGAGGAGAGGAAGACAGAGTGGGGGAGAGAAAGACAGTTGCAGACCTGCTTCACTGCCTGTGAAGCGACCCCCTGTAGGTGGGGAGCTGGGGCTCTAACTGGGATCCTCGAACTGGTGCTTGCCCTCTGCGCCCTGTGCACTTAACGCACTGCGCTATTGCCCAACCCCTAGAGCATCTGGTTTTACAGGAACCTGGGGGGGGGGTCCTCCCTCCTTTCTCCCCTCCAGTATATGTTGGATCAAATTCTTGGGTCTCACAAAGTAGAAAGGGTAGCCAAGGTTACGGGTAAGTGTCTGGCTCAGTGCCTGCCCTTAAGGGTGTGTGGCACTGTGACCCGGCCAGACTCTGTGTGTCCCGAGGGAGCCGTCACAGGGCTGGCAGAGGAAGAGTATGCACTAGACTGGGGATACCTGGGAGAGTGCTTTCAGGATTGCTGTCCGCACTCCCCGTCACTGCCCACAGACTCTGCTCCTTTAGCAGGGAGTCACCTCAGTGGGCTGACTCGTCTGTGAAGTGGGGGAGGTCATAGCATCAGGCATGGCGGGGTGGGGGCAGGAGGTGGCCTGGCAAGTGAGGAAAGCTAAGAGGTGCACTCTGCTGTGGGCACCTAGCCGCTGCATGTCCTCCCCCGCCTATCGGTCTGTTTCTCCTCCTCCTCTGGCTGTCTGTCACTGCCTATCTCTCTCTCTCCACTCTTCCCTCTGGACCTATTTGTATTTGCCTCTCCCCCAAAATAAACAAATAAATAAATAAATGAAAAAAAGAAAGACTGGGCTGGGAAGGCCCTAAACAGATTTTACAAAGTCATGTGTTTACTCCCCAGAAACCCATAAAAATAGGTGTAGGATAGACTGAACAGAGGGGCACCAGGATAAGGGGCACCACACTAAAATACATGTAGGGGCTGGGAGGCGGCTCATTCAGATGAGATCGGGCGTGTTCAGGGTGGTATGGCCATAGACGGGCGGCTCAGTCAGTAGAGAAGTCTGGGAGCTGGGTTTGAGCTCTGCAGCCATCATATGCACATCACGTGCACAGCGAAAGTTTCACAAGTAGTGCTGTGGGGCCTCTCCTCTTTGTATATCTCTCTCACACTCTAAAACATGAGCCTACTATGTGCTGCTTCGCTAGGAGCAGTTGAGTCATGCAGGTCCAGAGCCTTGTTGATAAACCTGGAGAAAAAAAGAAAATTCATTGCGTGAGATGTTAATTAAATGTTATCTGGAAAAAAACATTCATTTATTTAATTTTATTTATGTATTTTTTTATTGCCACCAGGGTTATTGCTAGGATTTGCTACCTGCACAAAGAATCCACTATTCCTGGTAGGCATTTTCTTTTCTCCTTTTTCTCTTCCTCCTCCTCTCTTCCTATCTCTCTCTCTCTCTTCTTTCTTTTGATAGAAATTGAGTGGGGAGGGGGGAGACAGAGAGGGAGAGGGAGAGAGAGACATCTGCAGCCTTGCTTCATCGATCCTGCAGCTTCTTTCCTGCAGATGGGGACTGTGGGCTTGAACCCAAGTCCTTGAGCATGATAATTATGTGCTTTACTAAGTGTACCACCACGAGGCCCCAATGATTCATTTATTTTAATGAGAAGGGAAGCCAGAGCTCAGCTTCAGCAGACAATGCCTGAGATTGAACCCAGAGCCTCACACATGCAAGTCCATTGCTGTACTTGCTGAGCCAGCTCCCCAGCCATCCAGATTGGAGCCCTCTTGGCTCCTTGTTTCTCCCTTGAGAACTGACTACAGGGCTGGGACCTTCTTATCATCTAGGGCACTTAAGGGGGGGAGGGTGCTGAGCTGGTGCCCTGCACAAGTGGGCACATAACCTGCTTTCTGGAACCTTATTTGGCCCCGGCCCCCTGCCTGTTCACAGCAGGGCTCTGCCACCTCTCCCCCTTCTCAGTTTCTTGGTGGAACTTTTCTATCCTGAAAGCAGAGCTTCATACACACTTTTCTTGTTTTATTTCCAGGAATGCTAGAAAAACCGTTTTCATATCTTGCACTCTCTTCACAGAGCTTCTTACAGGTTTACAGTCTGCAGCAAGAAAGTAGTTTCTTTGTCGTGAGCACTGCCTGTTCTCCGTAGGTGTCACAGAGGGAAAGCTGTGGGTTCCCTGTGGGAGGGAAATTCTGACTCACAGAATTGGCCCAGGGTGGCATCTGGGGGTGCACTGGTAAAACCCTCCCCTGCATTCAGATGCCTCCCCCAGCTGGTCTTTGAATGCTGCTCTGAAATACCCTTGACCTCGGGGAGGTCAGATGTTCAGAAGCACATTTGGAGCAAGGGAAACGGGACACTTGCCTATGTTCTCAGTGAAGCATAAGAATCTAAGTCAGAATAGCAGAGAGAGGCCACCAACCACTGAAAGGCACAAGGTCCCAGAGCTGGCTCAGCAGATGTCACACATGCCCCACTCTGCTCGAGCCTGAGTTCAAATGAGGACACCCTGTGGGAACACCATGCACAGCATCCAAGAAGCTCCATGGGCAGTGGAGGTATGCCTTATGGTCCCCTCCCTCCCCGCTCTAGCTGACTGTCTGTCTTCCCTGTTCTCTTTCTCTCCGAAGGATAGGAAGTGAGTTGGGCCCTGGAGGCTGCTCAGAGCAATTGAGCACAAACACAGACCAGGGCCCCCTCCCTGTTTTTGCCTAAATCAACAAAGTGAAGGAGTGGGGATGCTTTTATGTTGCTCTGAATCCAGAGGTGCTGAATTCTTACTGGTTGAAAAAGAAGCACAAAGCATACATGCTTGGGGACTTGTTTTGCTCCAGTTGGGAAAATCCTGACTTGATGTCTTAAACATCTAGGGGCCATGAAGAGGACAATGGGAGACTGTTTGATGACCTGGCAGCAGGAAGGAGAACCCCACACCTGGCTTTCCTTTTCCTTCTGGCTATAGGCTGGACTCAGTGACCTTTGACCTTGGCTCCTTCTCTCAGGACACAGGATGCTAACAGCTCAGCTTCACTGCCTCTCCCTCTCTGAAAGTTAAGATAGAGAGGAGGGTTGGCAGCTCCATTCCACTAGTCATGGAGCTTCCCCTGGTGCCAGAATGCTTCCATGTGGTTCCAGGGCCTAGAACCCAGGTCCTTGCTCTTGATAAGGCACTTGCCCTATGTGAGCTATCTCCTGACCCTTCTAGACCTTCTTTTGCTTTTCCTCACCATGCCCAGGGCACACAGCCCTTCTTCTCATGTTCTGCACAGTAAAGCCACTATCTCCAGCTTCCTTAGAGACCCAAGTGCCCTTCTCAGTCCCTTCCTTTCAGATCCTAGGGACCCCCCCCCCAGCCTTCATGACACAGCCCCCTAGAAAGTGCTGGATTGGAGAAGGGGCACAGCAGTGATGTGTTCAGGGCTCACAGCAAAGGATGGGTGAAGGAGGGAGTGAGGGTAAAAAAGGGTCCCTCCACACCCCCAGCAGAACCATGGCATCTTCTGTCCGGCTGTGCACCAGACTGCCAACTTTCTTTCTTTTTTAAAAGATTTTTTAAAACTTTTATTTTATTTTATTTATTCCCTTTTGTTGCTCTTTTTTTGTTGTTGTTACTGATGCCATTTGTTGTTTGTTAGGACAGAGAGAAATGGAGAGAGTAGGGGAAGACAGAGAGGGGGAGAGAAAGATAGACACCTGCAGACCTGCTTCACCTCTTGTGAAGCGACTCCTCTGTAGGTAGGGAGCCGGGGGCTTGAACTGGGGTCCTTACCAAAGGTCGTTGCGTTTTGTGCCACCTCCGCTTAACCTGCTGTGCTACCGCCCGACTCCCGCCAACTTTTTTTCTTAAGATATTGGGTGTTTCTTCTGATCAACAGATATGAGCCCCAGCACCACAGACATCTGTAAGTGTAGCTCCAAATCAAAAGCATGTTTTCTTTTAAGGAGCATTTGAAGGGTGCGATGCTTCCTTAGCAGTGGAGTGAGTGCTTTACCATGCCTGAGGTTCCATTCCTCAGCACCATGTGGGAGCATCATGACAGCACCAAGGGCAGCTCCATGGGTGGTGAAGGCCTGCTTTGGTGTCTCTCCTCTCTGGTATGTCTGTCATATGGGACTAAAGACAAGTACATGCTTTTAATTCTGTTATCAATGTCCATTGGTTTGTCTTTTTTGGGTCTTTTCATCCATTTTCTGTTCTTGCATTGCACACAAGGATGAAATAATCCAGTACTTGTCTTTTTTTTTTTTTTTTTTCCCTTCAGACTTCTTTGGCATTGCACAGTCTCCCCTGGTCCTTTCTATTTTGCTTGAAATGACAAAATTACGCACACACACACACACACACACACACCCCTGAATAGTATTCCACACGTAAACACACCACATATTCTGCATTCAGCCATTTGTGGGCAGGTACTGGTGGTGTTGCTTCCCTAGCTTTGTGTGAGCAATCTACAGTAAGGCTCAGAGTAAGTGTCCTCACAGGTCTCTTTAAAGGAAAGAACAGTTTTTATAGACTATTTTGACTTAATTTTTTCCAGAGCACTGCTTAGCTCTGGCTTGTGGTGGGGTGGGGCATTGAACCTTGGACTTTAGAGCCTCAGTCAGAAGAGTCTGTTTGCATGACCAGTATGCTATCTCCCCCAGTCGAACTATTTTGACTTTTAAAACTAAACATTTAGGATTTAGGAGATAGCATAATGGTTGTGCAAAAAGACTTTCATGCCTGAGGTACCAAAACTTCCAGATTGAATCTCCAGCACCACCATAAACCAGAACTGAGCAGTGCTCTGAAACAAACCAAAAAAAAAAACATTTAGGGGTCATGAAATGATTTGCCAGTGAGTGCACATTTTACCATGTGGAAGGACTGAGTTTGAGCTCTGGCCACCACATGGGAGCATGCAAGGAGGGGGCTTCACTACATGAAGCAGTGCTGTGGTATCTCTCCTCTTTCCTTCTGTCTCTCTATCTAGAAAAAAAAAAGTTCACCAGGAATGGTAGACTGGAAAAGAAAGAAAGAAAGAAAGAAAGAAAGAAAGAAAGAAAGAAAGAAAGCACTTAGTGGCAGGGAAGGTGGCTTAGCTGGTAGGGTGAGGTTTGTGAGCCTGAGGCCAAGATTCAGTCCCTAGTATTGCATACAACACTGTGAACACACCATGCTATGTTCATTCAGTAATCCAGAAAATCCTAATGTCTTAGGATTTTCCCCAGGGCTGACTTGGAACATCTTTCTCTTCTGGAAAAATAAATAATGACTTAAATAAAGACATGGAACACTTGCTCATTCAATTTTCACAGGACCAGAAGCTAGATCCAACATAATTCTACTACTAATAAGGACCCTTGGACCCCTAGTCTTAATTTCTTCATTCAATCATTTTCATTCATTCATTTTCTTTACTGAGACTTCACTATTCTGTACCAATTCTCTCTCTCTCTCTCTCTCTCTCTCTCTCTCTCTCTCACACACACACACACACACACACACAGAGAGAGAGAGAGAGAGAAAGGGAAGGAGGGGGGAGAGTGAGAGAGAAAGAGAGAGAGGGAGTGGGAGAGAGGGAGAGAAAGTATAGAATCCCCTCCCCCACATGGTGAGAGGACTGGGCTTGAATACTGTGTCATGTGCATGGCAAAGCAGATACTCTCCTAGGTAAGATATTATGTCAGCCCCCCACATCTAAATTATTCTTTTAATTTTACCATGCATTCACTTTAATTTATTTTGGGGTGTGTTGTTCTAGCTGAATGCTGATGACATAATATAACACCCAGTAGTCATTTCTAGTGAGTGTAGGGGGATATTCTGTGAAGAAAACTTCAGAGGTTTTTCCTAGTATGTTTGAAGTAAAATATACCCCAAAATGATGAGTCAGAAGTAATCTTGGAAAAAAGAAGTTACATAACTTCTCTCTCTCTCTCTCTCTCTTTCTCTTTCCCCTCAGTGACAGTAAACACTTGGGATAATATTTCTCCTGGCCAAGCAGCAAGTCCCTTTCATGATGCCAGTATGATTTGGCTGTCTTTGGGAGTAGAACATTTCCCTCACGTCACCCCACTTCTCACTCTGAGTCTTTTCTCTTCCACTTGAGTTGCCTGAGTGAAGCAAACAAGACAGATTTGCTTCTTTGAATTTCCTGACAGAAACAGAAACAGAAATCTCTCTTTTTCCATTAGTATGAGTCAAAAATTAAGGACAAGCCAGGCTAGAGGAATGTGCCAAGTGACTAAACCTTTGACATCACCACTCAGTTCCTTTCATGTTAGTGACAAACCAGATAACTAAACACCTTAATAAGCCATCACATCAGAGATTTCCTTCCCCAAATCACTTGCCCCTTTTACTAAAAACCTCTGTGACCTTTCTCTTCAGATTGGCTAGTCTTCCTTTTTCACTTTCAGGTTATGGCCACCTATCTCCATGCTTCACTTCCTCCACCTATTCCTCCAGGGCTTTCCTATGGACCTGAGAGGTTCCTGGCTCATCTTAGTACTCAGGGCTACAAAATGCCCTCTGGGGATTGCAGTCACCTCAAATTTGGAGGTTTCTATCCATTTCAGAAGGGCTCAGATCCATTGTCTCCACAGAGAAAACTTTTTTTTTTTTTTTGCCTCCAGGGTTATCACTGGGGCTAGGTGCCTATACTATGAATCCACTGCTCCTGGCGGCCATTTTTTAAAATTTTGTTGTTACTATTGTTACTGTTGCCATTATTGCTATTGTTGTTGATAGGATAGAGAGAAATCAAGAAAGGAGTGGAAGTCAGAGGGGGGAGAAAAGATAGACACCTGCAGACCTGCTTCACTGCTTGTGAAGCGATGCCCCTGCTGCTGAGGAACTGGGGCCTCAAACTGGGATCCTTATACTGGTCCTTGCATTTCACACCATATCCACTTAACCTGATGCACTACTGCCTGGCCCCTGGAACTGATTTTTTTGGATAGAGACAGAGAAATTGAGATGAGAAGAGGGAGCTAGAAAGGGAAAGAGACAGAGAAACACCTGTAGCACTGCTCCACCACCATGCAGGTGGGGACTAGGGGGTTGAACCTGGGTCCCTGTGCACTGTAATGCCTAACCAGGTGTGCCACTACCTCCCCCAAAATGATTTTTTTCCTATGCCATTTCATGTTAATATTCCTTTCATGTCAATATTCCTGTCAAGGCTGAGTTCAGTGGGTCATCGTTTTGAGTAGAGTGTAAGGGTGTGTCAGGTAGCTCACCTAGAAGTTTCACATGTTCAGATTTGATATCTAATGAGCAGCCATCCAAGAGGGGTTGTTTGAAGGCTAGCTAACCTCCCCTGTGCTCTAAATCCTCTCCTTTACCTTCTGTACAACTGTCATTCCCCCCTTAGCAAACAACCTTTGCCCTTTGTGCCAGATCTTATTGGCTCATTGTAGTTTGCATCCTCCTCTGTCTTCCTTGTGCTCTCCACATGTTTGAGCAGTTGGCCATTCATGAACTGTCTGAGGAGCAGTGGGCATCTCCTCACACTGACTGTTTGACAGAACCCTCCTGACCCTTCCTCTCCTCCTAGGTTTACTTCAGATTTAATCATGACCTAATAATTAGTGAGTTAGCACTATCGTTGTCAAGTTTATTTAATATTAAAGATTTATTAATGAAAGAGAGAGTGACCAGAAGACTGCTCTGCTCTGGCATATACAATTCTAAGAATGAAACCTGGGCTCTTAGGCATGCAATTCCCGTATTCTAATGCTGAGATATTTCCCCTCAAATCACTTAAAATTTAGATAGAGACATAAGGAGAGAGAGAGAGAGACAGAGAGAGAGAGAGACAGAGAGAGAGAGAAAGTGAGAGAGAGAGAGAGAAAGTGAGAGAGAGAGAGAGAGAGAGGGAGGGAGAGAGAGAGAGAGGAAGCCATAGACTGAAGCTTCAATATAATGGAGGTCATATTCAAACATGAGCAAAACAACACACTATCAAAGTGAACTATTTCACTGGCCCTCAATTTTAGTTTGGAGCCTAGACATGAATAATGGCTCTTTTCTTTGTTCGTTTACATTTAGGGAACTTCTTAAAAACATGAACATCTTCATTTGTGGGACCATCTATCTCACTCAGAATGCAGAAGACTGTAACAGAAAGCAAAGGTCTAATTGATTGAAATGATCTTGGTGGTACATTGGTTGATGTGTTTGATCCTTCAGAGTGAGGGTGTGCTTATATGTGGTTTGACTTAGCAAAATAACAGATTTTTTAATAGTTTTTTTAAAGCAACTTTAAAAAAATTTTATTTATTTTCCCTTTTGTTGCCCTTGTTTTTTATTGTTGTTGTAGTTATTATTGTTATTGATGCCATCTTTGTTAGATAGGACAGAGAGAAATGGAGACAGGAGGGGGAGAGAAAGACAGACACCTGCAGACCTGCTTCACCGCCTGTGAAGCGACTCCCCTGCAGGTAGGGAGCCGGGGGCTTGAACCGGGATCCTTACGCAGGTCCTTGCTGCGCTACCGCCTGACTCCCCGAAAACAACAGATTTTTAATGAGTCTCTCTCTCCCCCTCTCCCCCCTTTCTCTTTCCCTCTCTGTCTCCTGGGTTTCTTTACTCTGTCCTCCATAGCTCCTTTACAGAGTTACTTCCTTCTTGGAGTCACAATATGGCTGCCCATAACTTCTTTCCTTATTCAAGGCAGGAGGTAAATGGCCTTACCAACTACCAGGGGTAGAGTTGACTTTCTTTAAAGTATGAACACCAGTAAGTGACATTTGGGCCAAGTGAAAATAGAGAACCTACCAAAGGAAAGAAAGGGAGATGCACAGCCTGGTCTGCAGTGTAACACCATATGGGTTTCTGAAAAATCACTTACAAGCAGTTCATCTAAAAATGTTCCCTCTGTTGTCAGTGTTCCCCAGGAAATTTCTAATTTTCCCATGTTCATCATGAGCCTGTTTGGCTTTCAATTATTTTCATGCTATCTGAAGAGTGTCTATAATTTCTCATCCATGTATAGTTTTTAAGAATTAAAACATCATTAATCTCTTCTGTTCAGTAACTTAATTTCTCTAAGAATTACCTTTTCTTTGGCCAGTTTTAAAATTCTGTTTCTAATGCAGAAACTGGATAAAAATTTAGCTGCTTGTGTAGGAGGTGATTTCTGAAGTAAGGTATTCTTAGAATTGATTTTAAAATATTTTCTCAAGGATATTAGATGACAAGTTCCTGAAATGTCAGTGAGCATTTTTTAATGATCTTTCTTTGTAATGGCTTGTTGCTTCTTCCTATCTGATTTGTGCAGCTTTCAAGAAACCTCTCTCTCTGACCACAATAACACGTAAAGTAGGAACTTGAAAAGACCTTTTTACAAAGCTAGTGTTGCAGTATTACAGAAATAGGAAGGCCTTTCTGGAAAAATTGACCTATCTTATATGAATATAGAGAGGTCCATCCATCACCCATTTCTCAAAGACAGTAACTGCAGTAAAGGGAAGTGAGTTTAGGAAGGAGACAATCGTGGGTTTGAGTCCAGGAACCACCCTGTAACTAACCATGGGTAGATTACCCAGCCTTCTTGAATCCCACTTTCCTTCCCTATATATTAAGGACATTATAGTGGCCCCCAGTCTCGGGTTTTTACTTGTTTTAATGACTGAAGTGAGGTGTGACTAGCCCCAAGTCCTAAGGAGGTGATCATTTAATTAATTAATTAATTAATTTTGTATTTCTTTATTGGGAGACTAATGTTTTACAGTCAACAGGGAAATGATCATTGTAAAGTCAAGACTAAAGGATAAAGTAGTAAGATCCTGTAGACTAGTGAGAGATTATTTTCTCAACACTAAAACTTTAGAAAGTCTCTGTTCACTGGGTTGTTGGGTTATTTTGCAATGGAGTCTGTGCTCTGTCATCAGAATGGGTTCAGGCCGGCAGTGAGGGTGTGTTCCACCCCCACCCCACCCCCAGGGGACAGGGCCATCGTCTGGTGTTCCCCTCCATCCTGCTGGAGGGACCCTCATTATTTGATCTAGGATCCTTCCCCAGTGTACCTGAGACCCAGGGACCTGTGTACACTGGGAGGTGTCCTCTTTGTCTCTCAAGGCTGCGCTCTGCCAGAGGACGGAGAGGCAGCCCAGAGGTCTGCAGCCCTGACTTCCATTCCAGATAATCAAGCTGCTGAACTTGAATGACAGCAGAGATGAGGTGACAGAGAGCAGAGAGCGAGAGACCTCTGCCGGAAAACAGTGGCCAGGCTGGCGGACGTGGAGGCTGGGAGTGTGAGGTAGGCTCTGCGCTGCCAGAAACCTTGTCAGCAAGACACCCAGTCCCTGGCCTTTTAATTCTGAAGATGAGGGAGAAATGGTAATGACAGAGACAGATTGGTTGGTTGGTTGGCTGGTCACAAACCCCTTTTCCTTTAGAGGAAGAAATACTGGCGAGAAGAGTCATGGACTTGATATTCTGCAGACTTCCCATCTCTCCTGGGCTCCCTATTAAGAGCTTCTGTGTCAACTTTGCTCCCCATGGAAACACAGACATTTACACTCTGCTCAAATGGACTTTTTCCTGCTTGTTCACAGGAGAGGAGAGTGCACAAGGACATTCCACTTGGGAAAGCCAAGGTGGGCTAAAGTGAAACTTTATGCTGAAAGTCACCCCAGTGGCTGGAGGCAGGGGGGTGGGACTGGAGGCCTGGTTTGTGAGGACCCACTTTCTGTGGCTGCACGGGCACAGCCCGCACAGGCACAGCCCTACAGCACCCCAGCACCCTTTCTAGAGCTCAGTCTTTGCTCTTCTAGCATGAAGCCCACACTCCTGAACTTGGTAGCCAAGCCTCTAGATTCCCTAGTCTACTCTCAGATATTTTCCTCCATGCGCCTGAGTATTTCTATTCCAACTTTTTTTTTTCCTGTCAAGTGTCAGGGATTCACTGGGAGTTTCCATCATTCCCACTGGATTTTTGTCTTCTATTTTTAGATAGAGGGTGAAAGGCAAAGGGAGAAAGAGAAAGGAGCACCACAGCACCGCTCCACTGCTCCGGAAGTTTCCCCTGTACAGGTTCTCCATGATGTGACTTGGGGCACATGGTAAAGTGTGCTGTCTGCTGAGGGAGCTATCTCCAAGCCCCTGGGTTTACTATTCACTTTTATTTCAGTGCAGCACCAGGGAGTGAACTCAGAGACTCAAAAATAGGAGATACTGCAGAGTAGTCTCTAAACCCAGTTGCATTTTTTTTTTTAATTTAGAGAAGGGAGTGATAGAGAATGGAAGGAGAGACACTACAGCACTGCTTCAACATCCATGGAGCTCCGCCAGGTACTGTCCCCCAGGGTCTCAAGATAGCACAGCTAGTGGAACACTGGCCTTGCATGATTGAAACTCCCAATTTGATCCCCAGTGTATTCTACTAGATGAACTATCTCCCAGCCCTGAGTAGTCTTAAGTCACAGACATAGCACACCTCGTTCTTAAGCCATTCCCTCTTTCTGCCAGGCTCTTTTCCCTGTCTGTCTTTTTCATAATGTGAGAGAGAGGGAGGCAGAGAGAGAAACCAAAACACCACTCCACCATTAAAATTTTTTTAAAAATATTTTATTTATTTTATTTTTGAGAGAGATGCAGAGAGAAAGACACAGAGAGAAACACCAGAGCACTGCACAGCTCTGGCTTATTGTGCTTATTGTGGTGCGGGGGATTGAACCTGTGACTTCAGAGCCTCAGGCATGAGAGTCTCTGCATAACATTATACTATCTACCCCCCCACTCTACCATTTATGATGCTCAGTTTGTTTTTATGCAGTTGTAAGGGCTCTGAGTCAGAGCTGTTCTTTATCTGTGCCTCCTGCCCCATTGGCCTCCTGTCACAGCAGCACCCACCCCACCCTTCTCCAAAGCCCCAGGCTGCATGTTGTGCAGACTCTGCAGAGCCTGAGCTGCGGGTCCTTCAGGACTGTGCTGTGCTGTGAGCACTGGACCAGGCAAGCTGTCCTCCCTACTCCTCCCACCCCACTGGCCTTCCAGTGTACCCTCAGCTGACCTCTGGGTTCATCATCGGAGACATTATCCAAGATGCCAGGCCCCCACAACTCCAGCCCCTAACCCCCAAGGAAAGAGAGAGAAAAAAAAACTCACCAGATGGTTCACTGAAGTCCACGTCCTTTCCACGGGATCCAGGGCTTCCAGGCTGGGTCCCCAGATTAGAGCTTGCTTCCAGGAAGGCTTCCAGGAATTCACTCTCACAGCCCTACATAGTGGCCTCAGGCATTGGGGAAGGGACCCTGTTCAGTCTCCTAATTTTTTTTTTTTTTTTTTTTTTTTTGCCTGCAGGGTTATCGCTGGGGCTCAGTACCTACACTGAATCCAGTACTCTGTGGCCATTTTTTCAATTTTCTGGATAGGACAAAGAGGGGAGAGATAGGGAGGAAGAGAGAAAGACACCTGCAGACCTGGTTCACCACCTGTGAAGTAACCCTCATGCAGGTGGGTAATTAGGGGCTCGAACTGGGATCCTTGCATGGATCCTTATACTTTGTACTATGTGCACTTAACCCGTGTGCCACTGCCCAGCCCCCAGTCTCCTGATTTTTTCCAAGACACTGTTATTCTTTGGGATTCTTTACCCCATTGACGTTCTTGGCATCCTTCCCCCAAGATAAATCATCCTGTTGGGTTCTCTATCTGAAGGGACATTGCCTGCTGCCTTGAGATCCCAGCAGCTGACGAAGGGAAAGGAGCCAGGGCTTTGACAGACACTGTGTGATGTGTATAGGTATTGTGCTCACATATTAGTGAATGTATTTTGATATATACATTGGTGTATTTCTGTACCTGTGTGTGTAGCATGCACATTATATGTGGTATATGTTTAAAGATGAGCATGTGTGTATGCATGTATGTCTCTGTGTGTTCTATAGCTATGGAGATACGTGTGTGTGTGTGTGTTGTATATGGGGGTGAACCAAAGGTTATGGCTGGACTTTGCATGCTGCATTTTTTTTTGAAAGTTTCTAAAATATGTTTTGAGGAGCTAGGAGGTAGCACACCCAGTAGAGTGCATACCTTAGTTGTGCATTAAGTCCTGGCTTCAAGCCCCAGCACCAGGGACAGCACCAGGGGAGGTGGACGGGGTAAACTCCATGAATGGTAGATCACTATAGTGGTATCTCTTTTACCCTCCTCCTTTCCAGCATCATTCAAAATATAAAGAGTGAAAAAGTTGACTCTAGAACTATAGTATTGTATGTTTGAGGGGACCCCATGTTAAATACTAAATAACATTATTGAGAACCTAGGCCATTTGGGAGGGATCCAGATTGAAAAATCAGTGGTCTAGTGTGGCCTTAGTGAGGTCTTGCCCCTGAGCTCCTGTCTTCTGAGGCTTGGAGGAAAAGCCTCTTGGTGGCTTCTGTGTGACTCCAGCCTGTCCATCCCTCCCTGGTCAAAGCCCTCCTAGGCCTTGGCCACTGCCTGGCACATCAGCTGCTCTGCTTGGGCACAAGGACAACTACCTCCTAGACCCCATGTGTGACTGTCACGGAAAGTCCATGTGCTGGCTCTCTCTTCTCTCATCCCCAAGGACATCTCCCCTTTTTCTACTGAAAGCAGTGGGTCTCTGGGCCCCAGCATTCAGCAGAGCCAACCTGAGGATTGGCCAGGCTCGGAGCTGGACTCTCAGCTTGGGCTCTTGCTCGTCACTTAGCAGAACTTAGTAAAACTCTAAACTCCCACTTCACTAGCACTTGGTGCCCATGGCCCACAAAACCATTTGTGGGGGCTAATGGGTATAACATGCACACCCCTTTAGAAAATCTTTGCTGAGCAAAGTGCTGTTCTTCCAACCCCCAAGTCTGGCCTCAGCAGTGAAGGCACTCAACTCCCACACTCTCCTAGGGTGCACAGCACACACACCCACACACCCCCCCCACACACACACACAGCTTGGGGGCAGCCTCTGCCTCAAAAAGCACATGCACAGAGAGCACACAACCAACCCATCTTGAGCGCCCTGTAACACCCAGCTCCACTCCACCTGAGAGAGCTCACCCAGTAGGAGGCATGTCTTAACATACCCAAGGCCCTGGCTTCCAGCCTCAGCACTACGTGGGAGCACCATGGATGGCAGTGGGAGAAGCTTTAGGGATGGAGGAGCAGTGCATGGTGTCCCCTCTCTGTTGCTCTCTTAAATAAGGAATGGGTGGGTGGGTGGGTGGGGAGACTTAGCCAGGAAAGCCTCTCTGGGTTGATTCCTCAACTCTCCAAAAATCAACAAGTAAGGAAGGTTAACTTTGCCACAAGGGCATTTTCTTTTTTATTTTATTTTTTAATATTTATTTATTCCCTTTTGTTGCCCTTGTTTTATTGTTATGATTATTATTGTTGTTGTTATTGATATCATCGTTGTTGGATAGGACAGAGAGAAATGGAGAGAGGAGGGGAGGACAAAAAGGGGTAGAGAAAGACAGACACCTGCAGACCTGCTTCACCACCCATGAAGTGACCCCCCTGCAGGTCGGGAGCTGGGGGCTCGAACCAGGATCCTTATGCCGGTCCTTGCACTTCGTGCCATGTGCACTTAACCTGCTGCACTGTCGCCCAACTCTCACAGGGGCTTTTCCCCAGAACAGTGAGGAATGCACTGGAGTTCAGGTTCACTCTGTCCAAGGCTGAAAATGGACTGACTGGAGACAGGGCTTCAGTGCAGACTGCCTTCCTCTATTTTTCTTCTTCCTCCTCTCACCCTGTGTCTTTGTTCCGCCTTGTGCTTCCTGCTTTGAGTCACATACCCAGGTGGGCTGAGTAAACCTCTGGGATCAGGCACCCCACCCAGCCCAGGGCTCTGTCCCATAGAAGGAGTCTCTTCTTCCCTTCCCAGCTCCCAGCACTCTGTTGATGGAAAGTGTGTTGGCCCTGGCAGCTGAGCCCACCATTCAGGGTGCCTGGCAGCCTGGAAGCCTGGGTTAGTCCTGAATTTGGACTGTGACCTTCAGGACAGTTACCATGGGTGTCAACACAGAGAAAGCAGTGGGCTTTTGTGGCAAGAAAGGAGAGGGAGTGATACTTCATGGTGCCAGTGCACTGTCTTGCTCTTTTTCTCTAGGCTCGCTTGGTGCAGGGGTTCAGAACTGGAAGCTTCCAGAAGCTTGCTGGATTCCCATGCCTTCGTTCTGGCATTCTGAGCATATGATGAAGGCAGTGTAGGCATAGCTGGTTTGTGTCCAGTGGTCTCATAGAGGAGTGACTTCTTTTTTTTTTATTTATAAGAAGGAAACATTGACAAAACCATAGGATAAGAGGGGTACAACTCCACACAATTCCCACCATTAGATCTCCATATCCCCTCCCCTCCCCTGATAGCTTCCTATTCTTTATCTCTCTGGGAGTTTGGACACAGGGTCATTATGGGGTGCAGAAGGTGAAGGTCTGGCTTCTATAATTGCTTCCCCACTGAACATGGGCTTTGAAAGTTCGATCCATACTCCCAGCCTGTCTCTCTCTCTTTCCCTGGGGGGCAGGGCTCTGGGGAAGCGGGGCTCCAGGACACATTGGTGGGGTTGTCTGTCCAGGGAAGTCTGGTTGGCATCATGGTAGCATCTGGAACCTGGTAGCTGAAAAGAGAGTTAATATATGAAGCCAAACAAGTTGTTGACTAATCAAGAACCTAAAGGCTGGAATAGTGCAAATGAAGAGTTGGGGGGAGGGGGGCGTCTCCATTTTGTAGATAGCTAGTAGGCCTATTTTAGTTCTATTCTAAAGGGCCTGTGACTATACTAGGCTTTTTTTCCCCTGAGCTTGAAATCTGATATGCAGGTGGATCCAAATTATTGTCTGGGGAGATGATGTCATGGCTAGAAAAAGGAAAAAAAAAAAAAGAAAGCTGGATCAGGGAAGAGAGTAGCTCCCAAATATGGGATAGATATATAAATATTGTTGACTGTAGACCCCATCGATTTGATGTGATCTGGGGCCCATGTTCAGCTTAAGAGCCTGTGTGACCTCTGCATCCCTATAGATCTGAGCTCATATTCTGTGGTCATGAGTAGGAATGTTCCAAGCTGCCCCAATTTCAGGAGAGGAGTGACTTCTTAAATCACACCAGGCTTGTCTTCAGAGACCCTGCTTCTGTGCTGTAGATGGGTGCTGTGCTTTCATGGGGGAGGTGGCAGAGCAGTTTGCCGAGGCCACGTTTCTATTTCAGGCAGGTAGCCACCTGGACGTTCTCCAGACTCCAGGCATCCATCCTTGTGTTTAAGTAGCCATAGGAAGATAGACTGCCTTCCGACAAATGTCACCCCAAATCCAGAGGAGGAAATGACAGTGTACCTTAAATGTTTCAGGGTACCCCACCACACTTAGAAACCCTGGAGGCTAGTGTTGCAGTGAACCAGCTGTAAAGTTGTTAAGTCATTCATTTTTTCCATACTCTTTGCCTGAGAGCTATGTCACCTGAAAATCTTACTCGAGGAACACCCTGAATCTGACCTTTAAATCAGCTCTATTTTGAAGCAGATGTATTCAGCCAAGAGAAATCCAAAATAGACCCTAAAACTGGAGAATTGTCAACTACTTAAAAATCATTTTTTCATTTTTTATTAGTGATTTAATAAAATCGTATAAGAGGGGTACAACTCCGTATAATTCCCACGACCAGAGTTCCACGTCCCCTCCCCTCCATGGGAAGTTTCCCTATTCTTTACCCTCTGGGAGTATGGACCGAAGATCTTTATGGGATGCAGAAGGTGGAAAGTCTGGCTTCTGTAATTGCTTCTCCACTGAACATGGGCATTGGCAGGTCAATCCATATCCCCAGCCTGTTTTCCTTTCTTTCCCTAGCGGGGCAGGGTTCTGGAGAAGTGAGGCACCAGGACACATTGTTGAGGTCATCTGCCCAGGGAAGTCAGGTTAGTGTCATGGTAGCATCTGCAATGTGGTGACTGAAAAGCATTAAGATATAAAGCAGAACAGACTGTTTAGTAACCAGGAACCAAAAGGCAAGAGTATAGCTATGAAATTTTGAGAGGGAGGCTGGGTCAACATACTCTGCTACTCAATGGAGGCTGGTCCTGAAGTGAGTGCAGCCTAGAATGTTCCTGGCTATGTCCATGGAATGTGAGCTCAGACCAACAGGGATGCAGGGGTTGCACAGGCTCTGGTGCTAAATATGAATAGACAGGAGCCCAAGGTCAGATGGATGGGGTTTACAGTTAATGATATTTATATACTTTTCCCAAATTTGGGAGTTTCCCCCTGCCCTTATCCAGTTTTTCTAATCCTATCCTGACACCATCTTCCAAGACAATACTCCTAGCCCACCTGCATGTTAGCTGTTGGGCTCAGTCAAAAATTAGTGAAGTTTTGGGTCTCTTGGTACCTAAAATAGACTTCCTAGCACCTTCCAACATGAGAACATTCATTTTTATTTGGAGATAGATAGATAGATAGAGAAAGAGAGAGAGAGAGAGAGAGAGGCAGGCACTAGAGATTATTAGAGAAGTGGTAGAGGTGACGTCACGTCTGTTGCCAAAGTCCTAACAGACTGGAACCTACTGCAGAAGTGGGAAGTTCTTGACTAACCAAAGCTATTTGTTTATTAATTGCATTGATAATTTGAGGACTTATTGGATATATTGCGAATACACAAATGTTACCTGGGGACAATAGAAAGGGATCCCCAGGGTAAGTACATACTGACAACAGTAAATGGCAGTGAGTATAACAAGACTCAAAATGGCCTAGGAGCAGAAGCTGCTGTACCCATTTAAAGGCTTTCAGAAAAGGAGCTACTTATCACCACTACAGCTTCTCAATCAGCTGGACTCTGACCAAAAGCCAGAACTATGGGTGGCTTGTAGCATGAGTGGCAGACTGTGGTTTCCATCTAAATATATAAATAGGCTCTATTACTTACCCTCACCCACAGCACTCTGCTTCCACTTATAGGCATTTGTGATGAGTATTAGGTTGTGCAGTTAAATAGTTAATGTTAGGATATATGGGTAGAAGTAAGCAAACTTTCATTAGCTAAAAGTCAGTGAACTTTCACATATGTAAAGGTTAACTAGAAGAGAACCCCCACGGTGTGTACTTACTTTACAGCAGAAGATTTCTTTAGGTGGACAGCCTACTATGATCTAGTTAGACCCATCCAAGAATGGGTTAAGAAGAAAAGCTATTAGATTTAGCTCCAGAGAAAAATGTTTATTCATATAGAAGGTCAGAGCAGGGAGATGGTCAAAACACAGATGGTCATTTCAAGGGAACTTTCAAGGGAAAATTTAGACTACTCCCGACCAAGGAAACTTTCAAGAGTAGATTTAGACTACCCCAGACCCAGGAAACTTTCAAGGGTAGATTTAGACTACCCCAGACCCAGGAAACTTTCAAGGGTAGATTTAGACTACCCCAGACCCAGGAAACTTTCAAGGGTAGATTTAGACTACCCCAGACCTGGTCCTTATCAACTCCCAAGTGTATAAAGGTAAGGCCTTTCTTTGAATTTATAGCTTTCTGAAACTCTACAACTTACCAGTGGTTCTCCAGACTTGGCATTTGAATCACTTGGGAGGATTTTTAGAAATCCTGACCACCACACCCCAGGCCAGTTGACTCATAATCTCCAAAGGTAAAAACGGAAAATTTCTTAGAAACTTCTAATATGCAGCTGATTTTGAGACTCACTGGTGACTGACCAGAAGGTTAGCCAGGTTGTGAAATGCAGAAATGCAGAATCAAAGCTTTTCACTCTTCAATTTAGGTGTCCAGCTTTTGAGCATCTTTAGCCTGTAAGACTTTGAGAAAACCAGAATGAATAATTCACCCACTCAGTTACTCTTCTGCATCCTTCACTGAATGTTGCTGTGCACCATGCACTGGGCAGCCTCGCTGACTGGGAACTAAGCCGTTTTTCGTATGCGATAAAGGTAGTTGCCCAGCTTTGGGCAGAATCATTGCCTGGAGCTCGTTAGCCAACTTGTAGATCACTGGGGCATTTCTATGGTGATCCAGGACTTTGTGGGGTTTGACTGCTGAAGAACAAAAATTCCTTGTTTAAGAAATTCTCTATCTCTCATCTGCAGACCAACCTAAGTGGGGGAAAAGACTGTGTTGATACATTCAGAGCTGTAATCCTGCTATCTGTAGCAACTAACCTCAGAAATTACTGAATATTGGCCTGGAATTAAGCTGTGTGGAGCTACATATACCTCCGTGCACCTTGCTTCATTGTAATTTTTGATTCATCAGTGGCTAGAATTGGGAAGGACCTCAGGGAGGGTCTTGTTGACTGATTAAGTTCTAGGTGAAGGAACTGACCTCCTAGGCAGTGGTGCGACACACCCAGCCTTGTTGGTGCCCCTTCCATCACAGACTCTTGAATTGGCCCCCACCTGTAAATTCAGGCCTCCCATACTGGGCACCTTAACTTACACTGGGGAGACCTGAGATGCTTTCCTGAAATTGTGATCAACCAAGCAAGAGGCTTTGTATTGTGGTTTACTTGAACTTTTAAGGATTCAAAGCAAAACTCATTTCATGAGGAGAGAATGTAACATGATAATGTGATGTGAGTCCTTTAGAAAATATAACAAGATTGTCTTGCTTAAGATGCAGTTGATTTAGCTACCAGTCTTTGCTCCTTAGTCAGCATTGATTATGGCTCCACCTGCTGACTGCAAGGATTGATGGTTGGTGCCATTGAATTCTGTTCTGGGGTGGCCTCTGTTCTCAATTGACAGACTCTATATATGTAATGTGATAAACATGTGCATTTGTAATATCTATTGTACAGATATTAAACATGTAGAGATATTTTAATGTCCATTTGGAAAATGAGGAAATCAAGTACAGGGCTGGGTGGTGGTATACCTGGTTGACTGCACGTTATGGTGCACAAGGACCTGGGTTTGTCCCTACCTGCAGGGGGAAAGCTTTGCGAGTGGTGAAGGTGTCACTTTGTCTCTCTTCCTCTCTATCTCTCCCTTCCTTCTCAATTTCTGATGGTCTCTATCAAATAAATAAATAAAGATAGTTTTAAAAAATTAAAAGCACACATTACAAAGTTTGTAATCACCCATTTAGATTAGAGCTGAGACTACCTAATTCCTGACTTCCTGAGCTGTCCAACTAATCAACATCTGTTTGTCCAGAATTATGGGTGTATTTTTGAAGAGCCAGACATTAATAACTGATCAAGAATATTTTTTAAAGACACATTTTTGTAAAAGTTGGACAATAATACAATGGTCTAACAGACTCCCTCAGGCTTCATGAGATAATAAAATTATAATGCCTGAAGCCATTCGCCATGCAAACAAAATTAACTTTCTCTCCACTACAACATCTCTGCTTGGGAAGGTTGAGAAAATAGTCACTCAAGTCACTTTTTTTGGAAAAAGTCAGACTCAGAGAACCAGAAAAAAAATGCAAAGCTTTCCTTCTCTACCGAGGTAACTGATTACCAGTGTGATATCATTCTAGACTTTTTCTCTGCATAGGAAGTGATTTGAACATGCACGTATACATACTTGATATACAGCACAGTCTGTAAGACAGGCTATGTAATATGACAGAAAGACTAGGAATCCCCACCCCCTGTGAGGGGCAGGTACTGGGTCCTACAGGAAATAAGGAGGAAAGCAGGTCCTCATGGAGATGATGTTGAATGAGCCTCTGAGGAGGATGGGAAGTTTAACAAGAATTTAACAGGTGAGATGAGCTCAGCTGTATGGCCAGAGGAGAGGGGTGTGAGCCCAGCAGGGTTTTGGTGATGAGATGGATTAGGCAATGAGATGGGTCGGCAGGTGATGACCAAGTCCCAGGAGCCCTCTTGTGAGTAACATCATGTTTTAGGGACCTTACTTGGGGTTACTGGAGTCATCACTGGGCTTCAAGTCACGAAGACTATTGTTTTATGGCCACTCAGGGAGGATTTTAGGAAGAGAGCCAGGTCAGAGGGAGGATGGGAGAACAATGAGGTGGCTGCAAACTGTGAATGATCACCTATAAAATGGGAATTAAAACAATAATAGTAATGCTTACTCTATAGGATAGTGAAAATGAAATGGGGCAGCATCTGTGAATGCGCCTGTTCAGTTACAAAGAGGAAAGTTATTATTTTTAATACCATCTGGCAAGTACTTCAACACTGTCATGTTCTGTGATGACTGGGTGGATGGTGTCCTCGTTTTCTCAGCGTTACCTCCTGTACTGTTCATAATGGGAAATAAAAATAAGACCCACAAAAGGAGGAAGTACCTTTTTTAAAATTTCAAAACATTAACTCAATATAGTATTTATGTAGATAAGCAGGAGACATCACAATATCCTCTTAGACTGTATTTGAGGCAAATTCACACATCTGAGAACCATAACATTTTACATTATATGATATTATCACTGTTGTTACTGGCGAATGAAATGTTGACTTTCTGAGACTATTAGTAAAAGAGCTAGTAGTGGGTGGTCCTTTCTGTTCTTCCTCAGAGTGGCTTCTCTCTGATGGAACAGTTAACCTAGAAGTGCATGAGGAAGGGCAGAAACTGCTTCCTGTTCAGTAACGCTGCTTCCATCTTGGCCCCTGCTAGAATAGTATGTTCCTTTCCACCACCATATTTGGTGGTTGCAGCTGAGGATTCCTTTATCTCCTGCCTGTCCCTTCTGATGCATTTTTCTCCCATCTCTTCTCCTAGTAATGTCTTTAACTTAGATAGATAAATGACCATTTCAAGAGAATGACCGAACTAAGGAAAGAAGTTTTGTTGTCTTTTCTCTATGATTAGACCCATTCCCCCCCCATAGCCTCTGTTTATTTTTATTGTTAATATGTCTAGATGATTAGATGGTATACATGCCATGTTCATTTCAAAATGATTCACTGCTGGTTTCCAGTATTCTCCCTCTTTTTTAAATTGGGGAGATAAATGATTTACAGTAAATATAGTTGTTTATACATGGGTAAAATTTACCAACTTTGTGCAAAACACTCTCATTCCCAGCCTAGATCCTCCTCCACCATCATGAACTAGGACCTGAATGCCCCCTTCTACTGCCTAGAGTTCTTTGCTTTGGTGTAATACACCAAATCCAGTCCAAGTTCTACTTTTGTGTTTCCCCTTTATGTTCTTATTTCTCAACTTGTGATCACTAGTGAGACCATCCCATATTCATCCTTCTCTTTCTGGCTTGTCTCACTTAACATGATTCCTTCAAACCCCATCCAAGATGAGGTGAAAAAGGTAACTTCATTCATTCTTACTAGCTGCATAGTATTCCACAATTTTCTTAGTCACTTATCTGTTGTTGGAAACCTAGGTTTTTTCCAAGTTTTAGCTATTACAAATTGCACTGCCATGAACATATGTATACACAGATCTTTTTGGATGATCATGTTTGATTCATTAGGATATGAAGAGGAATTGCTGGGTCATAGAGTAGGTCCATTTCTAGTCTTGTGAGGGTTCTCCAGACTGCTCTCCACAGGCATTGGATCAATTGACATTCCCACCAGCAGTGCAGGAGGGTTCCTTTGATTCCACAACCTCTGCAGCATTTGTTGCTGTTACTTTTTCTGATGTATGACATTCTCATAGGAGTGAAGTAGTATCTGATTGTTGCCTTTATTTGTATTTCTCTGACAGTCAGTTTCTTTTGCTGTGCAGAAGCTTTTTAATTTGATATAGTCCCATAGGTTTATACTTGCCTTAGTCTTCTTTGTAATTGGATTCATTTCATTGAAGATGTCTTTAAAATTTATATGGAAAAGAGTTCTGCCAATATTTTTTTCTAAGTATCTGATAGTTTCTGGTCTGACATCCAAGTCCTTGATCCATTTGGAATTTTCTTTTGTATTTGGTGAAATATAGTGGTTCAGTTTCATTCTTCTGCATGTTTCAACCCATTGTTTCTAACACCATTTGTTGAAGAGACTCTGCTTTCCCCATTTAATAGTCTGGGTACTTTTGTCAAAGATTAGATGTCCATAGATGTGTGGGCTTACTTCTGGGCTCTCAATTCTTTTTTTTTTTTTTTTTTTTTTTTTCTTTTTTTTTTTTTATTTAAATTTTTAATTTAAGAAAGGATTAGTGAACAAAAGCATAAGGTAGGAGGGGTACAACTCCACACAATTCCCACCACCCAATCCCCATAACCCACCCTCTCCCATGATAGCCTTCCCATTCTCTAGCCCTCTGGGAGCATGGACCCAGGGTCGTTGAGGGTTGCAGAAGGTAGAGGGTCTGGCTTCTGTAATTGCTTCCCCGCTGAACATGGGCGTTGACTGGTCGGTCCATACTCCCAGTCTGCCTCTCTCTTTCCCTAGTAAGGTGTGTCTCTGGGGAAGCTGAGCTCCAGGACACATTGGTGGGGTCTTCAATCCAGGGAAGCCTAGCCAGCATCCTGGTGGCATCTGGAACCTGGTGATTGAAAAGAGAGTTAACATACAAAGCCAAACAATTTGTTGAGCAAACATGGATCCCAAGATTGGAATAGTGGAGAGGAAGTGTTGGGGAGGTACTCACTGCAAACTCTAGTGTAATCCTGCTTTCAGGTATATATTTTGCAGTAGTTTATGGATACGTGTGAGCATACGCTCTCTCTCACAGAAACTGGTGTATGTCTAGGTTATGGGACTTTGTTAGAAAGTGAACTACCTGAGATGAAATTAGAGTGTACTATAAAAGGAAAGGTCTCACCCGAGTAATGAAGCTGAAGGGTTGTCATTCCACACGTGAAGTCTCTGGATACACTCTGAGGTGAAGCATGTGGAGAGCAGTCTGGAAAACCCTCAGAAGGCTAGACATGGACCTTCCATATGACCCAATAATTCCTCTCCTGGGGTTATACCCCAAGGACTCCATAACACCCAACCAAAAAGAGGTGTGTACTCCTATGTTCATAGCAGCACAATTCATAATAGCTAAAACCTGGAAGCAACCCAGGTGCCCAACAACAGATGAATGGCTGAGAAAGCTGTGGTATATATACACAATGGAATACTATGCAGCTATCAAGAACAATGAACCCACCTTCTCTGACCCATCTTGGACAGAGCTAGAAGGAATTATGTTAAGTGAACTGAGTCAGAAAGTTAAAGATGAGTATGGGATGATCCCACTCATCAACAGAAGCTGACTTAGAAGATCTGAAAGGGAAACTAAAAGCAGGACCTGATCAAATTGTAAGTTGGGCTCTCAATTCTATTCCACTGGTTAGTGTGTCTATTCATGTTGCTGTTAATATATTGCTGTAGCTCTTTCAGTAGATGTTTGATGTATTTAGATGGCTTCTCATTGGGTGCATAGATGTTAATAATTGTTAAGTCCTCTTGATTGACTGATCCTCTGAGCATTAAATAATGTCCACCCCTATCTTTTTAAATTTTATTTATTTGAAGTCTATTGTCTCAGGTATGAGAATAGATGTTCTTGCCCTTTTTGTGGGCCATTTGTATGATAGTTTTCCACCCTTTCACTTTGAGTCTATATTTGTCTTGTTGAATTAGCTGGGTTTCCTGTAGACAGCATATTGTTGGGTTGTGTTTTCTGATCCATCTTTCTACTCTGTGCCTTTTAATAGGTGAATTCAGGCCACTGACATTTATTGATATCATAGATTGAAGATATTTTAATGTCATTATTGTAGATTTTTAGAGTGTTCTGATATATGGCAGATATTATGATATTCTGACAGTTTATAGGAACTTCTTTCAGGGCAGGCTTGGTGATAGTTGATTCTTTCAACTGTTGCTTGTCTGAGAAGGTTTTGATGCCTCCTTCTAGTCTGAATGACAGTCTAGCAGGATATACTAGTCTTGGTTGAAAGTCTTTCTTGTTGAGCACTCGATAGATATCTTGCCAATCTCTTCTAGCCTGTAGTGTTTGTGTGGAGAAGTCTGCTGCTAACCTTGTGGGTTTTCCTCTGTAGGTGACTCTTTGTTTTTCTCTTGCAGCCTTCAGGATCCTTTCTTTATCCTTATTCCTTTCCATTCTAAATATGATTTGTCTTGGTGTCTTTAAGTCTGGGTTAATTCTGTTTGGGACCCTCTGGGCTTCTTGAACCTTTATGTCTTCTATGTTGTCTAGACTAGAGAAGTTCTCAGCTATTATGTCCTGAAGGATGCTTTCTTCCCCTCCCTTTCTTTCTCTGTTAAGCCAATAATGTGTATATTATTTCTTTTGAAGTCATCCCCTAGGTCTCTGTTGTTGTTTTCAGCATCTCTTAATCTCTTTTTGAGATCTCTTACTTCTTTTTTAGTTGTCTCTAATTCATCCTCAGTCTTGCTAATTCTGTCTTCAGTCTCATTTATTCTATTCTCTCTCCCCTATACTGTTTTCTGGAGTTCTTCTATTTTGTTACCCTGTTCTGATACTTTTTTAGCTTGTTCAGCTAGTTGTGTTCTTAGTTCAGCTATTTCAGCTTTCAGCTCTCTAATAACCTTGAGATAATTAGTGTTTTCTTCCAGAGTCTCATTTGTTGTTTCTGCATTTCTGATGACAATCTTGCAAACTCTTTGCTCACTCTGTGACTATTTCCTTAACAAATGTTTGGATGTTGACCTCACTATTTTGTGGTTCAACCTTTGGGGGCTTTTGGCTGGACTCTTGTCCTGGTTCATTTCTTCAATATTTCTTCTTGTTGGTTTAACCATTCTATATAGTATGTTATGAGGTCCCACTCTCAGTACTTTTCAAATTACTGATCACTCTTGCCTGGATTGACTTGTGTCTGAGTAATGTACTTCAACAGTTCACAGTTGTGGAAGGTAACAGTTGTTTCAATTTTATTTCAATACCTGAGTTGGATCATAGAGGTTGTTAAAAGCCTCTTTTTTCAATTTTTAATATTTATTTACTTATTCCCTTTTGTTGCCCTTGTTGTTTTATTGTTGTAGTTATAATTGTTGTTTTTGATGTTGTCGTTGTTGGATAAGACAGAGAGAAATGGAGAGAGGAGGGGAAGACAGAGAGGGGGAGAGAAAGATAGACACCTGCAGACCTGCTTCATCTCTTGTGAAGCGACTCTTCTGCAGGTGGGGAGCTGGGATCCAAAAGTCTCTTTTGTTCTTTTTCTTCCCTGTAGGCTATGAGAGCCTGAGGGCTTTTATTCTATATGTAGGCTTCTTAGCTTAATCACTCACTCTTGACTAATGGATAAAGCAGGGTGGGGGAGAGATAGCACAGTACTTAGGCAAAGAGACTCTCACACCCCAAGGATCCAAAGCTCCAGGCTCAGTTCAGCTTCTCTGCCAAGCCAGGCAGCACTGCTGGGCCCTGTGAATTTCTAAACAAGTCCCGTTTATAGTCTAGGTTCAGAGGCAATTATTCACCACTTTCTCATCAGAAAAACAATGTGGAAAGGCTCCCACTATACAGCCCCACTGCTAGGCTACCAAGGTGTAGCTCTTCTCCTGAGTTTCCTGGTCAGTTCTCTGTTCCCAGATGTCAGCACAGGGCCTGCCCCCTGCTGCTCCAGTCTCTGAGGGCAGTAGCAATGGAGACTCACAGTCGCATTTGGTGAGTCTTAGGGGAGTCCTCTCCTCCCTCCACAGTCTTTTTGTTGGTAAAGCAGTCTGGAGGTGGTGCCTCAACTAGTAAACTGCCGGACTGTTACCAGCTTCTCAGTCTCTCCTTAGGCTCCTCCCTATCCATGAGCCACACATGTTTACACTAACCAGTGGTTTGGTTGGTTCCTGAAGTCGTTCTAATCCTGCCTTGTTTCGGTCCCAGGTGGTCTGCTTTGGTATTCCTAGTTGACCCCTCCTTCGTGTTTTTCTAACTTTCCCCATTTCACACAGAGTTCAAAATTTGTGCATCCTGGAAGTGTGCAGAATTTGAAGGATAAAGGAGCATGTGTACTCAGTAGAACACATTATTTGGGGTCCTGATGTTTACTCTAATTTGGGGGTTTTGGACTAGGGCCTGCATGTGCATTTGGTACTGATTTTTTTTTTTTTGCATGAATTAACTTTGAAGTGTTTTTCTGGCTCTTTTGGAGACTTTCTTGCGTGGCTGTCAGTTTGCATCAGCACCCAGATGCTGTTTTCTCACTGAGCATTTGCTCTGCCTGGACCCTCTCCTCTCCCCTCTTTTGCCCATTGCCAGGGAGTAAGAAGACCTCCACATCCATTTGCCAGATTAACCATCTCTATGCCCAAGACATCAGCTCATGTTTGTGTGGGACCTGGAGAATCAGAAGTGATTAAAAGTAAATGAGTTTCTTCTCCTCCCGTGTGGCTTTCAGTGATAGTACTCCTGTGACTCGTGCATATTAGAGTGGTTTGCTGCTTGGGGTGAACTTACTTGCATCTGAGTGTCCTGTGGATCAGTTCTATTATGGGAAGCTTGAACCCCAGTGAGCAGCTCTCACCCATGTGATAGCTCTGCAGGTTTAGCAAAACCTCACTTTCCAGGTGCTGGGTGCTAGTGCCACGAATCTGTTCCCTGTCTGCTATGTTCTCTCTTCTGATAACACTGCCACACCTGGGCTCTTGAAAGGGTCTTTTTAATTATAATCTCTGGACTCCAAATAATTCCTGCAGCCTCTTGAGTCCCATTCTGTGATTTACTTTGACCCACTGAGATTTCACATAAAGGGCATTACAATCACCTGTCTCGAGAGTTTTCTCTAGATTACAGGACAGGTAACAAATCACTGCACCCCCAGAAGTGAATGTTGCATTGCTTGTGAAATTTGAACCTCAAATTTGTTGTTATAACATGGAGCAGGTAACTCTTTGACATCCTCCTGATAACTTAGTAAGAAGCCAGAGTGTAAGTGTGTCAAGATGACTTGGCAGTTAGGATCTTG
Source organism: Erinaceus europaeus (assembly GCF_950295315.1). Lineage (NCBI taxonomy): Eukaryota > Metazoa > Chordata > Mammalia > Eulipotyphla > Erinaceidae > Erinaceus > Erinaceus europaeus. The sequence continues at coordinate 50,789,601 of NC_080167.1, forward strand.
GCAATTGGGATCTCAGCAATTCAGCCATTTTTCCAAAGAATCTGATGGGCTTCTTCTGGATGCCATGGTTTAATCTGGCCAGATGATGGATGCCATAGTCTAACCTGGGCCAGACGGTGGAGTACCTGGTTTTGCATCTCGAGAGCCATTGAAGTGATGACTGTGGCATGGTTAGCTTGATGAGAGGGAGATGGTAGAATATCTTGGAGTTTGGGCGGGCTTAGAGCCTTTCCACTGAAGATATGAGGGATGCGGAGGGTGATGTGGGTGGAAAGAAGGACCAGTCAGATATCAGATAGATTTTGCCTGGAGGAGAGACACTTCCATTGAGACAAGAATCATCAGAAACTCCTGATCATAAAGCATGTGTGGGACCATCACATCCTGAATTTTAAAGCTTATTGATTTAATATTGATTTACAATTTTATAAGACTTTAGAAGTATAGTTTCATCTTATGTGTGTATGTGTATGACTCACTACACCCACCACCAAATTTCTGTGCTATCAAACTTGAAGACACTGACTGATCCACTATCCCCACCCCCTCGCCCCTTCAGTAACTATTATGATTTTCGGAGTCAAAGAATCCATTTAATTATTACTAATTTTTGAAAGTTTTGCTTATTTTATTTGTTTTTTATTTTTATTTATAAAATGGAAAAACTGACAAGACCATAGGATAATAGGGCTGTAATTCCACACAATTCCCATCACCAGAACTCCGTATCCCATCTTCTTGATAGCTTTCCTATTCTTTAACCCTCTGGGAGAATGGACCTAGGGCCATTACGGGGTGCAAAAGGTTGAAGGTCTGGCTTCTGTAATTGCTTCCCTGCTGAACGTGGGCATTAACAGGTTGATCAGTGCTTCCAGTCTGTCTCTTTCTTTCTCTAGTGGGGCAGAGCTCTGGGGAAGCAGAGCTCCAGGACACATTGGTGGGGTTCTATCCAGGGAAGTCCAGTTAGCATCATGGTAACATCTGGGACCTGGTGGCTGAAAAAAAAGAGTTAACATATAAAGCCAAAAAAATTGTTGGCTAATCATGAACCTAAAGCCAAGAATATTGCAGATGAAGATTTAGGGTCTCTGTTTTGGAAATTTGCTTATTTTATTTATATTCCATACATGAGTGAAGCCATCCAGTAATTGTCTTTCACTCATTTACTTGTTTCATTTACCACAATCACTTCTGTTCCATCTACCCATAGGGCACAGTATCATCTTTTCAATGGCAGCGTAGTATTCCATTCAATATTTTTGATGGGCATTTAGGTTGAGGGATCCTGAGTTTAGTGAATTAAAGGTGGCTGTGTTGAGCTCCAGAGGTCAAACCTGAGTAATAAAGGTGATCTGATTTGGTAGTGGTTGAGATACAAAATGATATGGTCACTTAACTGACACTAAATATTCATTCATACTTTTGTTATATATCTGCTTAGAATAAATGAACCTAATGGAAGACTGTACTTGTGAAAGTATAACTGCAGCTCACAAGGGTTGAAAGTGCTCCTCTAGAATTGAAGGCTGTCTTTTTGGTGCTACATTTTACAGTGGGGTCATGAGTGTTCTGTTCTAGGTACCATCATCTCAATGAATGAGAGTGACGGGACATGGTGGGAGAGACAGAGGCCACAGTGCAAGAGGATGAACCTGAGATAAGGAAAACCAGGAGCAGAGACTGTACCCCCTCAGTTCCCTGCAGGGTTCCTGACAGGAGAATGGGGACATGTTCTCTGTGGCTTCCAGGAGTCAGAGCTGATTTCTGGACAAGCTAAGGAACTTGCTTCTGACATGTCCCAGTTACCCTTGTGAGTGTCAGTCCTGAGACCTGAGACATCTCCTTGGGAGACATCCCACTCTAGAACTGTATGACATTTTGTGAAGATCACTTAGGTACCAGGGTCATGTGAAAATTGTAAGTTCAGAGGGCCAGGAGATGGTTCCCTTGGTAGAGTGTGCTCCTTACCAAGCCTGAGGTACTGGGCTGGAGTCTTGGCACTGCATGGGAGCATCAAAGATGGCACTGGAGTAGCACCATGGATGCTGGAGCAGTTCTGTGGTCTCAGTGTCTCAGTCTCTCTCTCTCTGTCTTTCTCTCTCCCTCCCTTCTTCTTTACCTCCCTTCTTCCCTCCCTCCCTCTCTCTCTCTCTTTTCCTTCCTTTCTTCTCTTTCTCTTCAAAATAAAGTTTGCCCAGAGAGGCTGCTTAGTGGTGATATCATGTATGAACAAGACCTCAGTATCAACTAAAAAAACTGGATGGGGACCAGCAGTTGAATCACCCAGTAGAGTGCACACATTAGTGCACACATGAAGACCCAGCTTCAGGCCCCAGATCACCACATGGGAGTGCTATAGAAGGGAGTTTCATGAGCAGGAGAGCATCACTGTGCTGTGTCTCCGCTCTCAGTTTCCCTTTCCCTTTTTATCTCTCTCTCTCACCCTTCATCTGGAGGAAAGAAAAAACAGACACTGGGAATAGTGGAGTCATGCAGGTGCTGAGCCCCAGTGATCACACTGGTAGAAAATACAACTGTAAGTGCAGAATTGTATACCTGAAGAAATCTGAAAGTGGAATAAAGGATTTTAGAACACACGTGAGAAGACAGCTGTTTTCTTCAGCACCCTCCTCACGCTGACAAGTTGTCACACTGACAAGCTGGCAGTGTCTTACTCACTTTTCCGAAGTCCTAGGTAAGAGGCCTTTGAAGCTCCTGGAATCTATGAATCTAGACACACCCACCCCACCCCCACCCAGCTCCTCCTCTGCCATTTTCTTGAGGCCTTTGTTCTGACCTTAGTGCAGCTCTGCATTGTGCCTGTCACTTCCCTCTGGATTGGATTGTCAGGTTTCCCCTTCCCCCTTCTGAGTGAGAAACCAAAAAACATCTTGGGGGCCTACTCTTGCTGTGCACCTCCCGCTATGGTTTCCCATACTCAGAAATGACACCCAGCAGGTGCCAATCAATTAATTCATTGGCTGAGAGGGGACATTTATAACAGTATCGTTCGAGCCACTGCAAGAACTCATCTGAGAGAGGGCAGGCTGGGTAGACATGAATTTCCCTTTCCTATGCATCCCAAAGAGAGATTATTTGCTTGATTTATTGGAGCCTCCTCTGTTGGACAAGTGCTCAGGACACAGCCGCTGCTTTGTGTACTGCCAAGTCAGTGCTCCTGGCTGCACACCAGGGCTCAGGCTGCCTTCTGGGCTCACTCCCTGAAGGGAGTGGGGACTGAGGGTACAGATAGCTGAGCTCTATTTACAGACTCAACAGTCGTGATTCATGGAACTAGGGTGGCCAGATTTTTTTTTTCTTCACCAGAGCACTACTCAGCTCTGGCTCACCCAGCCTCCTCCCTGCCCACCTAAAATTTTAATTAACCCTTTTGTTGATTTCACTGAAATAAAATATCTCCACTCAAGTGATGGAGCCCAAGGGTAAATTTAAAAAGCAAGGTGGGGAGATAGTTCAGTGGGTAGAGCACAGGACTTACATGTCTGAGGACCCAGGTTCTATCCCCATCACCACATAAGCTGAGTGGTACTCTGGTCTCACTTTGTTTTTCACAAAAAAAGAAAAGAGTAAATCTTAAAAAAAAAAAAAAAAAAACTATGCCCTGAATATATTCTGTGGTCATTTTCTTTCTGGTTTACCTGACAATGATTATTTCACCATTCTGGGATCTCTGTGTTAACTCATCACAGCTGTGGAGATCAAAGCACGTGCCTTGACTCACTCACTCAGCCCTTTCATTCTCTTCTTGCATTCGCTCAAAGGACTTCTTTGTCAGAGGATGACAGTTCACACTTAGGGCATTTGCCTCCCTTCCTACTGTGTGTAGCAATAGCCTCTGGATGTCATTCATTCATTCATTCATTCATTCATTCAACAGATGTTTATGCTGCTGGGTTCAAGAAGGAAGGATCATGAGTAAGATGCAGTCCTGCTTTCAAGGGTTCCCATGAATGTGCTCATTAAATGCTCGCCTTTGAATGGCTCAGTCGTCCTGGCAGGCAGAGGCTGGTGCTAAGAGCTAATTAGCTCAGCGAGTTATGGAGTGAATCTCCTCTCATGTGCTTGAAACCAAGCCTTACGTTCTGCATTGAAGCGTCTCTCACTGGGTCAGTCTGGGGGCTAGACTGGTCTGCTTGCTTCTCGCTGGGTCCTTCAGTTAGAGCTTTGCTTCTAATTTATTACAGCCCTCTCTTGGTGGGAGCTGGGGATAAGTAAAGGCTCAGGCCCCACCCTACAAATCCCTGCGCTGTGCTGTGCCATGCAACCAAACCCCAGGTGCTTCAGGTGATATTTGAGAAACGTGTCTAGCACAGAATTTCTCCAATTCTGCTCAGTGCACAGAGAGCCCTTAGTTAAAACAGACTCCTGAAGGGCCAGCTGGCAGCATACCTGGTAGAGCACACATGTTACCATTTGCAAAGCCCCAGGTCCCAGTAGGAAGCTTCAGCAGCGGTAAAGCAGTGCTGCAGGTGTTTCTCCCCTCCCCATGCTCTGTTTCTCTCTATCTCTGTCAAAAAAAAAAAAAAAAGGAAGAAAAAGGAAAAGATAATGGCCATCAGTGGAATCATCATGCAGGCACCATGCCCCAACTATAACCTTGGTGACAAAACAAAAACACAGATTCCTGGGGACCCACCCTCTAGAATCAGATCCTATCTGATGGTGTAGGGCCTGAGAATGTGCATTTCTAAGAAGGACCTAGGAGTTAGTGCTGCCTCTTGAAAGCACTACTTTAACTTACCTGGGGCCTGGGGGGTAAGTTCACCTTTGGTGGTGATGATTACTGGAACCCCAGTGAAGAAGCCAGGCTGGTTCTCCTCTGTATACACCAGAGTTATGAACTTGACAGTGAAACTATTCCTGGAGCCTGGCACAGGGATGGACTCATACACAGTGAATAGTTGATCACAGTCTGGAGTGGCCAGACTCCAGAAGAGGTTGACCGTTGAGGCAGTCTGGGGTGAAGTGCAGCCTGTTTTTGCTGGTCCCCTTGAGGTAATGATGTATTTAGGCAGGTTTGGCCCATTCCTTGGCATCACTTGAGTGAATGCAACAAGACTGGTAGATGATAATGGACATAGCAGTAATGATTCCTGTTCAGCCTTGCTTCATGTAGAGTCCAGAGCCTCAGGAATGAAGAGGAGCAGGAAAGTACTAGGAACTGGGCTGTAATATCAATTTCTGTCTCTGGAGTGCTAACTGCCACCTTTACCTGGAAAGGTTTCACTCTACATCCAAACCAAGTGCATGGAACCACACTGTGATTTTATGTAGGTGCTGGGGTGGGGAGTGTTGTAACAATACGAGCACAGGGTTCAGTGGAGGGAAGATGGAGGGGTCCTTCCCTTCTGCTGAAGATTTGATAAGGGAGGCAGACAGCTGGAAGGGTGCAGGGAGGTCTACAGAGTCCCTTCACAGATGCCATACTACTAGGTCAAGAGGGTCATTTCTGAGTGTCCCAGGGTCTAGGGGTCCTCACTGGAGAAACTCCAGAACCATAGGATCAGATCCAGGAGGACCTCGAATCTGGTGCATTTTTTTTATAAGCAACCAACCTACCTACCTACCTTCCCTCCTTCCTTCCTTCCTCCCTTCCTTTCTTCCTTCTTCCTTCCTTCCTTCCTCCTTCCTTCTTTCCTTCCCTCCCTCTCTCCCTCCCCCCTTCCCTCTCTCCCAGAGCACTGATGGTGGTTCTAGAGACTGAACCTGAGACCTCAGAGTCTCAGGAATGAAAGCCTTTTGCATAACCATTATACTATCCCCCCAGCTCAATCTGGTCCAGTTCTGTGCCCTAGATCATAGCTTGTTTCCAAGGTGTAGCATCAAGGCTGTTCAGTATTCGCAGTTTGAAATGCCAACTAATTATGCCACACAACTTCCTGAACGGAGGGGTTTATTCTGGGTGTGAGCAGAACCTAGAAGATGGCAGTATCATGTCTTAAGAAAACAACTGGACCTCAGGCTGGGCAGGTTCAGAGCTCAGAAAGCAGTGGATCGTTGGGACAGATGGGGCGTAATCACACTGCCGTCTGGCTGGGTAATTCAATTCACATGACCTTCCGTGGCCGGAAGGGGTTCTAGTCAAATCAAGAAATGATTCACCAGAGTTTGGTCATCATGCAGCTTGTTAAACTTGAGATGACAGTGATATACACTGGTGTCTGGAGGTCTCGGAGTATGAGATGACATCCTCAGACAATACCTCCTCAAGTGGCAGTCTCCTAATTTCTTTATCCCTAGTGCTGCTGACAGGGGGCCTTCCTACACTGTCAGTCAGTGTCTTTTCTTAGTGACAGGCTCCTACCCAGAACTCGAAGATAGAAGAAGCTTGAGTGTGTGTGTGTGTGTGTGTGTGTTTTGCAGGATGGTGTCTGGAATGCCTGCTCACCAACAGGACCACTTATCATTTTTCATTTTAATTTAGACAGGACCTTGTTCACAACCAAAACTTAATCTTTTTTTTTTTTTTTTTTTTTTGCCTCCAGGGTTATTGCTGGGGCTGGGTGCCTGCGCCATGAATCCACTGTTCCTGGAGGCTATTTTTTTTTCCCCTTTTGTTGCCTTTTTGTTCCCTTTTTGTTGTTTTTTATCATTGTTGTGGTTATTATTATTATTGTTGTTGTTATTAATGTATTTGTTGTTGGATAGGACAGAGAGAAATGGAGAGAGGAGGGGAAGACAGAGAGGGGGAGAGAAAGATAGACACTTGCAGACCTGCTTCACCACTTATGAAGCAACCCCCCTGCAGGTAGGGAGCTGGGGGCTTGAACCGGAATCCTTGAGTCAGTCATTGCACTTCATGCCATGTGCGCTTAAGCTGCTGCACTACCACCTGACCCCCTCACAACCAAATCTTTATTTTTCCTTTCTTGGGCTGGAAAATTAGCATAATAGATATGCAAAAAAGACTTCCATGCTTGAGGCACCAAAAGTCCCTGGTTCAATACAGGGTACCACCATAAGTTAGAACTGAGTAGTACTCTGGGAAAAAAGATAAAAGAAAAACCCTTTGGTGTACTGCACCAAAGTAAAAGACTCTGGGGTGGGGGGGGGGGCATTCAGGTCCTGGAACATGATGGCAGAGGAGGACCTACTGGAGTTTGAATTGTTATGTGGGAAATGGGGAAACATTTCCCCAAATGTTATGCGTGTACAAACTATTGTATTTTACTGTCAACTGTAAACCAGTAATCCCCAATGAATAAATTTTTAAAAATTAATAAAATATTACATTGTAAAAGAAAAAGAAAAACCTTTCTTTTTATCATCATTTGTGGTTTCACTACTCTGGGATGACTTTTCAGAGAAAGAGAAACAGAGACAAAGAGGGAGAGAGAAAAGAGAGAGACAAAGAGAGAAAGACACCATAGCACTAAAACTTCCCACAATGCAGTAGGACCCAGCTCAAACCTGGGCCTTGCACATGGCAAAGCAGCACACTATCCAAGGGAGCTATTGTGCAGACCCACAGTCAGGCCCTAATCTGCTCCTGCCTTCACCATGCCTGTTTATATTGATAATATGAATCTCTCTGCTGTGCCCACCTTTGCTGCGGGGTGCTGCTCCATCTCAGTGGCTATCTTTTCACAAATGGTCTCATTACAGTGACAGTGCAGGTGGCATTTCTTCTGTCAGGACCCTCACAGGATCAGTACACAGCATGAGAGCTCAGCACAATGTTTGGGGACAAGGCCAAGAAGCATCGTAGGGGCAGGTGATGGTGCACCTGAATGAGTATACATACTATCATGCCGAAGGATCTAGGTTCGAGCCCCCCACTCCTCACCTGTAGAGGGGATGTTTCATGGGCAGTGAAGCAGGTCTGCAAGTGCCTTTCTGTCTCTCTCCCTCTCTATCTCCCCTTCTCCTCTCAATCTCTCCCTCCCCTGTCAATTTCTCTCTGTTCTATATATAAAACAGAATGAAAACATGGGGGCCAGGTGGTGGTGCACCAGGTTAAGTGCACATATCAGAAGCACAAGGACCCGGTTTGAGCTTCCACTCCCCATCTGTGAGGGGATGCTTCCCGAGCAGTGAGACAGGTCTGCAGGTATCTATCTTTTGTTCTCTCTCTCTCTCTCTCCCTCTCCCTTCTTAATTTCTCTGTCCTATCAAAAAAAAAAAAAAAAAAAGAGTGGCCACTCAGAGCGGTGGTTTTGTTGTGCAGGCACAACAGCCCTGATGGCAATAAAAATAAAAAGATAAAATAACAAGAATAAAACTTTTTAAATAAAAGAAGCATTGTAACTGTCACTGTAAAGAGCTGGGGTTCTGTTTTGGCATGTTTTACCTGCTGATGTCTGCTTCTGCTCTTCACAGGTCTGCTGTACTGACTGTTCAACGTGTGTGTGTTCTTTGCTTTCAGGATTAAGCACGAGAACATCGTGGCCTTGGAAGACATCTACGAGAGCCCCAACCACCTGTACCTGGTCATGCAGCTGTGAGTAGCTCCTTGCCTTCGTATGTGCCAGCCAGCGCATGCAAACCCCAGACCTTGATCGCCAGATGTGGGGGGCTCGGTGGGGCAATGGGAAATTATGAGAACTGAGGGACCTGGAGATGTGTGGAGGGCATTCTGCACCCCTCAGTCCATGGCAGCTCCTGACAGGATGTCCCACAGCACTCCTTTATCAGGCGTCCCAGCCCCCAGCCCCTCAGCCCATTGCTCTGCAACTTTGGACTGTGCAGGGCCTGGATGCTGCCTCCACTCTGGCCTGCAGGAGGAGCTCTCCCTGGCCTTCATCTCTGGGAACACTAGGGCAGGGGACAGGTGACAGCCTGTGCTTTCTCTGACCCTTCCACCCTCCCACTGGCAAGGAGTCAATCATACATGCCACCAACTGAACACTCACAGACAGATGTAAGGGAGTCAGACTGTGACACTACCACCCCTTAGAGTATGTCTGTACTCCAGGAATTCTGGGGAGGACCAGCAGAAGGATGAGAAAGCTGACTGTATAGGTAGAGATTAGACTTGAACATGTGGTTTAGAATGTAAGGTGATACCACCACCACACACACACACACACACACACACACACACACACACACACACACACACACATATCAATGCTTTGACTTTAAGAGCTGTTGTTCCTGGGACCTGGGATCATCCTGGGACTAAAATGCTGTCGTGATGGGAACTTTGTCAGTGCCTCACAGTGTACTGGTGGCCTAAACAAGCACATTTTGAAACACTGTATTTCTGAGCTAAGGGATAGACAGGGATGGATGCCTATGGAAAGTCTACTTCAGTTTCATTCCTGTGTGAACGGTGTCCAGACCTTGGGTGTTTGCGGCTTGTTAGAAACACTGAAGTTAAGTTTGCAACTTATTTTTACTTGAATGTTCCAGTTGCACAAGGACTCGTGTTAGCACATAGGCAAGTGTTCTTCTGGGCATCTATTTAATCCTTCACCATCTTTAAACCCACTATGGCTTGCTCATGTAATTGTTTTGAGAGCATCCAAACTGGAAGCATGCGGATGACATCTTTCTGTGAAATGACTGTCATGGTGGGGATAGCTAGGTGGTCTGCACACTGTGTGCTCTCGCCAGCTATAAGATCAGCTTATAGAAAATTCTGTCTGTGTCTGCAGCACCAGGAATAAGGGTATGAACCTAGAGCCTTGTGTGTGCCCAATAACGCTTAGCAACTTTCCCAGCTTTTTATTTTTTTATATTATTATTCTTTACTTGTTTTGAGAGCACAAAAGAGAAGAGACAGACAGCACCTCTCTAACATCCATGGAGCCCCCCCCCCCAGTACTGTTCATGGTGTCCCCATGTGGTGCTGGGGCTGGAACCCAGAGCCTCATGAATAGCAAGGTATGCACTCTCCCGGTGGGCTAGTCCCCAGCCCTGGGTTAATAAGCAGTCTGGGACTCCACAGCACCACACTAACTCCTAATGACCCAGGTACAGTCTGTCCTAGCTCCTTGCTGCTGCTTATTTTCCAGTTGGTCACCTTCTGGCTCTTCCAAGAGAGAGGACCCAGCTCTGCCCACTGCTGGGTAACCCTTGGAAGCTCTGTGATGGTGTCACATAGAGTCCACACCTAAAGGACTGGGTGGACTGCTTCTCCATCAGCTGACTGCCTAGTGGGCATGACATTTTGGTGACAAGAAAAAGCCCCTTACCGATCAAATGCCAGTGCTGTGTGAGGAGATTTTCCCCCTCCTCCCTTCTAAGTTCCTTCCCTGGTCTTTGAATTGCACTGACAGACTAGCAGGAGAAAAACAGATCAGTTATTCAGTGGATGTGGAGGGGGGAGTCCCATAAAAACATGAGACTCCAGGAAGCAGGCAGAGGGTGTGGCTTTGAGACAAATGGCGTGTGTGAAGGATTGATTGCCTGGATGGGGAGCTGGGGCAGGGTGAAGCCTAGGGAAGAAGGAGCTAGCTTGATTCATAGGTCTTTGCACTTTCTTCACAACTTCTGGTGATGAGGGCTTCTGTCTCATGGGGGCTCAAGCACCTGATTTCAGGGAGAGTGAGAGCCATGGGTCCTTCTGGTTCTGAAGCATCTGTAATTCAAAATGTTAGTTTGTTAAAAATGACATATTTGGGGAGGCACATTCTTCTCCCCTTCAGTAGTGTAAAGATTGTGTGTGTGTGTGTGTGTGTGTGTGTGTGTGTGTTGGTGGGGAAGGTGCTGGTCTGGTAGTGGGACACTCGGTAGAGTGCATGTATTACAATGCACAAGGACCTGGGTTCAGGCTCCCAGTCTCCACCTGCAGGAGTAAATCTTCACTACCTGTGAAGCAAGTGCTGCAAATGTCTCTCCCCCCTTCCCTTTCAATTTCCCTCTGTCTCTATAAAAATAAATAAATAATAATATTTTTAAAAAGATGTTCTTGGGGGCAGGAAGTGGTTCACCCATTAAAGCACATACTTCATCATATTTGAGAGCCCAGATTCAAGTCCCCTGATATCACCTTTCCCTTTCCTCCTCTCTTTCTCATTAATAAATAAATTAAAATGTTGAAAAAAAGAATTATAGGACCTGTTGTGAGCAGGAGAAGTAAAACAAGTTAGGGTCCCACAACTAAGGGTAGACAGGTAAGGAAGGGGGAATGTATCCATTGGTATGAAGAGATGGGATCATATCTTAAGTCTAAGGGAAGCAGTCAGTGGATGTGATGTCCAGGGGAACAGCCATTTGTCTTTGGGGGTAGTAAAGGATGTCCGTGGCATGGGTGATGTTATAAAGGGAAACATCTTTAAATTATTGGCTGACAAAGGCAGGCCTATGGTGGCAAGACAAGATACACCAGTTAAGTGTACAAGAATATGTGAATGTTAATTCACATAGGTTGGATATGGAGGAACTTCTTACAGTTTAATACCTTACCATATGAACAGATGATTCCTCATATGAAGGCTTGATAGCTGTAATCACTTACTTGTGAAAAACAATAAAACTTGTAACAAGTTAGAGGTTTACTATAATTGACTTTGGACTATAAACAGACTCAGGTTACTTAGAGAGTTAACGCATGTTAGTGACAATGGTTTTAACATTTAGAGTACTCTGAGCAGATGGGTCATACAAAAATTTTTGGTCATTCAACACACTCACTCACAAAACACAACTGGCCAGTCATAACATAAGACATTCAGGGAAGGGGTAGGAGAGAGGGCTCTGTGAGCCAACTTTTGTTAGTTCTGCCATGTCATATTATGGATCCTGGGATGTATCCTGCATCTAGTCCTCTTGTATTTCTTGTTCTTCAGGGATAACAGTGCCATCATGAGGGTATTGTCGGACATGGTGAGCAGGAACCCAGACAGGTTTAGAGTAATTATGTGGGAAAATGCATGCAAAACCTCTTCCCATGGTCAATAGAGGGTCAGGCCCTTTCCAAATTTTATCAAGTGGGTCTTTCCATTTGACCTTAATAGATGGGAGAGTAGATGGTGTTTGCCAGTGAAGAATAATAGGAGGTAAGTCCGAGTTATTGTAAATATTAAAGAGATTTAACGTAGTTAAGGCTTTTGCTAGCTGGATATTGGGGGGAGGTAAATTCCTCCTTTATCTTTATTTAATTGAGCCTTAAGGGTTTGATGGGCCATCTTGACAATGCCTTGTCCCTGTGGATTATAGGTAATGCCTGTGGTATGAGTAATGTTCCAGAGGGAACAAAAATCTTTAAATTGTTTGCTGGTAAACGCAGGTCCATTGTCAGTTTTCAGTTGAAGAGTTAAGCCCATCACAGCAAAACAGGAGAGCATATGGCTTATAAGCTTTTTAGAGCTTTCTCCTGTCTGAGCTGTTGCCCAAATAAATTTAGAAAAGGTATCAATTGAGACAAACACATATTTTTGTTTACCAAAGTTTGGTATGTGGGTGACATCAATTTGCCAAATAGCATTAGCTTTTAAGCCTTGAGGATTAACACCAAGAGTCTGAATAGCAGATGTTTTTATGAGACTTGCACAGGAAAAGCATGTAGCTAGGATATGTTTTAATTGTGGTAACGGAACATCAGGAAATTGAGCTCGAAGGCCTTTAAGATTAACATGGGTTAGGGAATGAAAGTCAGCAGGATCAGAGACAGAGACTAGGAGAGCTCCTGTGGAGGCAAGGCGGTCAGCTGCAGCATTCCCTTCGTACAGGGCACCAGGAAGAGGGCTGTGGGAACGAAGGTGCTGAATATATAGTGGTTGGGTTCGAGAAGAGAGCATAGAGGCGATTTGAATCAAAAGAGGGAAAAGTGGGTTGTCATCAATTTTCACATAGGAATGAGCAAGCCATGGAAGTAAGTTAACAGTATACACACTGTCAGAAAAAAGGTTGAAGGATTCTGGTACAGCTTTTAATGCAAGGAAAACAGCATAAAGTTCTTTGTACTGAGGGGAATTCTCAGGAAGCTCAGTAAAGAGAGGTTTAGGGGGTTGTTTGTCCGGGTAATATATAAGGGCAGCAGCTCCCTTTTTTCCACCATCAGTGAAGACTGTAGGAGCAGAAGGAATGGGATCTCGAGAGAAAAGTTTAGGTGCTAATAGAGGCAAAAGAGGTAAAGAACCTATCAATTTATTAGAAGGAAAATGGTTATCTATTTGTCCTGGAAACCCCACGAAGCTGATGGCAAAGCGGGAATGATGGCATATAAGCCACTCTGTATCTGTGAGAGAAAAGGGCAGAATAATTAAATCCGGTTCTTTCCCTAAGACCTGCACAGACCTATTTCTCCCTTGGCGAACCATGAATGCTAACGCGTCTATCTCAGTGAGGAGTCTTGGAGCTCCACCTACTGGCATGTGAAGCCACTTGAGAACCCCATGGTTCTGCCACAATGCCCCTACTGCTGTGGGGGTGGAGTTAAAGATTAGAAGGTTTACTGGAGAGGAGGGGGAGAATCGAACAAGGTGCATGTCCTGGAGGGCCTGGTTAACCCTTTCCAGTGCGAAGGAGGCCTCGGGAGTTAACTTACGTTTTGAGGAGGGCTGTTTATTTCCTTTTAACAGGTCAAACAGTGGTTGGAGGCAGCTTGTAGGCGGATAGAGATACTGCCTAAGCCAATTTAAATTTCCTAGAAAACTTTGTAAAGAAGCAAGAGTAAGGTTAGAAGGAAAGGTGACATTAGGTTTTAAGGGACGAATTTGTGTTAAAGAAATCTCTGAACCTAAGAAAGATATTGGAGGAATTAGCTGTATCTTCTCGGGAGCTACATTAAGGCCACTTTTCTTTAATGCAGAAATGAGAAAATCATGTAGGGCACAGAGATCTGTATCTGATTTTCCCCATATTAATACGTCATCCATGTAATGAAAAACATTAAGGCCCTTATGGATATATGGGAAAAGGGCAGATTTAACAGCCTCTTGACAAATTGTAGGACTATTGGCCATGCCCTGGGGCAGCACTACCCATTCATATCTATCGGTAGGGCTGCCGTTATTCATAGAAGGAACAGAGAAGGCTAAACGTTTACAATCTTGTGGATGCAAGGGAATAGAGAAAAAACTATCTTGTATATCAATAGCTATGATTGGAATTCCCGTGGGAATTGCAGAAGCAAGAGGCAAACCCCTTTGGGGGGTGCCCCAGACCTGCATGGTTTTATTTACTGCATGGAGATCTTGGAGGAGGCGCCATTTTCCCGAGTGTCTTTTAATCACAAAGACGGGAGTATTCCATGGGCTTCGAGAATGGCAAATGTGTCCCAAGGACAACTGCTCTTGGACGAGCTCTTTTAAAATTTCTAGTTTATCCCTAGGTAAAGGCCACTGTTCCACCCAGACAGGCTCATTAGAAAGCCAGCTTAAGCGGGGTGTTTGGCTATGAACAGTGGCATTTAGTATTGGGGGTGCTGATTAGATCTGGTCTCGCAGGAGCGGGTGTTACGATCTGCAGAGGCATCTGTGGATATCCTAACATCAAGACATTCTAGAAGATCCCTGCCCAGTAGGTTGGTGCTAATATCAGCTACCAAAGGGCAGAAGTGTCTGGTAGAACCTTCCGGGTCTTCCCACATGAGCGAGTCTTGTGTGCGAAATGATTGGGTCACCCCTCCTACTCCATGTATACTGGGTCCAGGGATAAGTTCCAAATCTTGGGGAACCTCTTCTTGCCTTAAAATCATCTTTGCTGCCCCCGTGTCAATCAAAACTTTAAAAGGAATATTGCCAATCTTCACTGTCATAGAAGGGTGACTCCACTCCACAAAATCTCAGGCCCCAAATTTGTACCATTCAGGGGCAAACCATCTTTATGAAATTGGGACCAACAATCTCTCTTCCAATGAAACCCCTTACGACATCTTAGACAAACAGTATGTGTCCTCTGGCTCCCTGACTGAAAGTGGGGTTGCTCTGACTGGAGGCGTGGTCGCTCTAACTGGAGGCGGGGTTTCCCTGACTGGAGGCGTGGTCGCAGCTTATCAGGACATTGGTTATGCCAATGTCCTTGGCGACCGCACTGAAAGCAGGCCCTGTAGTGATTACATGGAGTAACTGCATAAACCTGTGTCATAGCGGGTGCCCCATAAGTACCTGATGTAAGTTCCTGTGTTGCTAAAATCCAATTATCTGGGTGTAGGTGTTTAAGATTAAGGCATGCCTGACGGAATTGTGGTATCATGCCTTCCCAGACAATAGAGCGCAGGAGTAGTGAGCAGACATCAGGATTATAAACCTTTCTCTCTAAACTTGTCTTCACCCTTGAGATGAAGCTCGCTAATGATTCATCAGTGCCTTGGCGAAGAGAGTTAATGGGAACTGATGAATCTACATTGGGTGGTGTCATCCTTTCCCATGCTTGTGTTGCGCAGATGCGTACCTGTTCAAAATAACCGGTTGGAAACCTGGCTTCTGCCTGCTGAGCTCCAGATTCATAAGCTCCTTCTCCAAACAAAGCATCAGAATCCCATTCTACCTGTTTGTTACTATTTTCCTGCGATTGTCTAGAGCACTCATCGTGGAAGCATGCCTTCCACTGTAGGTAGAGGGGGTCTGGGAGTGCAGCACGAGCCAGGTCCTTCCAATCCTGCAGCGTGTTAAGATGGTGGTAAAAACTCCTTAAAACGGACTTGGTCCATGGAGCGTGCATTTCGTCCTCCCTGACCGCTTGCCTGAGTGCTCCGAGCTTTTTAGAGGAGTATGGCTGCCACGGCTGAGGGTTTTGTTTAGAAGGGGCCACGTTTACCAGGAAGGTGTGGATTTGGTCCGATGGCGCGGGAGAGGGAGCTACAGAAGTGGAAGGTGCCGTGGAAACTGCTGTAGTGGCCGCAGGGGAAACTGAACAGGGGTGGAGTCAGAGAAGCAGAAGGGGAAGCCAAAACCGGGGCAGTAGGAGGAGGGGCTAATGAACTGGAAGCCTCAGGGGAAGCAGGGGGCGGGGCCAGAGAAACAGAAGGAACTGAACACGTGTCTGCAGGGACAGCGGGTGAAGAGGTCATGGAAGCCACAGAAGGAACTGAACACATGTCTGCAGGGACAGAAGTTTGGGTGCTGACTGCAAATCTCTTAGGTCATTTAGGTTGTAATCACATATCTCTTAACTCTTGTATCTCAGGAGAAGCTGAACCCTGGGCGGCAGGGGTCAGAGGAGGAGCTTCCGAACACGTGTACATTTCTGTGGGAACAGAAGTTCTGGGTCTATCTGCTGATCACTGAGGGGGTCTGAGTCTTAAGCACATGTGCTTTAACTCTCGTATCTCAGCCTCAAGGTCACTTATCCTCATGGCAGACCACGTTGTACATATCTTGTAAGTGGCTACCACAGTTATAAAAATCCAAGGGGTAGCGAAAATTAAACCGTCTGTGAGAGTGCGAATCTGTCCCAGGGCAGAAGGAGATAATAACTGGGACACCTCCTCATAAAACGAAAAAATTCCCATGGTGGAGGGAAACATGGGGCCACAGAGGTGGGCGGATGCCACTTACCTGTGTCTGGGCGGCTTTCGGGGACCTCAGGCCGGGCCACCCAGCGGGGCGTGGGTGCGGAACATGATGGGAGCCAGATGTTGTGCACGGGCCGCAGAGAAGAGAGAGAGGAGGGGTCCGAGCGAAGAGGAAACACAAATCTTTATTTGCTCTGGCACCTCAGAGTTGGGTGCTAGAGAAGCAGGTTGGACCACGTGGAGGTAGCGAAAATGGCCGCCTCACGCAGTAACCTTTCTTGCGTCTGAACACCAGAGTGAAGTGCTGGCAAGAGAGCGAGGTGCGGAAGAAGAAAGGCTTTTATAGGAGCAGCTTTCGTGAGAATGAGAAGGGGGAGGAGTAACCATAGCACTCCAGGATAGGATAATAACTCTCATGAGAATGGAAGGGGGGAGGAGTGACCAAAGCACTCCAAATATCGCGGGGATATAGACAATGCCCTGAGGGCACAACATGGCTGAACAGGCACTCCGAGAATGTCCCAACTCTTGCGGGAATAGCCTGAGGGGACAACATGGAAGATGTGACTGCATTGGCACAATTTCCCAGCATCTGTTTCTCTCTATCTGAGGATGAAAATAAAAAAAGAAAGGGTCCACCTGCAGTGGTGGAATTATGTAGGCATAAAGCCCCAGTGAAGCCCGGGAAGCAAAAAAGACAAAGGTGAACAAATCAGTATGTTCAATTTGTTGGTGGTGCAAAAAAAGTCTTAGTATTTCATTACAGGGCTATGCATAGTCACACCTGTGTATCTGTTTGTGGAACTCTAACTCTAAATCAGTTCAGAGCACCCCCATGTTGAAAGCTCCAGCTCTGCCTCTAACTGCCTGTTTCTTTGTGGGCATCTCTGGTATCTCTGGAGACAGTGTCTCATTTGAGAAGATGTAACAGAACAGAGTTCTGGGAAAACTTCTGGTTTGGTTGGGGAATTTTTGTAGGCTTTGTGGCCATATTTTCTTGTGTTTTTGGTTGACAAGCCTAGTTACTTTTTCTTCCTGAGACACATATCTTTTCTGCCTTGGTCAGTGAAAAATGAGGTCTTGTATCTATTTTTTTTTTTAAAGTTTAGGAAGTCCTTGATTTCTAAATACTTGGGATAGATTTTGCACACAGCATTGGAAGGGACTGTATTTCTCAATATTTGCGCCTGGGAGGCCTCTGGTCTCCTAGGAGACATCATCTTGGGCTCAGACGTGCAAAGATAATAGGAGGTGCTAAGCACCCTAATTTTATTACTTGGCTAATTGCTGTTTCGATTCTCAGCATTGGAGCCTACTTCTTCCTGTGTGGCTGCAGAGACGACTTGCTTGTTTATAGAGGTCTATATTTAAATTTTATTTGGGTTTTAGACAAATATCTTTCTTTTCCCCAGGATGCTATTTTTTGGAACACTCACTAGATAGTGTTCGGTCGGGATGACATTGTGAGAAGTTCCTGGGGAGAAGTCAGCTTGCGTGGAGTCTGTTTCTCCTCTGAGTCTCCTGCTGGAATACCAGTCTGTATATACAGAAACCATGAACAGATATGCTCTCCACTCCTTCTTTATTCTAAATTGGTAATAGTGTAGGGTGTAAAATATACTTCAGATTGGTACAATTCAAAGGACACCTCAGAACAACTTTTAATTTAAAGGGAGAGATTGCATTCCCTATTGAACTACACCACGATTTCAGTCAAGCAGAACTGATCTTTCTTCCTTTCTTTCTATTTTTTATCACCAGGGTTATTTATCTCTGATACTCATAGCCTGTAGAACGAATCTATCACTCCCAGAGGCCACTTTTTCTTCTTCACTTTTTTAAGATTATTTATTTATTTATTATTGGGTAGAGACAGAATAATTGAGAGGGGAGGAGGAGATAGAGAGGGTGAGAGACGTAGAGACATCATTTGTGAAGCTTTCCTCCTGCAGATGAGGACCAGGGGCTTGAACCTGGGTCCTGGCTGTAATGTGAGCACTTAACCAGGTATGCTACCACCTGACCCCCACAATTCCCACCCCCTCTTTATCTTTTATAGGACAGAGAGAAAATGAGAGGGGTGGAGGAGATAGAGAGGGAAAGAGAAAGAGAGACACCAGCAGACGTACTTCAACCTCTTGTGAAGTTTTCCCCCTGCAGGTGGGGACTAGGCCTTGAACCTAGGTACTTATGGATGGTAACATGTGTGTTCAACCAGGTGTGCCACTGCCCACCCCCAGGTTTACTTTTATATAGGAGGTGACTCCAAATTTCCCATCCTTGGCCTAGATGCCTCCCCTGAATCCAGGCCTGAACATTCAGCTTTCTGTCCAGAAGCCCCAGTTGAGTGTGCAATAAGCTTCACTCACTAACCAGATCCAAAGTAAATTCCAGAATTTTCAGGAAGCCAGCCTCTCCCACTGTCACTTTCATCATAGCTAGGGGCAGTCACCTTCTTCCAAGTGCTCCCACCCAAACCCACCTTGACGCCCCCTTTGCCTCTTCCCTCTACTCAGTGCAGACTGTGTGGAGGACCTCACCATGTTCTCTCGTCTTCACAGCTCCCACCCTGGGCCATTGCTCTTTATTAGCCCAGCCTTCTCCCCCTGCACCTCTCCTCTGCCCTGATCTTCCTTCTTGGCATATGGTTGGCCAGCCTTAGTCTTGCATTGTTGAACTCTCCAATTTGTGTCCCATCTCAGGGCAAAAGACTGTCACTGTTGCAACCTCAAATGTGCCTGTGTCCTGGTCCCTGGTCACTCTTGGACTCCAACTTCCATGTCTCTGTCCTTCTTTTACTGTCTATAAGCCTGCCACCCAGATCCCTCTGTTCCCATGATGCTTTTTTTGAAAGACTTTGCCATAAATGTCTCAACACTGTTGTGGAATGAAAAAACAGATTTTTAAAAATTTTTGTCTATAAAATGGAAACACTGACAAGACTGTAGGATAAGAGGGGTACAATTCCACACAGTTCCCACCACCAGAACTCTGTGCCCCATCCCCTACCCTGATAGCTTTCTTATTCTTTAACCTTCTGGGAGTATGGACCTAGGGTCATTATAGGGTGCAGAAGGTGGAAGGTCTGACTTCTGTAATTGCTTCCCTGCTGAACATGAATATTGACAGGTCGATCCATACTCCCAGCCTGTCTCTCTCTTTTTCCCTAGTGGAGTTCTAGGGAAGTGGGGCTTCAGGACACATTGGTGGGGTCGTCTGCCCAGGGAAGTCCGGTTGGCATCATGGTAGCATCTGGAACCTGGTGGCTGAAAAAAAGTTAACATATAAAGCCAAACAGTTGTTGACTAATCATGAATCTAAAGGCTGGAATACTGCAAATGAAGATTTGGGGTCTCCATTTTAGAAATAACTAGTAGGTCTATTTTAGGTATATTCCAAAGGGCCCATGACTATACTATTTTTTTTTGCCTGAGCAGGTGGACACAAGTTATTATCTGGGGAGATGATGCTATGGCTGGAAAAAGGTCTAGAAAGCTGGATCAGGGAAGAGAGTATCTCCAAGATATAGGAAAAGTGTATAAATATTGTTGACTGTAAACCTCATCAATTTGATCTGGGGCCAGTATTCAGCCCAGGAGCCTATGTAACCTCTGCATCCCTGTAGGTCCGAGTTTGCATTCTGTGGTCATGAGTAGGAATATTCCAAGTTGCACCAACTTCAGGACCCATCTTCCTCAGGTGATAGAGTATGTTGTCCAACACCCCTTTGGAGGATGGAACATTCTCTACCATTGTCAATCCACAATGAGGGCAAAGTCCTATGGAGGCCCCCAAAGGGGCCCATTATGTTGTTCTTGATGGAGATGGCCAGTGACAATGGAGAGAGGGATCTATTTGAGGTCTAGGCCCATAATGTCTGTGTGGGAATCTCAGGACTCCCTGACTAGGGCCCCAGGTAATGGGGTGGCCTGATAGTGACTAAAGAGCCATCATTAAAGTATGCCAGTCTCTTGCCCTTATTCAGCTTTTGTAGTCCTTACTTTGATAAGGTTAGCTTTGAAGTGTAATAGAAGGTAGGTGAGGAGGGTATCTAGGTCTAAGTAGAAATTATTAGGTACTTTATGGTATCTTCTAAGGCCTTTCTACTTGCTTCATTTATTGACTTACTGCAAACTTTTGTGTACTTTTGCTTTCAGGTATATATTTTGCCCTAATTTATGGATGTATGTGTACATATGTCCTATCTCATGGAACCTTGTCTATATCTAGTTGTGAGGAAGTGAACCACCTGAAATGGATTTAAGGAGTCCTATGAGAAAGGAAAGGTCTCACCCGAGTAATGAATCTGAAGGGTTGACATTCCATGCCTGACGTCTCTGGACACAATCTGAAGTGAAGCATGCCGAGGTGGTACTGGTTGCATAGATTAGGTTGGGATCAGCAGATGCAGTATCAGTTGGTATGAATTGAGAGAAGCATGCTTGAAAGTGAACCCCACCCTAGAGTTTCCAAGACTGGGAGAAATATGGACTTTATAGAGGAAGCGGGCGGTTCCTGCTGTCTTATGGTTTAAGAAAACAATGGATGGTTATTGCTGTAATCAAATTATTTGGCAATTGGGTTAATTTTGAAAATCCCATTGTTAGGATTTGCTGTATCGTACACGACCTCACCATAATTTATGTTCTTTGACATTATTTATATATAGCTGTATCTTATAAAGTAACACCCTGGTTGCTTCTGTTCTCCCTCGTCTAAGCTTTTAGAAGAGTCAACATTTCAAAGAGCAAGTAATAGGAGAAGACTTCAACACCCCATTCTCACACTTAGATGAACTAAGCAGAGAATCAACAAAGAAACAGATTCTACCCCAGGTCACCTTTCCTTGAGATTCTCTCCTGTTCTCCTGCCACCACACACTCACTGTCTTGTCTCCAGCGGCAGGTTGGTTGAGCTCACAAGCACTTACCACCATCAGACCATCCAGTTCAGCTTCATTGTCTGCTGGAACAGTGCCTACACATCTTGGCAGGCTCTGAATAGGTGTCTGTTTGATTACTTACCTGTGATAGGAATTTCAGTTAACATTACTGATTTACTCATTTAATTGTTGCAGCAAAATTACGACGGTCATCCTGGTGTTATGTGGAGAACCCAGGCCTGTGGGTCACCCAGTGTATGTTCTGAGCCCTCAGTCAGTACACTTAATGATACTTTCCTGGGAGAAGCTCTTGGGGGTAACGTGAATGCAATTAGTTCCATTACCTGGGCAAATCTACTTCTGATTTCAGTGAGTATCTTAAAAGCAGAGCCAGCTAGAAAGTGCCCAGTGTTTTGTATTGGTTTATGCAGGGAAGAGAGCAACAGCATCTCTGTCAGTAAAATCACAGCATGTCCTGGAAGCAACCTCAGTTCACTCACAGCAACAATAGTGCTTCTTTCTTCAGGAACTTCTTTGTTAATGAAGAAATGGGTGAATGAGTGCCTGGGAAGTGCTCCTTTATGAATGAAGTTAATGAATGTGTATTCGTGGCAGCTTATCCGTGTGTTTGTTGCCTGTTCCATGTGAGGTAAAGCATTTCCTATCTCTCTAACATCCTTTTCATTTTGTGGCTGTGTTCAGATAGTACAGCCTGTTCCCTGCTGAGCTCAGAAAACTAATGATTAAACAAACACATGCTCTGTCAAGAAATCATAATGTGACTGCTGAATAGTCCACGGCATGGAAATTTTTATGCAGCATTCTAGGGGAACTGTGGTCTGTGGAAACCCCTGGCTGGCGCAGAAAGAGCTCCCTGTTGGTGGGGGAGGTGCCAGTGTTAATGTTGTGTGGTGGATTGGCCTTCAGAAATCACCTTACTCTGTGTGCCCAGGAAGAGCCTTAATTGCTACACAAATGATCATGCTCAATAGGAAGGGCCAATAAGAGCGCCCCATGTGCTTCTCTGGTGCATCCTTTTCCATTTTCTTGATTAAAATTTTAAAATATAGGGGCCAGGTGGTAGTGCACCAGGTTAAGCGCACATGGCATGAAGCACAAGGACTGGCACAAGGATCCCGTTTTCAGCCCCCACTCTCCTCCTGCAGGGGGGCTGCTCCACAAGCAGTGAAGCAGGTCTGCAGGTGTCTGTTTTTCTTTCCCCCCTCTGTCTTCTTCTCCTCTTTCAATTTCTCTGTCCTATCCAGCAACGACAGCAATAACAACAGCAACAACAAAATGGAAAAAATAGCCACCAGGAGCAATGGATTCGTAGTGCCAGCACTGAGCTCCATTGATAACTCTGGGGGCAAAAATAATAAATAAATAAAATATAGAGGAGGGGGGAATCCCTTTGAGGAATACATACAGTTAGGGGAAAAAATCCTTTAACAATGGAATACAAATCACTCATTTGTATTTATAACTATAGTAAATAAATAAAGTCGTGGGCCACATACTCAATGGAGCACTATTCAGCAGTTTTAAAAGACTGTGTGTCCTTTGGGACAAAATGAATAGAACTGGCAGTGGTTATGCTTGGTGAAATAAGAAAGTGAAGGACAACTACAGGATGATTTTACTCATGTGAAATATACAGATTTGAAGCACATGAACTTGAAAATACATATCCTATATTGATGGCCTTGGGAGAACTATGGTGATTACCATTGTGGGGTGGGGGGCAGAACTTTGGTGGTGGGAGTGGTGTGGAATTACACTCTTATCACCTTCTATATCACTATTTTTTAAATTTTTTATTATCATTTATTTATTATATAGAGACAGACAGAAATTGAGAGGAAGGGGGAGAGAAAGAGACACCTGCAGCATTGCTTCATCACTTGTGAAGCTTTCCCCCTGCAGGTGGGGACAAGGCTTGAACCCGGGTCCTTGCGCACTGTACATTTGCACTCAACTAGGTGTGCTACCACCCAGCCTCTGTACATCACTGTTAAATCACTAAAAGAAAATATGAAGTAGACTAGTACCATAAGAGGTCATGAAGATCAAGAGAAGAAATCTGAATACTATTCCAGCTCCTGGTGTCTCTTGCTCAGGTTCAATATGTCCTTCTATAAGCCTTCTATTATCTTAAATATATATTTAAATAAACAAACAAACAAATAATAAAACAAGGGAATTCTTTTGTAAGTAGCCAGACATAACTGTGCAGAAAAAAATAGTTTCTGTTTCTGATTCTTTACTATATTTCCATGTAACTTACCAGCATTTCATTTTCAGCCCCCACTGACTGAGGGACTGAGGACCTGGGGAGGAAGCACCCTTGAGTGAGAGGGACTGGGACTTAGCCCATGGCTGTGCTGGGCATGGGAAGGAGTGAGCACTGTAGCTGAGGGGTGGCACAGAGAAAGAACCTTATGGCATGGAAGGACTCATGTGGGGGGATTTGTGGGGAACCAGAGTATGCGGGTTCAGTCTAGGGTGAGGGCCCAGCGGGTGAGAGGTTTAATCTGGGGAGGATGCAGCCTGTTGGGATCCATCTTTGGGCCTTCATTCTGTGGGGGATGGGAGTGGGGGGGAGGGGAGTTGTCCTATGGGGAGGTCACCCAGCTGGAGTGGGGGTTTATGTGACATTGGTGCTGAGTTTGCTGAGAAGTTGGCTGAGTAAATTGCTGCTTCTTTATCACGCTCCAGTCTAACGGCACCGTGGGGTTGTTGGGAATTGATCATCATGAGCTGATTTTGTTGTTATGCAAATGTCTGAGTGTGTAACTACACAACCTGGATGGAGCCATATACTACACACCTGAGCGATAGGTTGGAACTTGTTGGAACCACTGTTGTGTATGTGGTTCATCTTTGACCGAAGTATTAAGTGATGCATGACTGCATTTAATATGCCATATTTTTCTTTCACTACTGGAAATGAGATAGAAATGAAATAGAGATTGAAGAAGTTAAAGAAAAAACCAAACTTTAGATTCAGTTTTACTGGGGTCAACTCTGTGAAGATGCTCTATAGAAATGTGGCTATTGAGATCTACTTTATTTTATTATTATTATTATTATTATTAGGAAGTGTTTACTTGAGTCTGGAGCCTTAGACTACTCGACCATCCTGACACACTATTATTATTGTTGTTGTTGTTATTATTATTATTTAATTTCTTTATTGGGGAATTAATGCTTTGCATTCAACAGTAAATACAATAGTTTGTACATGCATAACATTTCCAAGTTTTCCATATAACAATACAACTTGAGATCTACTTTAATGTAAACATTCACAACTATGAATCATCCTCTGAACACTGCTTTGGTTGTTTCCCATAAGTTTTGGTGTGCTGTGTTTTATTTTTATTTATTTTTTATACTTGTTTTATTGTTGTTGTGGTTGTTATTGTTGTTCTTGATGTCATGTTGTTGGATAGGACAGAGAGAAATGGAGAGAGGAGGGGAAGACGGGGAGAGAAAGACAGGCACCTGCAGACCTGCTTCACTGCTTGTGAAGTGAACCCCTTGCAGGTGGGGAGCTGGGGCTCTAACGGGGATCCTTACGCCAGTCTTTGAGCTTAGCGCCACCTGCGCTTAACCTGCTGTGCTACCACCCGACCCCTATTTTTATTTTCTTATCTCAAGATACTTTCTCCTTTCCCTTGTGATTTTTTCCCCCATGATTCATTCATTATCTAAGAGCTTGCTGTTTAATTTCTATGTGCTTGTGGATTGTTCAGTTTACCTTTTCCCATTGACTTCTTGCTTCTTTACATTAAAATTGGAAAAGGTACTTTGTATGGTTATGCTCATTCAGATTTTATTAAGCCCAGGGACTAGAAGAATAGCTCACCAGGTAGTGCTCATGCCCTGCTACATGCTTATCCCAGGCTCAAGTCCCAGCACCGTGTGGGAGATGCTATGGCAGGGGCAGCTCTCTTCCTTTCTTGTTTCTCTGTCTGAATAAGAAAGAATCCCAAGAGCAGTGAAATCAGGACTGTGCAAACCTCTCCCCATCCAGCTCATCAAATAATAATAATAACGACATATAAGATAAAATTTATTAAGCCTAGTTTTGTGGCCTAACATATGGAAGAGGATATTCCAGATGAACTTGAGGACAACACATTTTGCTGTTGTTGGTTGGTATATCCTGTCTGTCAGGCTTTGTCGGCCAAGAGTGCATTTCCTCATGAGCTTGTTGGGTTGTTTACTGGTGTTAGGGAAGACAGAGAACTGAGGCTGCCTGCCATGTTTAGAGAGCCAGGCGTAGGTCTGCTCCATCTATTTTGAAACACTGCTGCTGGGGACATTCGGATTATGTACCCTCCTGACAATTTGACACTTTTATGATGACTTTCTAAGTCTCTTGTAACAGTCTTGAATTTTTTATGACCACGTTCTTGGTATAATCATTTCTGACTTCACAATTTTCACAGTACTTTCCAAAACCTTATCTCACTCATTGCATCCAATTAGCGTGAACATCAACATCTTTCATTTAGTTTCTAATAGGTTCTTTAGAGGAAGCCAGATTCAAACCCTGTAAATCACAGAACAGTTGTGAAATTTTGATGAGTAGCATCTGGTCACTGATACTCAACTTGGAAAGTCCATAAAAGCCCACAAAAAGAGTCCTGGGTATCGGCGGTAGCACAGTGGGTTAAGCGCACGTGGCACGAAGTGCAAGGACCGTCGTAAGGATCCCAATTTCGAGCCCCTGGCTCCCCACATGCAGGGGTTTGCTTTACAAGCGGTGAAGCAGGTCTTCAGGTGTCTGTCTTTCTCTCCCCCTCTCTGTCTTCTCCTCTTCTCTCCATTTCTCTCTATCCTATCCAACAACAATGAAATCAGTAACAACAGTAATAACCAAAACAACGATAAAACAACAAGGGCAACAAAAGGGGAAAAAAAGAAGAATCTCACTTAGAATATTAAGTGTACATTTCAGAAACTACCCACTTGTTAAATTGCATTTTGTACACATCCTTATTTTAAGACACAGGGATCCATGAAATGGCCTGAAATCAGCACTCTGGGACTTATGCATGACAGAGACTGCTGTCTTGGACTCAGTTGCTCCTGATTCCCTTGTAGATAAAATCTCTGGCTTGTGAAAAAGCAGGCCTGTGCGGTAAGACATTTCTGAATAGACCAGAGTACAAGTTCTGGTTTGAGATGCTGCAGTTCTCTTTGATGATGTATTAAAAGAGATTAGCTCCCTGCTCCAACTCTGCCAACCTCCCTTGTACAATAAATCAGACATGAGTGACTCTGAATCTTCCCTCCTACCTCCCCAATCTCCTAGATAATCTTTCTCCTGCCCACAGGCTTCTGGACACTTCCCTTTCTTTTAAAGCCCCAGACTAACCAAGCCCCTCAGATCCCACCCAGACTCTGACTCCAGCCTGAAGCAGAACCCCAACACAGCTGCCTCCTTCCAAGACCTTTCCTTACCACCCCCAGGTGCCCAGGGACACCACTGTTGTCACTTGTGATATAAGCAAGGGGCTGGGAGACAGCCCACTGGGAAGAGTACATGTCTTGCTGTGCAAGAAGCCCAAGGTTTCAACACAGGCACCACATGAGAGATCCATGGGTGGTAGAGCAGTGCTGTAGTGTCTCTTCTCCCAGTCTTTCTGTTCTTCTCCCTCTCTCTGTCCATAAAAGTGAGGAAGCAGTAACTGGGAGAGGGAAGTTGCACAGGCCCTGGGCTCACCCCTGGCACCTTAAACCAGCATGGGCAGCAGGCTGTTTGTGACCCAGGCAGAGCACACAGGGAGTCCCGTCCACACTTCCTGCTAGACATGACACATAAGGACTGTCCTTGGTTCATTTACTCAGTGAGTGAATGTGGCACCCGCCTCTGCACTCCAGTACTGTTGGCTCAGTAACCAGGTCCCCCTACTCCATGCCTGTCACAAACCTAATTGTGACCCCCTACTCTTGTATCTGGCCTATTTTGTGACATCCTGGAGAAGCCTGGGCATCCCCATGGCCACTTCCCCCAGCCTCCTTGGCAGACTATGGCACCAGACTATGGGATGGGGGGGACAGCTTATGAGAACACACAAGGGAGCTCAGCTCTCCTTTCCTATGATCTCATGGGATTGCTCTCCCATCCCCGCCAGCCCTGTCTCCATCTATTCCAGGCATTTATTGTTCTTTCTTAGCTACCTGCTCTACCGATTGAGAGAAGGAGAGGAACCTTTGAGGGAGGAGAGGTACTTTATGAGTCAGGTGTACCAGACCAGCATCAAATAGCACTTATTCACTACATTTTTTTTTTTTTTTTGCCTCCTGGGTTATTTCTGAGACTCAGTGCTTGTACTACGAATCCACTGTTCTTGGTTTTTCCCATTTTGTTGCCCTTATTGTTACCCTTGTTGTTGTCATTATTAATATGGTTGTCATTGCAGTTGTTGTTGTTGGATAGAACAGAGAGAAATGGAGAGAGAAGGGGAGACAGAGGGGGACAGAAAGACAGACACCTGCTGGCCTACTTCACCACCCATGAAGCAATCCCCCTGCAGATGGAGATCCAAGGGCCGGAACTGGGATCCTTATGCCACTCCTTACACTTCATGCCATGTGTGTTTAACCCACTGTGCTACCACCCGACCCCCTATTCACTACATTTTAACATTTTATTTACTTATTTATATTTGCCACTAGGCTTCACTCTGACTTTGTGCTTGCACAATTCCATTATTCTTTCATTCCCAGTAAATTTTTTTTTCCTTTTTTAGATAGCAGGTGAAAGACAGAGAGGAGGGGAAATACCATATCACTGCTCCACTGCTCGTGAAGCTTCCCCTTGGCATGTTCTGGTCAGATGCTGGAACCTGGATCCTTGCACACAGCATAATGTGCACTCTACTGGGTGGACTGTCTCCCAGCCACCCCCCTTGCTTAGAACTTTCTTGTATATACATGCTCCAGGTTTTGGTGGCATGGGTTTAAAACCCAGTTGGAAGTCTTTTTTGTTAAATATCTTACTTTATTATTGGATAGGAACAGATAAATTGAGAGGGAAGAAAGAGAGGGAGAGAGACAGAGAAACACCTGCAGCTCTGCTTCACCACTTGTGAAGCTTCCCTTCCCCCTGGTTCTTCTTCTTCTAGCGTTTGCCCTTCTTCCGTAGCCAGTCAACAGCATCAGGTTGAGCCTGATGTAAAGTTTCGAGGCCTCCTTTGAATCTGGAGAGGTGGCAGTCGTTGACTATGTGGGTCATAGTCTGTCTGGAGCCGCAGGGGCAGTTCGGGTCGTCTCTGGCTCCCCAGCAATGGAACATAGCGGCGCACCGGCCATGGCCTGTTCAATAGCGATTGAGGAGGGCCCAATCATAACATGCTAGGTCAAAGCCGGGTTGACGCTTGCAGGGGTCTGTGATGAGGTGTTTGTTCTTTACCTCAGCTGACTGCCAGCTCTGTTTCCAAGAGACTGGAACAGAGAAGTTCAGTGTAGGCGTAGGGGACCAGATTGGGTGACGAGACGTCAAGCGTTGGACAGGGTGGGTGAAGATATCTGCGTATATTGGCAGGTCCGGTCGAGCGTAGACGTGGGAAATGAACTTAGATGATGCCGCATCCTGACGAATATCTGGTGGGGTGATGTTGCTAAGAACTGGCAGCCATGGAACCGGGGTGGAACGGATGGTTCCAGAAATTATCCTCATGGAGGAATATAATTTGGAATCGACCAAGTGGACATGGAGGCTACGGAACCATACTGGGGCACAGTATTCTGCAGTGGAATAGCATAATGCCAGAGATAATGATCGTAGTGTGGAAGCGCTCGCGCCCCATGAGGAGCTGGCCAGTCTTGCAATGATGTTATTCCTCGCGCCCACCTTTGCTGCAGTTTTTATGAGATGTTCGTGAAATGACAGAGTGCAATCGAGAGTAACGCCAAGATAGACTGGCTGGGCTTCATGCCGGATTCTCGTATCGTCAAGCTGCACATTAAGCTCACGTGAGGCCGAGGCATGGTGTAGATGGAAAACAGATGATACCGTTTTTGCAGTGCTAGGGATTAGTCGCCATTTTTTACAGTAATCAGATATCAGAGACATGTCTTTCGTGAGTGTTTCCTCGAGGATGTCGAACTTGGATGCCTGAGTTGCACAGCAGATATCATTGGCGTAGATGAACTTCCTTGAAGAAGTTTCTGGGAGGTCATTGATGTAAATATTAAATAGCATAGGAGCCAGAACAGAGCCCTGGGGGAGGCCACTTGAGACAAGTCTCCATCTGCTAGACTTGTCACCCAGATGAACCCGGAATCTTCTGTTTTGGAGAAGAAACGATATAGTGTTGGCCACCCATGGAGGCAGGCATCTTGAGATCTTGACTAGGAGACCACGGTGCCAGACCGTGTCATAGGCTGCTGTGAGATCAACAAAGACAGCACCTGTCTTTAAATTCTTCTGGAATCCATTTTCAATGTAAGTTGAGAGGGCCAGGGCTTGTTCGCAGGTAGATCTTCCTGGGCGGAAACCAGCCTGGGCGGGTGATAGGAATTTCTCTGTAAGATGAGAAATACGTGACAGAAGCAGCTTCTCAAGGAGTTTGTAACACACGGAGGACAAGGAGCTTAAGCCTGGTGAGGACAAGGAGCTTAAGCCTGGGTTCTTGTGCACTTAACCAGGTCGCCACCACCTGCCTTGCCCCTCCCCACTGGCAGTCTTTAATCAAAATATTAAGCATGTTTAATGCCTAAAACAGCAGCAAAATCACTAGTTTCTTGCAAATCACAATTTGTGAAACACAGATCAGCAAGGGAAGGACAGATGAATCAATGAGAGTGATGCAGGGTATAAGAGAGAGTTCTGGAAATCTGGAATTATGCTTTGGAATAAAGAGGCCTGGGGACAGAGTGTTGGTGGAGCTTTCTGTTTGCTTTGTTTTGTTTTGTTTCTGCCAGTAGGGCTGCATTATGAATCCACTGTTCCTGGCAGCTTCCCCCCCACACACACATACACCCAGGGAAAGTAAGAAATCAGAGGCAACAGAGAAATAGAAATAGAGGAAAATGGAAAGAGACATCTACAGCACTACTTTACTGCTTGTGAAGCTTCCTTCCTGCAGGTGGGGGTCAGGGGTTTGAATCCAGGTCCTTGCACACTGCACTGTGTACTCTCAACCCTATCCCAGGATATCACTGATCCCTTGAAAGACCCTGCCTACTTAGAGCCCTGTGCTCCTCCAGGGGGAAGGACAGTTCCTTAGAACAGACAGCAAGGCTGGAGAGGCAGTATATTGGTTGTGCAAAAAGATTTTCATGTCTGCACCTCCAAGGTCCCAGGTTCAATCTGCAGCACCATTTTGAGCAGTACTCTCATTGGGGTGTGCGCCTCCCCCTTTCTCTCTGTAACTTTGTCTATACCTCTCTTATTAAAAAAATAAATATTTAACAAAAGACATCAAGAAATGCTTCCTGCTTCCCTGCTGTCCATGGTAATGGCACAAGGTGTCCAGGCTCAAACCAGGGGCTTTGAGCACAGTAAAGCATGTGATCTACCAGATGAACTAGCTCCTGGTCTGAGGATCCCATTTTATGATCACTAAGTCTGAAACTCTCAACATCTTTCACTGACTTCCTCTACTGATCTCATTATTTTTGACTTGGAATATATGCTCTCTCCCAGTGCTGTAAGTGTAATATCAAACTACAGATGTTTCAGCCCAAGTATCCTCTTATTGGTACTGCTGAGACCTATCAGTCACACAAAGTAAGATCCTTTGAAAATTACTTTTAAAAGACAAACCTTAAAAAAGAAAAAAAGATGAATCTTGAGAAATAATGGTTTTGGCTAATTTTTTTGTTTTGTTTTGTTTCTGAGTGCTTCACTAAGTCCAGATGTTGCAAAGCCAACAGACCACTCCGATCTCATTTCCTTACAATGAGGGTATAGTCATACAGTTAAAAAAAAAAAAAAAAAAGGAGGGAGCTCCAGGGATAGGGTTGAGAGTGCACAGTGCAGTGTGCCAGGACCTGGATTCAAGCCCCTGGCGCCCACTTGCATGCAGGAGCTTCACAAGCAGTGAAGTAGTGCTGCAGGTGGCTCTTCCCATTTTCCTCTATCTCCCTGTTCCTTCTTGATTTCTCACTTTCCCTGGGGGTGAGAACAGTGGACTCATAATGCAGCCCTAGTGGCAGAAACAAAACAAAACAGACAAACAGAAAGCTCCACCAAACCCAGGATCTCACACTTGGTAAGGTGTGGGCTCTACCCGCTGAGCCACCTCCTGATCCCAGAAAGGTTAGACTCTTTGTGTGATGCAGAGGGGATCAAAGAACAGGTGGAGTTTGGGCCCCCCAGCACAGTTCATTTGGCCCCAGTGCCCAGGCACAGCCATGTGTGTGACCCTGGCACTGGGCGTTCTTGGGGCAGAGGAGGCAGAACCCCAGCAGTGGGACAGCAGTGGCATCTGCAGTGGCTCCACATGAAGTGACTCTGAGACCCTTGGATACTTGGTCAGCCCCTTTAGAAATGAAAGGCCAGGTGTGGGTGCTCCTGACTGAGTGCACACTCACCATGCTCTGACCCCCGGCCCCACCTGCAGGAGGGAAGCTTCACGAGTGGTGAAGCAGTGCTACAGGTGTCTCTTATTCTTTCTCCCTACTCTCCCCTTTCCGCCTCAATTTTTCTGTCTCTACCAGAGAAAGAAGGAAGGAAGGGAGGGAAGAAAGAAAAAAAGAAGGGGAAGAAAGGGAGAAAGGGGGAACTAAGATGTAGGCATTGAGCCCCAGCACTGACCCTGGGCAATAAAGTAAAGGAGAGCTGCAATAGCTCACTTGGATAATGGCTGCCTTGGCATGTGCACCACTCAGGTTCACGACTGGCTTTCCCCACACCGAAGGAAACCCCAGTGATGTGGTGTGCCTCTCTCTCTCTCTCTCTCTCTCTCTCTCTCTCTCTCTCTCTCTCCCTTTGCCTCTTTGCCTCTCTGCCTGTACCAGGAAAAAAGAAGAAAAAAAGGAAGGAGAGAGGGAGGGTTATGAGAGAGTAAGAGAGATCGAGAGAAAACATGAGCACTGAAGGAGTTACATCTCACCTGCCGTTTTCTGACAATGCAGCACAAGCCTGGACATATCCTCTCTGGGGTGAGGATACTCCATATGTGCAGGTGGTGTGTACAGTGGAGTAGAAGTGAGCATGATACTGGGCACTCTTCTTGGGGGTGTGTACACACACACACACACACACACACACACACGTGTGTGTGCATGCACGCGGTGTCTGAAGAATGCTTAAATTATTACAGGCTGTCCCTGGGAGGAAAATGGAGTGTTTACGGTGGGAATAGGTATACTTTATACACCTTTGTATTGTGTGCATTTTAAAACTCATTTGAAATACTAAGGAGCTAGGTAGCAGCTCACCCGGTAGAGTGTGCTCTCATCATTCACACAGCCCTGACACCACTGATGAGCTCCATGAGTGGCAGAGCAGTGTTTTGATGTCTTTCCCTCTCTCTTTTTTCTCTCTCACTCTCCCTGCCTCTATGGCTCTCTCCCCACTTCCTCTCTCCCTTTCTTTCAAAATGTAGAATGAAGACTGGACCAAGGAGACTCCTCAGCAGTAATCAGACATGTAGATACTCTGGGATCATTCTTTGGCACTGTATTAAAAAAGGGGAAAGTCAGATATCATAGCTAACTACATAAAATTTTCTTTTATTTTCTGAGAGAGATTGAGTGAGACAGAGAGAGATCAGAGCACTGCCCAACTCTGACATATATTGGTGTTGGGGATTGAACTTAGGGTCTTGAGCATGTAGGTACAGTACACAACCACCTGGCCGTCTCACAGGCCCTACATAAGTAACAATGTAAGAATTTCCCTCTGTACCTATTCTCAGGGCTCTGAGGTTTGATTGTCTTAGAATTCCTTCTCTTCTTTCAAGTGACTGGCTCTCTCACTACCAGCTGGGGAACACAATCATTCTCCTATCCCCAATAATTCCCACAACAAGACTCAATTATCAAGGGAGCCAGACTTTCTTTTTTCTGGCCCATCAGGTACCTAGCTATTCCTGCAGGGGCCTGTGACTAGGAGGGAGACAGATACCTGCACATCTAACTACAGACTCCAAACAGGAGAGGCCTGCTGGGGTGTATTTTCAAGACAGATTCATCTTTACAAACCGACCTTAGTGCTGCCCTCTGATGATCTGGGTCTTGGGTGATCTCACTGAGCATGACTCCTGTTGATTCCAGATCAACTGTTCACATCAATTCACAGAGCCCATGCTCAGAAAGAAATACCGCATCATATGCCTTGACAAGGGACCTTTTAACACAGTGCCTCCTGAGCTGGGCCCCGGACACTGAGTGCCGGAGACACCCGCATCTGCTCTGCTCTCTCCCAACCAGCCTGCTGCACTTGTGTTAGATGCATGATGCTGTTTAATTTCCATTATGGCTTTCATCTATGCTTGTGGAACCTTTGTGAATTGATGAGCTTCTAATTTTCTTGTAATGGAAAACGGTTGATGGATGATGGTGAATGGTGGTTAGAGCCTAACAAAATTACATTTCCACAGGAACAAAGGCATAAATGAAGCCAAGGCCTGTGTCTGTGTGAGACCTGAGAGGGTCCAAGTCCAGGGCAGGGGCCTAGGGCTGAAGCGAGGGAGCAAACTCCCCCACCCCCATGTACAGAGCATGCAAAAGAGTGATGAGAAGCCCCTTCTCTGTTCTGGAGAGAATCAAATAGAGGAGCATTGATATTCATAGCTGGAAAGGGTGGACAAGGAGATGGCATAGTAGTTCTGCAAAAAGACTTTCATAGGGGGTCGGGCGGTGGCGCAGCAGGTTAAGCATACGTGGCATGAAGCACAAGGACCGGCATAAGGATCCTGGTTCGAGCTCCTGGCTCCCCACCTGCGGGGGAGTCGCTTTACAGGCGGTGAAGCAGGTCTGCAGGTATCTGTCTTTCTTTTCCCTTCTCTGTCTTCCCCTTCTCTCTCCATTTCTGCAGGTGTCTTTCTCTCCCCCTCTCTGTATTCCCCTCCTCCATTTCTCTGTTCTATCCAACAACAAATGACATCAACAATAACAATAATAATAACAAGGGCAACAAAAGGGGGGGAAGACTTTCATAGGGGCCAGGTGGTGTGCCCCTGCTTAAGTGCACGCATTACAGTGTCCAAGAACCCAGGTTCAAGCTTCATGAATGGTGAAGCAGGGCTGCAGGTGTCTGTCTCTTTCTCTAGCTCTATCCCCCCCATTACCTTTCAATTTTTCTCTTTCTCTGTCCAATAATAAATAAATTAAAAGTTAAAAAAAATACTTTAATGCCTGAAATTTACAGGTTCAGTCCCCTGCACTACCATCAGCCAGAGCTGAGCATTGCTTTAATTTTAAAATGTATATATATATATATATATATTAATAATAAAATAATTTGAGGGGCTGGGAAGATAGCATAATGGCTATGCAAAAAGACTCTCATGCCTGAGACTCTGAGGTCCCAGGTTTAATACACCATATCACCATAAACCAGAGCTGAGCAGTGTTCTGATGTCTCCCTCTCATTCAAATTATATATATAACAAGAAAGGGCTGGCTACAGAGCTTGGCCTTGCTGGTGAAGAACTCTGGCCTGGAGTAACTTCCCTATCCACTGCCCCCCAGGCCCCATCTTAATATCACAGGTGTGTGCAGGTCTCTGGTCCAGGTGTGGGCAGGTCTGTGGTCCAGCTGAAGTGCCTGGATAACACACCATCTTGTTTACCAGAAGTGGTCTAGCTGCTGCCATGGAGGCCACAGTGGGTGGGTCAGACTATAGGCTCTTCCTGTCTTTCTTTGGTACTGGAGCCTCAAGCATGCACAATTTCACTGCTCTGGTCACTTTATTTTTCCATCCAGAAAAAGATAAGGAGAGACCCCATAGCCCAGACACTTCCTCCACTGTCATGTGGTACTGGGGCTCGAACCTGGCTACACCCCTGCACTTTACTTGGTGAGCTATTTCTCCATTTCTAGACTTTCATCTCCAAAACACTTAGAGCTTTCTTTTAAGCATAGGGTTTTTTGAGAAGCTGTTTATGCTTCTCAGCAGTACCCACTTGTGACTTAGAAAAGGGAGTGTGGTGTCTCACCCCAGTGCCTTCACACCTCCTGCAACTGGGATTAAACCTAAGGGAGAGAGACTGTGACCACCCTCCTGGGTGACAGCTTTTTTCACTTAGGTTTCCTTGGCAACCAGCTTGAATAACTCTCTGCATCCTCTCCTCCCACCAGCCTTCCTGTCAAGCCCAGCTCAATCTCCATTAATTGGTTAAGTGT
This sequence comes from Erinaceus europaeus, assembly GCF_950295315.1. NCBI lineage: Eukaryota > Metazoa > Chordata > Mammalia > Eulipotyphla > Erinaceidae > Erinaceus > Erinaceus europaeus. The sequence goes on from NC_080167.1 coordinate 50,825,162, forward strand.
ACTCATTAACTAAACAAAGTGTCCGCTTTAATAACCCATTTCTCCTTCTGGCACTTTGACAGCTGCTTCCCTCTCACCCCCTCCTCCAAAATTTAAAAATACATTTGAGCCGAGTGAAGTGGTTTTCTCACAAAAGTGTAGATAATTAGGAATCGCGCTGAACTCCACCTCCTTCTCACAGCTTACAGTGTCTTAATATTCAGTTTACTGTTAAGTAGGGAACAAAATGAGCTTCACATTTGATCCATTTATTTATTTCTATTTCAGTTTCCTTGGGGCATGAGGGAATGAATACACACAATGTCACTGCTGGGCAGAATCCCTGGCCCAGCTGTGACACTCTTTATCCTGGAGAAGAGAGGAGGGAAGGAGAAAAGGGGAGACAGACAGACAGTGGATACACCACAGCACAGCTCCACCACCCAGTGCTGCGCATGGTACTCCCCCCATGTGCTGCTGAGACTCAACACAGGGCCTGTTACATGGAAAGTGTAAGACACCACACAGGACAGAGTGATGCTTTGGTTCTCTTGCTCAAGTAAGAAGAATAAATGAATCTTTCTTATTGTTGTCACTGAGACTTCACTGCTCAGGCTAACTTTTTCAGATAGAAAGAGCATATCAAAGACAGAGGGAGAAAGGGAAAGCCCCAAACTTTCTTCAAGTGCTGTGGGGACCGAACTTAAACCTGAGTCTAGCACATTAACAAAGCAAGCACACTATCCAGATGAGGTACTTTGCTGGCCTAAATAAATAAGTAAATAAATAATCCTTATATAAAAAGCTCAAGTGGAATCAGAATCTCAGTCCCCCATACTCCTTCTATGCCAAAGCTAATCAGTGCTCTGGTCTCTTTCCCTCCCTTGCCTTTCATATTCTCATTCCCTCCCACACACACACCCCCAAATAAGTGAATTTAGAAGTCAGGCAAATAGAAAGGCAGCTCACAGCACTGTGAACCAGACATGAGGGATTGTAACCTGGCCCAGGGCTGTTCCTCTACATGTTTTACTAGTTTCACTCATTTACTATGGTGCCAGGAATCAGCTCCATGCCATGTACATGTGAACACCACTGAGTGACTCCCTGGGTTCAATTTAATCCCTTTAATTTAGAGAGAAGGAGCGAGCGAGCAAGCGAGAGAGAGAGAGAGACAGACAGAGAGACATCACAGCACTGCTTCACTATTCAGTGGGCACTTAGATGTCATCCATGCTGCTTGCATATGGTTCTGGGCCTCAAAACCCACACACATAAAGCATGTGCTCCCCTGCCTAGCTCTGACCCCCTGACTGTGAGGAAAGTGGAGGGGCAGGAGGCATCCACAGCTGTGCTGACATCCACACCCCATGTGCTGTATGTACTTGGACGCTACTGGTTCCTCCTGCCTCTGGGCCACCTCTGGTATTCCTGTCCCACTCACTTTTGGCTCCCTGTGACTGACAGTGTTCGGCAGTGTTGCCTCTGACTCCAAACAGATCTGGCAGCTCCCATTGTGCTCATTCTTACAAGACAGGCAAGTTTTTAAACCCTGAGGCCCTGCTCTGTCTCCTTCGATAGCAAAAGGCTCTTATTAGCAAATCACCTGTCTGATCTTACCTGTTGGTTATCGATCCCACTTCCCCTTTACAGCTGTGACGGGATGGCAGTCCAGCTGTTCACTCCAGCTGCACACCAGCCCCTCAGTCATTTGGGCATGGGATATAGGGGCCTGATTCTTACTGGTGGAGATTCTCAGTGATGAACTAGGGGTCCTTAGCACTTAATGTGTGAAATTGATGCCAGAGACATGTGAGGACAGATGAAGTAAAGCCCCCTCCCCAGGTAAACATGTGAGTTATATACACACATACCTGCTTTGCAAGGGTGAGAGGTTAAACCTGGCCTCACTGCACTGGAAGAAGCTTCACTTAGAGTTGGGAGAAGCTTCAGTGCTGTGGTCTCTCTCTCTCTCTCTCTCTCTCTCTCTCTTATAGTTGGGACATTTTGATTTCCTGGGATTCAGCCACAGAATTCTGGTTGGCTATGAAATTTAACCATTCCATGATTTAGCCCATCAACCAGTGTCATCGGTGAAGGCATAAAGGACTGACTAGTTCTCCTCCTTGGAAGTCCTTCTGACTAACAAAAGAGACATGTGGCACTTGACACGTTTCCCAGATTTCTTCTGATCCTTGTCCTAGGGTGAAATTGCTTGAAAAAAAAATGCTGCTTTAATGATTATCCCAGGAGACTGAACTCCTGCAGAAAGACCCATCTACTTAAGTTCTGAAATTCATATCCAAGTACCCCAGTAATTGTCTTAATAGAGGAAAATGCCTTTCTCAAAAAACTGTCACTGGGAGGTTCAACCCAACTTGTAATTCCTGTGTTCTGCTTCATTGTATTTGGAAACATGAGACTTTTCTACTCGGTGGAACAAGGAATTCTAGTAATACATTTCAGATTCTTGCTTTCAGAAGAAAATGAGACCTTTGAAGAAAGCAGCTTTGTGTCTGTTGCATAAGCATACCTAGATCAGGCTCAGAGATGGCCCATCCTGGCTTTCTTGATCAGTATTCTCAGCTCCCTCTCTACCTGGACGACACCCCCCCACCCCAGTAGATCAGAGCTCCCAGAGCTCTCAGCTAAGCAGTTTGCCATCCCACTGATGTTAATAGTCAGTGACCTGGGAAGGAAACAAAACAGTACTGAAGTCGGTGTCATTCATAGTTAAAACATTGCAGGATTGGGGCTGGGCAGTGGCCCACCAGGTTGAGAGCACACATTACCATGCGCAAGGGCCCGGGTTCAACCCCTTGGTCACCTCCTGCAAGTGAGAAGCTTCACTTAGGTGGGTCTCTCTCTCTTCCTCTCTCTCCCTATCTCTTTTCTCTCAGTTTCTCTTTGTCCTATAAATAAATAAACACATTTTTTAAGTACAGAGTAAAACCCAAGATGGTGTGAAATAGCATACGGGGTCTCTCCAGGAATGGACAGGAAATGATGAGGTCTGACAGAGAGGAGACAGTCTCAAGGTCTCTCGGGCTGATTCCATCTTCCTGATGCCACCAGTGCTGGGAGGGGCATTTCAGAGAGCCAGACACCATTTCTCTGCTTCTCACCAGTAGCTGGACACTCACTGCTGGGTGCCAGGGATGCCATGGGGACCTCAGATTCATCCTGTATCACAGTAGTAGTGGGGGACAGCCGTCAGCTATGCACCCACTGGACAGAGGATGGTAAGGGGTGCCACACTAAGAATGTTCTGTTTTCCATATTGCTTAATGAGGTTGCTTAAAGGGTCATTTAAAAGGTTGGGGGGGTGGGAATGCACCCAGTTCTAGCTGACTTTATGGTAAGAATACTACATATACTACATGTAGCATAGAAACCATGTATTAGTTGACTATTCATTATCAGTAAGGCTTCTTTCTATTCAACACAGATTTTAGGCATGTCTATTGTACCCCTAAAACACAGAGTCCTGTGCTGGAGAGATAGGTCACTGGGGAAGGTGTGTTCTTTGCTATGTGGACTCCTGAGGTTTGAGCCCTGGACCCACATCGGGGGTGTTCTGGTGCTGGAGGAAGGTGCAGTGCTGTGGTGCTTCTCCTCTCTCTGTGTCACTCAGTTCCTGTGTCTGTATCTGCCTGAATGAAAATGTCATACCACTAGTGGTGAAATCAAGTCTTTGCAAGCCCCCTAATCCAGAAAAAGGAAGAAAGAAACAAAGAAAGAAAGGAAGGAAGGAAGGAAGGAAGGAAGGAAGGAAAGAAGGAAGGAAGGAAGAAAGAAAGAAAGGGAAAGGAAAGGAAAGGAAAGGAAAGGAAAGGAAAGGAAAGGAAAGGAAAGGAAAGGAAAGGAAAGGAAAGGAAAGGAAAGGAAAGGAAAGGAAAGGAAAGGAAGGGAAAGAAAGAGCAAAGTCTTGTAAACTAATGTTAGTTTGATTCCGGAAAGCATTATACATGGATTTATGGCTGCATGGGAAGTGCTCATGGCAGCTTCTGTAAAACAGAGCATGTCCTTCAGCTGCTCTTTTGAGAACCCCTAAGGATAAAATAATAATAATAATTAAGAAGAAAAGAACGAGTTATCACCACACAACATGAGCTCTAGTCCCCAACCCTGCACAAGCAGAACCCTGTTGAGGCACACGCCCCCTAGTGGTCAGCCCGGTGCTGGCCTGCCACACAGAGCTCTGCTGTTTGCACAAGATGCAGTGGGGACTTTCCAGCCACTGCAGTCTGACTTTCCCTCTGGCAGACTCCACTTTTACATCCATTGGCTGAGTCATCAGGAAGTCCTAACCCTTATCCACGTAAGCCTGTCATATCGACCTTCCAACCCTGGAACAGTTTATTTTTATTTATTTATTTTTTATTCTCTCTCTGTGTTCTCATGAGCTCAGTTGAGGCTACTGGACTCATGATTCCAGGAAACGGTGCATTCTGATAAAAAGCAGATGGAAAAACTGCCCATTGCCGTCACCTGAGGTGCTGCACTCAGTGTTTGCTTCTCAAGAATCAAGCCCTTCTTCTTCTAGCGTTTGCCCTTCTTCCTAGCCAAGCTCTCAGACTGCTCTGGAGCAGAGGCGCCACCTGTAGGGCTGGGAAAGAAGGACAGCAAGAGGTCGCCTTCAAAAAAAAATTTTTTTTTTCCACCAGGGTTAACTCTGGGGCTCAGTGCCTGCACAAGGAATCCACTGCTCCTGGCAGCCTTTTTTTTTTTTTGATACAAAAGAGAGAGGGGAAGAGGAGAGAGAGAGGGAGAGAAATAGAGAGACATCTGCAGTACTTGCTTCACCACTCGTGAAACTTCCCCTCTGCAAGTGGGGAGTGGGGATTCAAACCCAGATCCTTGGGAATGGTAAAATGTGCATTCAACATGCCTTGCCCTTTGTTAAAACTTTTTAAACTAGAAAAACAAAGGCAGAGTAGCATTTTTCATATAGAAAGCAAAGGACTTTCTATATTGGATTACCTGCAGATAATTCTGCAGCTTCTACAGGAATTCTAACAAACTCCTCATTTCTGGGAATTTTCAGAATACTTGACATGGTTTCTCTCTCTCTCTCTCTCTCTCTCTCTCACAGACACACACACACACACACACGGCACTTCTGCTGGCTGGTCTTTTAATAATAATAATAGAGCAATGCTGGCGGTCGAGCAGTACTGCACCTATTACCATGCTCAAGGACTTGGGTTCAAGCCCCCAATTCCCACCTGCAAGGGGAGATGCTTCACAAGTGAAGAAGCAGTGCTGTAGGTGTCTCTCTTCCTCTCTGTCTCCCCCTGCCTTCTTCATTTGCCTCTGTCTTTTCAAGCTACCCAGGATGGCATAAGCCTTCATCAGCAGGGTCAAGGCAAATGACTTTTCCATTTGGGGGGGAAATGGGAAGGGGATTGCTGTTGTGGACAATTGGAAATTAGACCCCAGCCAATTTTTTTTCTAAACACCAGAAACAATGTTTCCACCTTTTGGAAGAAAGAATATATATCTTTGTAACCTTGGTATAGAAAAGAGTTTCTAAAAAGACAAAAAGGAAAGATGACTGTACGACAGTAAAGAAAGCTAGAAGAGAAGGTCCCAGGCACCAGAGGTTCCAAGTTTAATCCCCAGTACCACCAGAGCTGAGCTGTGCTCGGGTAATAAAAATAAAAATGAAATAGATAGATAAATAAAAGAAAGTGTGACCTACTCAGTATAAAATGAAATGTCTTCTGTAGACCAGCATAGATGGATCTTAAAATGTTGAATAAAAAATGCAGTTGCATATATAAGAAAGCCTATATCTGTGAAAGACAAGGCAATGCTATGTATTATTTCTAGCTATAAATGCATATTAAATTTATCTGAATGAACTAAAAAGTTGCCCCAGTCATGTGACACTTGTAAGAGGACTCCCCATAGAACTTGAGTTTCCTCTGGCACATTCTTTGCATTTTATTACGAGGAGATCTGCTGAAAACAGCTTACTTTGCTGAATTCTGTGATGTCATTATTTTACTCTGTAGTTTTCTGGATCTCTTCAGCTTCTGAAAATTTAACAGTAAACAGGAAGAACCCCTTTAAGCATTTTTAAAAGCATCTTAAAAGGAAGTGAATCGAGGGCTGGGCAGTATGCGCAGCAGGTTAAGCACATATGGCACAAAACGCACAGACTGGCATAAGGATCCCAATTCAAGCCCCTGGCACCCCACCTGCCAGGGGGGTTGCTTCACAAGCGGTGAAGCAGGTCTGCAGGTACCTATCTTTCTCTCCCCCTCTCTGTCTTCCCCTCCTCTCTTGATTTCTCTCTGTCCTATCCAACGACAGCAATAACAGCAACAATAATAACCACAGCAATAATAAAACAACAAGGGCTACAAAAGGGGAAAAATTAGCTTCTAGGAGCAGCGGATTGGTAGTGCAGGCACTGAGCCCCAGAAATAAACCTAAAAGCAAGAAAAAAAAGAAAGAAAAGAAAAAAGATATATGAAAACATACAAACTCCCTCTTAATCTCATTGACATTAAAAATAATTTTTATTAAAAGGAAGGAATTGAATCAGGGAAGAGGAGTGTAAGTTGTAAGTGTATTTAGCCCAAGAAGAAAGGCCTCCATTCACTTCTGCTGTATTCATCATAGGCATCTTTAAGGCCCTTGGCACTAGAGGGAGGAGTGGTGTGAAGCACACAGCCTCAGAAAGTTCATCCGTGACAGGCTGACCAGAGATGAAAGGAAGCTGAGGCAGACAGCACAGCTTCAGGCATGCCTAGTGAGAAAGGAATAAACATACAGGCACTGTGCAGGGTAGTCTTTTATGCTACATTTGGTTTAAATTACAGTGGAGGAGACTTCTTTCCTTTAAGAAAGTAGTCTTTGTACAGGCTTTGTTAGTAATTCCCCAAAATTTCAATTTGGTTTTCAACATTTACTCCAACTTGCCACTACTTTTTTTTTTACAGCCAACGCCTGCTTTAACAATGAGCTGGGAGGCAATAATGAGGGGGCTCTGAGGGGTTCATTCTTCATAGTTGCCAGTGAAATCAACATAACTAGACTTTCGTGTAAGAAACTGGTGTTTTGGGGGCCAGGCAGAGGCACACCTAGTTAAATGCACATATCACCATGCTCAAGGACCCAGGTTTTGAAACCCAATTCCTGATCTGCAGGGGGGCCACTTTATGAGTGGGGAAGCAGGGCTGCAGGTGCCCATTTATTTACCTATTATTTATATTTCTCTCCCTCTCTCTATCTCCCCTCCCTTCTTAATTTCTCTCTGTCCTATCTAATGAAAAAGGGAGGGAGGGAGGTGGGTGGGAGAGAGGGAGGGAAAGAGGGAAGGGAGAAAGAGAGAAAGAAAGAAAGAAAGAAAGAAAGGGCCACCAGGAGTGGTGGATTCGTAGTGCCGGCACTGAGCCCCAGCAATAACCCTCATGGCAATGAAAGAAAGAAAGAAAGAGAGAGAGAGAGAGAGAGAGAGAGAGAGAGAGAGAGAGAAAGAAAGAAAGAAAAAGAGGGAGGGAGGGAGGAAGGAATGAAGGAAGAAAGAACCAAACTGGTGTGTCTTTGTGCAAAAAAAATAAATAAAAAGCATTCCGGTAACATCTTTGGTGCTGGGAATATTGGAGCACTGGAGTGAGGGTAATGGGAAATTTCAAGAAGTCTGTAGAGCAGAGCTGCCTCATACCTAGAGCAATTGTCTGAAACTTTGACATAAGAATCACACACCCACACGCACACACGCACACGCACACATACAGAGTTGCCAGCATGAGAAAAATGTATTGCAGAAAAGGCAGTGGTCCCTGCTGGAGACACCACACTGAAGCCATGAGCCATTTGTAGTGCGATGGTACGAACCCAAGAGAAAGGGTGGTGGGGGGCAGGCGAGGGCCTGTGCTGAATGTTGGTTTATTTACTGAGGACTGGAAGTTTGCCTTTCTCTGAGTCAAAGTCACTTGCCCTCACCCTGCTGGGCTGCTCTCCCAGGGAGCCTGAGCCACTTCTGTAGCTAATCAGACCTCTGTCTCTTCTCGGCCTCATCTGGGCAGTCCTTGCTGGTGGTGCTGTCTGGCATTCTGGTTTTGTGATTCAGTTGAATTACACGTTTCCTTCTATGTGAAGAATGTAGCCTTGACAAAGAGTGCCCCATGGCCATTATTATTCCCAGATATTATTGGGTTTCTTTCCAAATCCTGCTGAGATTGCACCATTGTTCTGCAGTGTACACACACACACACACACCACCACCACCACCACTACCACCACCACCACCACCACCACCACCACCACCACCCCCTCTAGCCCTCTCCCTAGGACTTGGCTTCCCTGCAAACTGACAGTGCTCTGTGTCACTTCTACTTTGCCTTCTGACTTTGCTGCATTGAACAGACCCAAGGGAAGAGTTTAACTAGTGACCTCAGAGCCACCAGAGGGCTCCCTTAGGTTTTAAATCTCCTCTTAGATCAGTATGTTGGCTTGCCCCTAAGGGGGGAAATTACTTGAGTAAATTTGAGGTCCCCAGAGTCCACCATGAACAGGTTATCATCACCGCCTGCAGGGCTCCAAGGCCCTGCTGTGGCCCAGCCCAAAGTGGGATTGGGGCCCCTGCAGAGGATTCTGACCTATAGCGTGATTGAGCAGCTGTGTGTCATTTAATTGTTTTGGTTCACTCTAAGTTGAAATCTTTTGTATCTTGTTTTTTCTCCCATTGAACACTGTTCTTATTTGTCTTTACTTCTTTTGAAATTTTTTCCTGGACCTGGGAGGTCAGTCCTGGGCCAATGTTTTTGATAGAGGATGAGGGTGGGGGGGGAAGTCAGATATCACAGCACCAAAGCTTCCCCCGGTGCCCTGCAACTCTCATGTGGTGCCAGGGTTTGAACCCAGGCCATATGCATGGTAAGGCACACACCCTGCCCCAGTAAATTCTCTCTCAATCCCTGTTTTTTTTTTTTTTTTGGTGTGTGTGTGTGTGTGTGTGTGTGTCTTTTTTTTTAATTTTTTATTTATAAAAAGGAAACACTGACTAAACGATAGGATAAGAGGGGTACAACGCCACACAATTCCCACCACCAGAACTCCGTATCCCATCCCCTCCTCTGTTAGCTTTCTTATTCTTTAACCCTCTGGGAGTATGGACCCAAGGTCCTTGTGGGACACAGAAGGTTGAAGGTCTGGCTTCTGTAATTGCTTCCCCACTGAACATGGGCGTTGACAGGTTGATCCATACTCCAAGCCTGTCTTTCTCTTTCCCTACTGGGGAAGCAGAGCTCCAGGACACATTGGTGGGGTTGTCTGTCCAGGGAAGTCTGATTGGCATCCTGCTAGCATCTGGAACCTGGTGGTTGAAAAGATAGTTAACATACAAAGCCAAACAAACTGTTGACCAATCATGGACCTAAAGGCTGGAATAGTGCAGGTGAACAGTTGTGTGTGTGGGGGTCTCTGTTTTGTAGCTAGCTAGTAGGCATATTTTAGTTATAGCCAAAGAGCCTGTGGCTATACTAGTGTTTTTTTTTTTCTTGTTTTGTTTTGTTTTTTGCCTGAGCCTGAAATCTGATATGCAGGTGGATCCTAATTATTGTCTGGGGAGATGATGTCATGGCTGGCAGAAGGACCAGAAAGCTGGATCAGGGAAGAGAGTGGCTCCATAATATGGGGAAGGTGTGTAAATATTGTTGATTGTAAACCTCATAGATCTGATGTGGTCTGGGGCCCATATTCAGCTTAGGAGCCTATGTGACCTCTGCATCCCTGTAGGTCTGAGCTCACATTCTGTGGTCATAAGTAGGAATGTTCCAAGCTGCCCCAATATCAGGATCCATCTTCCTCAGGTGTAGCATAGAGTATGTTGTCCAGCCTCCCTTCAGAGGATGAAACATTCTCTACCATTGTTGATCTAAGTTGAGAGAAAGGGCCTATGGGTGACCACAAAGGGGTCTGTTTTGTTGTTCCTGATATAGATAACCAGTAACAATGGAGAAAGGGTCAATCCCTGTTTGTTTGTTTGTTTGTTTGTTTGCCTTCAGGATTATCGCTGGGGCTTGGTGCCTGTACTGCGAATCCACTGCTCCTGGAGGCCATTTCCCCCATTTTGTTGCCCTTGTTGCCACTTCTGTTGGACAGGACAGAGAGAAATTGAGAGGAGGGAAAGACAAAGAGGGGGAGAGAAAGATAGACACCCAAAGACCTGCTTCACCACCTGTGAAATGACCCCCCCCTCCAGGTGGTGAGCTGGGGACTCAAACCAGGATCCTTATGCCGGTCCTTGCGTTTTGTGCCATGTGCACTTAACCTGCTGCACTACCACCCGACCCCCTTTTTTATTTTGTTTGTTTTTTAATATTTATTTATTCCCTTTTGTTGCCCTTATTGTTTTATTGTTGTAGTTATTATGGTTGTTATTGATGTCATTTTGTTGGATAGGACAGAGATAAATGGAGAGAGCAGGGGAGAGAAAGACACCCACAGACCTGCTTCACCTTCTGTGAAGTGACTTGACTCCCCTGCAGGTGGGGAGCCAGGGACTCGAACCGGGATCCTTACGCTTCGCACCACGTGTGCTTAACCCGCTGTGCTACCACCTGACTCCCCTGTTTGTTTTTTAACTTATCATGCTTCCCTTGGAGGGGGGGCTCATAACTTTGTCCAGTGCTTCCACACTCATTGTTGGGGTTCACACCCTGAGGAGACTGCAGGCTGTGTTTGCCTGGCCTATTCACTTTCCCCTTTTTCACTGACAGGCTCTCTGGAATATTTGTGGGGTGCTAGAATCCACTCTTTCATCCAGAGGAGACAGGGAAGAGACAGTGGGGGTGCTCCCCCACACCCCACTGTGGCAGGAGCATCCGCTACAGGCCTGTTCTTGAAACACACTGTTCTGTGCTGGCACGGGGCTCCTTCCTGGGACCCACATTTTTAAGGATCTGCTTGTTGGGTGGTTTCGCTATTCCATTCTTGAATCACAAGCATCGGTGGCACCTTGTTGTGGTGTGTGGACTTTTTAATTGCTGAGATGGGTTTGCTAATATTTCACTGAGTTTTTGTTGTTGTTGTTGTTTTTTCATTTGTGTTCATGAGGGATGTCTGCCTATAGTTTTTTTTTTATTATAAAAATAATGTAACTTTATTTTATTTTATTTGTTTACCACAGCACTGCTCAGCTCTGGCTGATGGTGGTGCAGGGAATTAAACCTAGGACATGACAGTCTCTTTGCACAATCATTATGCTATTTTTTTTCTTTATTGGGGAATTAATGTTTTACATTCGACAGTAAATACAATAGTTTGTACATGCATAACATTTCTCAGTTTTCTATATAACAATACAACCCCCACCAGGTCCTCTGTCATCCTTCTTGGACCTGTGTTCTCCCCCCACCTACCCACCTACCCCAGAGTCTTTTACTTTAGTGCAATACACCAAAATTCCAGTTCAGGTTCTACTTGTGTTATAATTGTGTTTTCTCTTCTGATCTTGTTTTTCAGCTTCTGCCTGAGATCATCCCATGTTCATCCTTCTGTTTCTGACTTATTTCACTTAACATGAATTTTTCAAGGTCCATCCAAGATCGGCTTAAAACGGTGAAGTCACCATTTTTTTTACAGCTGAGTAGTATTCCACTGTGTATATAGACCACAACTTGCTCAGTCACTCATCTGTTGCCGGGCACCTGGGTTGCTTCCAGGTTTTGGCTATTACAAATTGTGCTGCTAGGAACATATGTGTACACAGATCTTTTTGGATGAGTGTGTTGGGTTCCTTAGGATATATCCCCAGGAGAGGAATTGCAGGGTCATAGGGTAGGTCCATTTCTAGCCTCCTTAGAGTTCTCTAGACTATTCTACACAGGAGTTGGATCAATTTACATTCCCACCAGCAGTGTAGGAGGGTTTCTTTGACCCCACAACCTCTCCAGCATTTGTTGCTGCTACTTTTTATAATTTATAACATTCTCACAGGAGTGAAGTTGCCTATAGTTTTCTTATACTTTCCTTATCAGGGTAATGTTGACTTCATAAAAAAAGTGAGGTAGAAGGTCTTGGCACACCTGATAGAATGCTTGTTGCCATGTTTTAGGACTTTGGTTCAAGCCTCAGTCCCCACCTGCAGTGGGGAAAGCTTCATAGTTGGTAGAGTAGTGCTGTACTTGCCTCTCTTTCTTGCTCCCTATTTTTAAAAAATATTTATTTATTTATTGTTTTTTTATTGCCCTTGTTGTTTTATTGTTGTAGTTATTATTGCTGATGTCGTTGTTGTTGGATAGGACAAAGAGAAATGGAGAGAGGAGGGGTAGACAGAGAGGGGGAGAGAAAGATAGACACCTGCAGACCTGCTTCACCGCCTGTGAATGTATACCCCTGCAGGTGGGGAGCCGGGGGCTCAAATGGGATCCTTATGCCGGTCCTTGCGCTTTGCGCCACTTGCTCTTAACCTGCTGTGCTACCGTCCGACTCCTCTCCTTATTTTTCTATCAAGAATGAAAGAAAGAAAGAGAGAGAAGAAGGAAGAGGAGGAAAGGGAGGAGGGAAAGATTGCCATGAGTGGTGGAATTGTGCAAATGCCAAATCCCGGCAAAAAGAAAAAAGCATTGGGTAGTGTTTCCTTTTCTAATTTGGAGGTGGGGATAGAGCTTGAGGATTGGCTTTGATTCTCCTTTGGCTGTCTAGTAGCCCTCTGTGCCCTTATATGCTGGGAGGATTTTTTTTTTCTTTTTAATTTATTTATAAAATAAAAAAATAGCGACAACACCATAGGCTAAGAGAGGTACAATTCCACACAGTGCCCACTACCAGAGTTCCGTATCCCATTCTCTCCACTGAAAGCTTCCCTACTCTTTATCCCTCTAGGAGCATGGACACAGGATCATTATGGGGTGCAGAGGGTGAAAGGTCTGGCTCCTGCGATTTCTCCTCTGGACATGGGTGTTGGGAGGTCAAGCCATACTGCTGGGAGGATTCTGACAGGGCTTCAGTCTGTTTGCACAGCATCAGTCTCCTCAGATTTCCCATTGGCCCTTCACATCAGGTCTGGGTGCGTTGCTGGTATGCAGGAATGATCCCGCCTTCCCAGGTGAACCCATCTGTGGGTGCCTAGGCACTCATGGTAAGCTCCCTCACCATCTTTCACCCCCATTGCATCATATGTCCCCCAAGGTTTCTCACTGAGGATCCCCCCTCAGGACCAGGTCTGGCTCCCATCAGAGAGGACACTGCAGATCACAGCATGCAGCTCACAGTGGTGACAGCAGGCCATGAAGAGCAGTCCCCCATGTTTCTGAGGTCCAGAAGGAGGGAAGAATTCCAGGCCTAAGGAGGCCCTCAGCAATCTCTCTCTCATTCCCTCTCTCTCTCTCTCTCTCTGCCACTATAGTTATTTCTGGAGTTTGGTGCCTATACAGCGAATCTACCACTCCTGGTGGCCATTAATTTTTTTCCACCTTTAATTTGATAGAACAGAGAGGAATTAAGAGGGGTGGGGAAGCTAGAGAGAGAAAGAGAAACACCCATAGCACTGCTTCACCTTGTGAACTCCCCCCCACACACACACACAGGTGGGAAGAGGGAACTTAAACCTGGGTCCTTGTGCATGATAACAGGCCCATTCAACTGGATCCTTTCTACTCAGGGTTGGAACCACTTTATGTTGACTTTACCCAGATCACTCCCTAGAAAACTCTGGAAATTGAAAAAGAACCCTCTGATGGCCCCCAAACTCTGCCTGAATTTAATCATCTTTCTCCCTCCTCCCCCTCCCCTTCATACTCCCCGTTCCCCTGCCCTCCTCCTCCCCTCCTCCTCCCAGCAATCAGTCAGACTCTCACACAGACATAGGAATCCCCTGGAGGGAGACAGAGAGCTAGCGCAGCAGGAGAGTGCAGGTCTTGCAAGCATGAGGTTCCATGTGTGATCCTGGCCCTGTCTTGTGCTAGAGCTGAGCTATGCTCTGGCCTCTTTCTCATAAAAATCAGTTGATCTGTAATAAAAAAGTAGTCCCTGGAGATCTTGTTAAACATTGTTGGGCCCCACCTTCAGAGATTCTGCTTCGCCAGTTGAGTGGGCAAAAGGGGTGTGGGTTTGCATTCCAAATACTCAGGAGCTGCTGATACTGCTGACCCAGCCACTACCTTTTGGAGAGTGAGACTTTCCAGAACATTCTTCTGGTATTCGATTGCTGACACCTGGAGAAAGTAACTTTGCAGGTGTTGCTGAGGAATTATTCTGATGCAGTCTCTGCCCCCAGGTTTTACCATGCCCCGCGAAATCCTAGCAGTACCCCCTTCAACCAGGCCTGGCCCCACACGTCACCCCTGGTTGTCGCCCAATAAATAGCCCCTTCACCCACCCCCCCGGGCTCTCAGCTCCCCCTCTGTCAGATCTCGCTCCCCTCTCTCGCCCCGTGGTCAGGTAGTGGGGACGGCCATTGTCGGCTGACTCCACGTGGCCTAAGCCACCCCCCCATCCTATAATAAAGATTTGTGTACCCCTTTGCTCCGGACGTCCACTCTCTTCTCCGCGGTGCAGCCCGACACCAGACCACCACAGCAACATGCAGGTGAGCAGGAAAGTGCTACCACATCAAGTCATGGCAAATCTGAACCACACATGGCTTCGTGTACAGACTTGGGACTCAAGATTTTAACTAGAAGATACAGAAAACCCCATCCTCAGGAATCCCCCACAGAGCAACCCTTGGGGTGTCAGGTTTAAGGAGAAAGAGGCACTGCAACATCACCTCGCCTGCTAGTTTCACATCCTCTGGAAGGAGATGACTGAGGGAGTCTCGAATATCTCCCCATTAATAACAGAAGAAGTGAAGCTGAATGGGGACATGGAGGGACATGCTGAGTGATAAGAGGTATGACAAGCCTGTGACAGCCTCCTCTAATGAGGCACATCAAGGCATTCTTATTCATCTTTCAGTCTGAACTGTTGTTTCAGAGCAATGAGACCCAAAGTGACAGCTCCGATAAGATGGCCCCTGTCACATTCCCTCTCCTCACAGCCACACTAGACATAGAGCCATTGTCTCAAGCCAGAAGCTGGCACAAAGCTTGGATTGTCGTAACAGACATTTGAGAAGGAAGTGGAAGCCTGTCAAGCCATTTTGGAGAATGAAACTAATAAAATAATGAAGGAAAAGAGGGGCAGGGGTATGGGGAGATAGCATACTGGTGATGCAGAAAGACTCTCACATTCAATCCCCAGCACCAGGACCACCATAAATCAGAGCTAAGCTAAGTGCTAAGTGCTCTGGTCTGGTCTTTCTCTCTGTGTGTATTATTCTCTCTGTATCTCTCTTTTATTAAAAAAATAAATAAATGAACAGCTGGGGGGGGTAGATAGCATAATGGTTATGCAAAGAGACTCTCATGCCTGAGGTTCTGAAATCCCAGTTTCAGTCCCCTGCACCACCATAATCCAGAGCTGATCAGTGCTCTGGTAAACATAAATAAATAAATAAATAAATATGAAAAGTATGTTAGAGAGAGAGGGGGAAGAGGAAGGTAGGAGGAAAAAATGAAGGAAAAAGAGGCCAGAAGATGGTACAGTGGAATCCCATAGGACTTTTACCCTGGTTCCACTAGTAGCCAGAGCTGAGCAATGCTCTGGGCAAAAAAGTAAATCCACAAGTCATCTTTTCTCCTGAGTGGCTCTAAAAATTGGACTAAGGACACATGTCTAAGCCTTTCCAGCTCCATGTGAGGCTGGCTACTCTCTGCTGGTTGTGCCAGAAGCCCAAGTGTGCCACCATATTTCCAGCCCAAGGACATACACCACACCATGGGAGAGTTCTTCTCAGATGCCAACAACAGTGCCTTCATCCCCCTGGAGACACTGGGCATCCTTTGGCGAGGTTCCTATGAGGCTGTTGGGGGGCAAGGAGGATGACTGGACCACAAGAGCATAGAATGGTAGAGTGGTGCTGTGAACTCTCTCGTTTCTTTCTTTCTTTTTTTTTTTTAAGTATCATATGAATCCTAGTTTTTATTTATCTATTTATTAATTTTGGATAAAGACAAGGAGAAGTTGAGGGAGAAGCAGGAGAAGAGAGAGAGGGAGGGAGGGAAGGAGGTAATTGTCGCACTGTTTCACCACTCAAGAAGTTTACACACCACACACACACACACACACACACACACACCCATATGGGAACTGGGGGCATGAACCTGGGTCCTTGCTCACTGTAGTGTGTGTGCTCAATCTGGTGTGCCACTAGCTAGCCCCTACCCTATTTCTTTGCCTCTCTCTCTCTCTGCCTCCAGGTTATCACTGGGGCTCAGTGCCTGCACTACAAATCCATTGCTCCTGGAGGCCATTTTTTCCATTTTGTTGCCCTTGTTGTTATTGTTGGTGTTATTGTTATTGCTGTTGTTGTCAGATAGGACGAAGAGAAATGGAGAGGGGAGGAGGGGAAGACAGAAACAGGGAGAAAAGATAAACACCTACAGACTTGCTTCACTGCTTGTGAATCTATACCCCTGCAGGTGGGGAGCCGGGGGCTCAAACTGGGATTCTTATGTCAGTCCTGTGCTTCGCGCCATGTGCTTTTAACCTTGTGTGCTACTGTCTGGCCCTCCCATCTCTCTTTCTAAAATGAAGAATGAAAAAATCGACCTGAGGATGCTGGTTAGTGGTGCCATCACACATGCACGAGCTCCTGAGTTTATTCCTGGCAAATAAATAAGTAAATAAGAAGCATAAAAGCCCACAGCACACTCCTTGTGCCCCATGCCATGCCCTATGGCTGTTAGGCTAAGAGATGGTTGGCATAAACTCTAAATACAGGGGGAGGAGGAGGTTAAGCCAATTTTGATTGAAATTCCACTGTAGGCACACGGAGAATGTGCAGAAGTGCTGAGCTGGTGGATAACACTGTGGGGTCCCTTTGTTGGCTGTGGCACGAGCAGGGGGGCTTTCCTGCCATCGGGGCCTCACTGGGGGACAGCCAGGGCCACAGCCAGTCCTGAAATATGCCCCTTGTATCCAGAGAATTCCAGCCTGGGAGTCCTGCCAGGTTGGGATTTCTGGGAGCCTCCAGTGTGCCAAGCAGTACATAGGGTTCTTCCCTAATGGGAAGGCCATGCCTGCCTTTCTCTCTGGCTCTACAGTCCCTGCCCAACCTTTTCTCCTGAGTCCACCTCCCCCCAGCTCCTTGGAAGAACCGTGCTCTACGTGGCTGAGTGGCCACTTATAACTTGCAAAATAAAGCATGTGTGTGTCCTACAAAGTGAGTAAAGAAGAAAGCTAATCCTGAAAGGATGGAGTGATGAGGGCCATTCTGGGGGCACAGTGTTGTGTAAAAATGAGCTTTTCCTCTCAGAATTGTGTCCCTTTCTGCCATACTTCTTGTGGGGAGGCCTCTTCTCAGCACAGGCTCCTGGCGTGCCTGCTCTGTTGCACACCAGATGCGGGGTCTAGGAGAATGCGATCCGAGGCAGTAGGGGTAGAGCCTTACAGGACTCACTCAGTGTCCAGTGCTAGTGCCACCACAAGAGATGACCCGGGGAATGTTTGATGAACAAATCCGTTTATTGAACAGTAAAGCAGGGTTTTTAAAGGGTCGCAGGAGGAAGTGACATGTGTATACCATATATGGTAGGGAGGCATAGGGTCTGGAGAGGGTCAGGACTTTTCCAGTAATTGTTGAGCAAGAGGTCTAATCGGTTAAAGGAATGGGGAAGCAAGGTTATCAGTAACCAGCAGCCAAAGGGGGGTTCTGAGGACAGAGAGAAGATAGATCAGATATGATCAAAGGAATGGAGTGGGTGGGGAAGTAGGGAGGGGACTTTCAGTCAAAACAATGATTATGTAGATAACAAGGGGGTGGGCTATTGTGTCAGGGAATGCAGGGTGCTTGTGA
Source organism: Erinaceus europaeus (assembly GCF_950295315.1). Lineage (NCBI taxonomy): Eukaryota > Metazoa > Chordata > Mammalia > Eulipotyphla > Erinaceidae > Erinaceus > Erinaceus europaeus. The sequence goes on from NC_080167.1 coordinate 50,842,998, forward strand.
GGCAGGGAGGCTAATAGGCGGGCAGATCCTGGAGGCCATGTCCTTCCTTGCTCAACCTCTTAGTAGAGAGAGACTAATAGGATGGTTGTGCCCCTCAGGCATCCATCTTTCAATGGGGGCTCCCGCCAAGCTCTACCATATCCTCACAATTCCCTACACCTTTCACCTTCCTCTAATTCCCTTTCTAAGAATTGAGTCCAAAGACCTAGTTCAAAATGCAGAGATATGTATGCCACTTTGTTCAGTTCATTTTCCTTTATAAGAGAAGCTGTCCCCGAGGAGTATGTTGTTAAAATTAAATCTCCTATAGCCACACTTCAGAGAAGCAAGCATTCAAATGCTGTTAAGTTTCTTTATTAATATTGGGAAACATTTGTAATATAATACTACTTGAAAAACTCTATATGAAATGATGTGTGTCATTTGATCTGGCTATAAATTAGAAAAGAAACTAAGAGGCTAAAGGTAAAATGTTAATTTGGGGCTCCCCTGGGTGGTAGAATTTGAAGCCTAATTTTAATTTTGGTATACTCTGTGTACTGTCCTTGTTGTTGGCACTGAGGATATGTTAATTGCAATCAGAAGGCTTCAAAGGCCTCTGCTTGAGACACCCTTAGGCTTTGTGTCCATTTTAATGCAGCAACTGACCAAATTATTCATCAGTTCTGTTTTCTGGTTTCCACATATTGCTTGTGGAATAATGCTGCAGTGAGCATGGAGGCACAGAGGTCACTTGAGAAAATAATTTTATTTTCTCAATAAAATAAAATTATTTTTAATTTTAGTAGTTCTGATCTTTTTAGGAACCACCTGTATATTTTTTAGTGGTTGCACCATGTTGCCTTGCCACCAGCAGTGCAGTAGGATTCCCTTCATTCCATGTCCTCACCAGTACTGTCTCTTTGATGACAGCCATTATAACACATTTAAGGGGAAATCTCATTGTGATTTTGGTTTGTATTCCCCTAATTATTAATGATAGTTACCATTTTTTCTTAAACCTATTGGTTATGCTTATTTTTTCTTTGGGGGGAATGTGTGAAGGTCTTCTGACCATTTAAAAAAAATGAAGGGAGGTCGGGCAGTAGCGCAGTGGGTTAATCGCACATGGCACAAAGTGCAGTGACTGGCTCAAGGATCCCAGTTCGAGACCCCAGCTCCCCACCTGCAGTGGGATCGCTTCACAAGTGGTGAAGCAGGTCTGCAGGTATCTATCTTTCTCTCCCCCTCTCTGTCTTCCCTTCCTCTCTCAATTTCTCTCTGTCCTATACAACAACAACAATAACAATAATAATAACAAAGGCAACAAAAGGGAAAAATAATCTCCAGGAGCAGTAGATTCATGTGGAGGCACTGAGCCCCAGCAGTAAAAAATGTGGTATCATTATTAATTTTTTGTTGTTAGTTGCTATACCTAAGTTTCATAGATTTTGTTTTTATTTTATTGATTATTCCTTCTAGCTTTACAGAAACTTTTCAGTCTGACAGAACCCCACTTATTTGTTTTACTTTCGTTGTCTTTGCTTTTGGTGGTATCTCCAAAATATCAGGGGTCAGGAAATAGCTCACCTGGTAGAGCACGTACCTTACAATAAGCCACTAGGAACATCATGCTCGGCACCAAGGGAAGCACCTACTGAAGAAAAAAATCATTGCCAAGACAAATGTCAAGAACCTTTTTCTCTACATTTCCTTCTAGGAGTTTTAAAGTTTTAGATTTCACATTAAGTCTTTAATCCATTTTAGTTCATTTTTGTGAATAGAATAAGGTAGGAGTCCAGTTTCATTCTCTTGTGTGTGAATATTCAGTTTCCCCAACACCTTTTATTAATGAGAATCTTTACCTCCTTGAATATTCATGTTTTTGTCCAATATAACTTCACAGTATATGCATAGGTTAATTTTTGAACTATCAATCTGTTCCATTGGCCTATGTACTTGTTTTTATGCCACTACTATGCTGTTTTGATTGTTTTAGCTTTATAATATTTAAAGTCAGGAAGTAATTAATGTATTTAACTCTTATTTTTTTCCTAGAGTTGTTTTAAGTATATGGGCTCATTTATGGTTCCATATGAATTTTAGGGTTATTCTCTTCTATTTCTGTTTTAAATGCCATTCGAATATTTATGGGAATCAATAGAGATTAGATTAGAAACTTTTTATTTTGTATGAGCATTTATTTTGTATGAGCACAATGTCTTTCCTTTATTTTATTGTCTTCAATTTTTCCATCAATGTTTTATGGGTTTTAGTATACAGATATTTCATCTAACTAGTTCAATTCATTCATATTTGATTCTCTTTGATAGTGTAATTACTTGGGAATGTTTTCTTAACTTCCTTTGTGAATAGTTCATTGTCAGTGTATAGATATGACTGACACTTGTTTTGCATTCTGCAACTTTACTGAATTCATGTATTAATTGTAACAGGACCATTTGGTCAAATCATAAGGGTTATCTATAAATAAAATTATTTTATCTGAACTTTTCCAGAACTGCCTTGGGTACCTTTTTGTGTTTTGTTCAGTCCCCAATGGTGCCCTATTATAAGCCCTTCTGAGGGAATTACTCTGGAAAAGACAGTGCTGATTTAAATAAAGGTACTGAGTGTGGGCATCCTTCTCTTTATTGTGATCTTAGAGGAATGACTTTCTACTTGATTTTTTATGATTTTTGTATTTATTTTGGAGAGAAAAATATGCCAGAGCATTAATCCAGTCTATCAGTATGTGACACGGGCTCAAAGCCAGAGTCTCGTGCCTGCAAATCCTGGGTTCTGCCCACTTAGCCACTTCACCCACTACAGATTTCAAGCTTTCCCTGTTGAGTATGATTTTTCTGGACTTGTCATCAGTGGCCCTGATTATGTAGAAGCATGAGCCTGCTATTTCCAGTGTGTTGAGAGTTTTTATCATGAAAGGGGGTGGAAACTGCCCAATGATGTTTCTGTTATCTACTGAGAAGATCATGTGATTCCACTGTGATTCTGTCAGTGTGGTCTGTCATGTTTACTGATTTGTATGTGGAACGAGACTGGCATCCCATGGACCAATGCACTTGATTATGGTGTGTGATCCTTTTAATGTGCCGTTGAATTCAGTTTGCCAGTATTTTCTTGAGAGTTTTTTGCATCTGTGTTCATCAGGAATATTAACCTGCTTTTTTTTTCTTGTATTAATAGTTCCCCTCTATGCTTTTGGTACTAGTGTAAAGCTGTATTCATAGAATGAATCTACATGTGTTCCTTCTCTTTAATTTTATAAGGAATGGCTGGGTGAGAATTGGCATAAATCCTTTGTTAAATATGTGATAGAACTTATAGTATGAGTACTGCCTGGCCCTGATTTTTTTGTCAGGAGGATTTCATTTACTTATTCAGTATCCTCATTCATTGATGACCTGCTCACATGTTCAATTTATTTTTTTTAATGTTTTATTATTTATTTATTTATTTGCTGAATAGAGACAGTCAGAAATTGAGAAGAAAGGGGAAGATAGAGAGAGAGACAGAGAGACACCTGCAGCCTTGCTTCACCACTTGTGAAGCTTTCTTCCTGCAGGTGGGGACCAGGGTCTCAAACCTGAGTCCTTGTGCATTGTAACATGTGTGCTCAACCAGGTACACCACTACCTGGTCCCTATTTTCAATTTATTCACCATTTAGTAGTGACAGGTTATATATAGTTTTTTAATTTATCAATTTCTTCCAGATGATCCCGTTTGTTGGTGTATAATGGCTGATAGTAGCCTTTATGATGCTTTTTATTCTATAGTCATATTTTTATTATCTGCTCCTATCTCTGATTTTAATTGAGCCTTCTCCTTTTTGTTGTTTATATGAAATATATTTACTTATTTATTTATTTTTACCAGAGCACTGCTCAGCTCTGACTTACGGTGTTGCTGCTGGGGATTGAACCTGGAACCTCAGAGCCTCAGGCATGGAAGTCTTTGCTTAAGTATTATGCCATTGCCACTGCCCTCCTCCTTTTGTTATGTAGCTAAAGATTTATCGATCATGCTTAACTTTTTTTAAAACCAGTCCTATTTTCATGAATCTTTTTATTGACGTTTTTCTCAAATCTGTTTCATTTATTTCTGCTCTGTTCTGTATCTTTTTCCATCTACTAACTCCGAACATTGGGTGGTTTTTTTATTTTGTTTTGTTTTTTGTTTCTTTTTCCCCCTATTTCCTTGAACTGTAAAGTTAGGTTGTTAATTTGAGATCCTTTTTCCTCCATGTAGCTATTCATCTCTATAAATTTCCCATTATAACTGTTTTTGTTGCTTGATCTTAAGTTTTGGTATGCCGTGTTTCCATTTTTTAAATAATTTTAAGATGTCTTTTTTTGTTTGTTTTATTTCCTCTTTGCTCCATTGGTTGCCTGGGAGTGTCTTGTTTGTTTGAGCTGCTCTTTGATATTTCTGGTTTGAAGTATCGAGGAGGAATGAACAGAGGCCAGTCTGTGGGGAAACTCACAAATAGAAACAGACTTTGTGCCATAATTCATCATATTCTTGGAGCTATCTTGTCAAATGGGGAGGCACAAGATCAGAAGCTGGAGATAGAACCAAAAGGTAGGCAGGTCAGATTGATGAAGACAGGTTGATTTACAACTGGAGGCACTAGGAGACAGAGCAAGATACAAATGGGTAAACCAAGAAAGGCCTGAAAGTAAATGTAAGAATGTGCAAGTCAGGGTCCACAACATAACTCACTTGAATAGTGTGCTGCTTCGTCATGCACACAACCCAGGATGGAGTCTGGCCCCAACACACTGAAGGAAGCTTGGTGCTGTACTCTTGTTCACTCTCTGTCTCTTTGCTTCTCTCTCTAAAACAGAGAGAGAGAGAGAGAGAGAAAGAAAAAAAGAGAGGAAGGAAGGAAGGAAGGAAGGAGAATGTGGATGCAGTTGCCAATTTTTATGGAACTCTGTGTGGTCTTGTGCACACTCTGTGGTTAATTGGGTACTAAATTAACCACAGCATCACAAAATCAATAGCACATATCCCTCTGGCTGAGGACTTTCACAGAGCACCTGCATTCCTGTAATGGGCCAGTGGGAGATAACACACTAAGACAACCTGAGGTTCCTAGTAAGATTCAGGGTGTTGGGTTGTGTCACGGGGGAGAGAGAAGAGACCAGGAACTTGTGGCGGAGAGGGAACACAAATCTTTATTCATGAGGACATCCCAGAATTGGATGTGAGCACAGCAGTTTAGGCCACGTGAAGCTAGCAAAATGGCCACCTCCCACTATGCCCACCAGCCCTTCTCCAGGTCTTCTCTGGGTCGGGACACAGAAGAGAAAGAGAGTGAAACTGGAACAGCAGCAGGATTTATAGGGTAAAAACCAGAAGTGGCAAGTCGGAAACGGAAATGTCTAGGAAAGGGGGTGGAGAGAGGCAAAAGGTATACTGGGAAGGTGGAAGCATCCTTAGCAACTGTTGCAATGGTTTTAACTGAATTAGCAGTACCCTGAGGGGATAACGTGGTGGGGATCTTTCAGACAAAACAATGATTATGTAAATAGACCATAGTGTCAGCAATGAAGGGGGGGGGGGGGCTTAAGGCCCGACACAGGGTTGTTTTAAGCAAAGTAATTTCAGATAATAGGTGGCTTCTAGACTCCCTAAGGCAGAGGGATTTCCCATACCAAGCTTCTGATGTAGCACAGGAATGTCGTATGTAGAATGCAACAGTACCTTCAGGTTCCCATGAGGTAATGACTGGACTTTATCACCCTGCCGCCCGCAGGCTCTCGAGCAGAGGGTGCAAACAGTCTCTGAGCTCATGCCAGGCTAGCTTCATGGGCAGGAGAGAGAGACGACCAGGAACTCATGGCTGAGTGGGAACGCAATGCAATGTATGTATTCATGAGAAAAGAATCTGCCTTTATATCTTCCAAGGCAGAAGTGGCCAGCTGGAAAAGGAAGTGGGTAGGAGAGTGGATGGAGAGAAGGAAAAGAGCGTGAATTCCATCTAACCAGTGGGGATTAAACCAATGCCCTGCAGGCAGGGCAGGTCTCGGGCAAAACAGTGATTATGTAAATAGACCACAACATCAAGCAATGCAGCAGACCTGGCATAATGACCAACAGCTCAAATGCAGGTGTGGCCTCCCTGGCATCCCTCTGCCTTTGTGAGAGTCTCAGCACCCTCAAGTGGCCTTGGTCCCCTCCATCTCCCTTGCAGACAGTCATAGGGGTGGGGGAGAGAGCCCTCCTGAGCTCAGCAGGTGGGAACCTACACCTTCTGCCTTGGGCAAAGAGCAGGGCCAGGCCTCCAGGAGCCAGGTCCCCCGCTGTAGCCTCCACAGCACCGGCTCAGCCTTGGCTGGGTTCCATGACCCTCGGAGGGTGTTCCCAGCGTCTGCAGTCCTTCCGTCTGGGGAGCTTTGAGGTTTTGTCACCGCTGTTTTAAACATTTATAAACAGTAAGAGAATATATAGTGAGCTCATGTCTTGTGCTGCCCCCACCCCAGGCTAACTGAAAACAGACATACTTAGCTCATGGACACATTTATTAAGGAATCAGACTGAAGTCCAGGGTGGGAAGAGTCTGCAGAGGGCTGGGAAAAGCTGCCACAAGATCGAGCCCTGGAGCAGATGTTTCAAGAGTCCTGTGTGCAGAGGAGAGGCTGCTATAGCTGCACTGCAGGAAGCAGTTAGTGAGACTGCAAAGCCCTGGAAGCAAGGAAAGGGAGCAAAACATGAAGGAGAGAAGCAGGGAGGGAGGGGAAGAGCAGATATGGACAGTGGGTGCAGTCTCCCTAAGGCTATAGGGAGATGCCCTTTGTGCAATGACCAAAACAAAAACTTGGTTCTCTCTTGGTACACTTGCCATCCTGTTGATGAAATGATGGCTCCAGGAAAGAAACAGAAGGCGTTTTTAATGAGCTGTGATTCACACATCGGCATAATCTTCTCAGGTGCACAGCACAGTGGTTCCCTGTGTGCACAAGAGTGTGTGGCCACACCACTAACTGGTCCCAGGACATTCTCATCCCCTTAGAATAGTGTCCCCTTAGCCAGCACCCCCGTGGTTGCAGGACATTTTCACCAGCCTAGAATAGTGTCCCATTAGCTGTCACCCCACACAGACACACACACACAATCCCAGGACATTCTCACCACCCTGATTGATGTCCTCCTTGCCATCATCCCCGTTGCATCTTCCCCAGCTCTGTCCAGCCCGGGTGCTTCCTGCAGAGAGAGTCACACATGGGGCCTTGCCCTGCCTCCCCCAGCCTCTGTATTGTGGATGTGTGTTTCCTGTGATGCAACCCAGTCCCTGCTGCATCTGTTGTTCCATCTGAATAGCTCCCAGCTCCAAGTTACATGGACACTCAGGGACACACCGTATGTGTCCAGTCATCTGTGGGTGGGCATTTGAGCCGTTTCTATTTTTGTGGTTCATAGGAACAATTCTGCCCTGAACATTCGTGTAGAAGCATTTATGTGAATATGTTTCCAGTCCATCCAGGAGTAAGAGGGGCCTGGGGGCAGCTCTGCATTTGATCCTAGAGCTACAGTGTGTATTCCCACCACTGAAGTGTGAGGCTCTTGTCGTCTCTCCAGCCACACTGACATCTATTTCTGCTCTATGTCTTTCTAGCCAGCCCAGTATGTGTGATGTGCCTAGGCCCATTTTAAGACTTTGGCTGCAAAGAGAGGTGAATGTTAAAAATAAACGTTGAGGGATTCAGGCATTAGCACAGTGGGTTAAGCGCAGGTGGTACGAAGCGCAAGGACCGGCATGAGGATCCCGGTTCGAGCCCCTGGCTCCCCACCTGCAGGGGAGTCACTTCCCAAGTGGTGAAGCAGGTCTGCAGGTGTCTGTCTTTCTCTCCCCCTCTCTGTCTTCCCCTCCTCTCTCCATTTCTCTCTGTCCTGTCCGACAACGACGACATCAATAACAACAACAATAACTACAACAATAAAACAAGTGCAACAAAAGGAAATACATAAATATAAATATATATATTTTTAAACTAAATAAAAGTTGAAGAAGTAGAGAGACCTCTTATTGGCTAGGGCATCTGCCTGGCAATGCACAGCCCCAGTTGGTGCCCTGGCACCACGTGGGAAGACATAGCACTGGGGAGAGCTCCCATACTGTGGTTTCTCTCTCCTCTCTCTTTCTCTCCCTTTCTCCAAAAAATAAAGAATGGAAAATCAGGTGAGTGAGGACTACCTGTGGCCCTCTGTTGTTAAAATTCGGAAGGCTCTGGTCGGGCTGGCTTGCTTCACGGCGGGTAACAGAGACGCGGAGACAACGGCTGGGCAGGGCAGCTGTATTTCTTTATTCAGGAACAACGATTCACAAACTAAGACAAACTAATCACCAAACAGAACTCTGCTGTCTCTTTGCGGCGGCGCAAGCACTCTCTCTTTTACTCTGGAACTCAGGAACCCTCTCCCTTACTCTCGAACTCAGAAACTCTCGCACTCTCGCACTCTCGAACTCCGGAACCCTCTCCCAGGGTCCCTTGGGGCGGGGCCAAGCAGGCCCGCGAAATTAACAGGACTCATCCAATTCTCTTGGAGGGGGAGGGCTAGAACAAGCCAATGTAAAGCATACGACAATTCCCCCTTTTCTTTTTAACTAAATGACTATAGTATCAAGGGTGTGGGGTGAACAGAAACATATATAACCAAAACCAGCATGTTGCCAAGGGAAGGCCTGAGGGGGCCATATCTGAAAAAAAAAACATTTCTTGCCTCTGGGGGGCTACTTGCCTCGACGGGCATTTGCATGGGGGCGGGGAACGGCCTAGGGTCCCAAAGGCAGCTGGCTGCAACTTACTTACTATGAAACAAAACTTGTTATTAGCATATCTACTGCACGATCTAACATTTCTAATAGAGAAGGAATTTGAGACTTTTACATATCAACAACGTCTTTTAACCTTTTGTTACACCCATTCAAGATGGAGACACACCCTAGGTGTGGGCCGGAGAGGAAACCTCAGGCATGAGAATAATTAGCATAGCCATTGTGCGATCTACCATTTCTAATAGAGAAGGTAGTGTTTTACATATCAACAAGTCTATTTAACCTTTTGTTTAGACCAACTTAGTTGAAATATATTGATTGTTAACTAATTTTTACCTCAGACTTTAAATGTAAGTTAATTTTTATCTTTATGAGAATTACGTTGAAAACCTTTTTCATTTATCTTTGACTAGTAAGAATTTAGCCTTAAAGCTACTGTTTACCAAACTTTAAACATACACATAAACATAGTCATTAATACACGAGGAGAGAAACCTTTGTTACGAAGACATGTCATTTTAAACACGAATTTAAATCTGTACTGTCTTAGTTGTTGGGGGGGGGGTTCACCATCCGGAGGTGGCTTCCCGTGTAGCTCCACTTCTAGGAATTGCAGGTTGCGATCTCTGCACGAATCTCTGCGTACTCCAGCTTGTCTGCCTTCAGACCGGACCGGCGGCTGGAGATCTCGTGTGCCCAGTTTCGGCAGGGAGCCCGGGGGTCCGGGAGGCCCGGGATGGTTCCAGAATTCATAGAAAGAGAGCAGGCAGGCCATCTTTGTAGAAGTCGTGAGCCTAGGTGCCCAGGGGTGGCGGCCATGATAGGCCGCCGCGGCCCTGCCCCATGGCCCTGCCATGTCTGCTGCCCTGCTCGCAGTGGCCAAGCAGTGTGGAGGGATCACGCGTCCAGTGCCCTGCGCCACGCGGTGGAGAGCCGGCTCCTGTGGGCTGGCCTCGGGCTCTTGCGTGTTGACATAGAGCTCCAGCATGTTGGCATTGGGCTCCAGCATGTTGGCATCGGGCTCTAGCGAGCTGGCATCAGGCTCTTGCATGTTGTCCTCGTCCAGCCCCTTGCTGGGGGAAGCACTTCCGGAGTTGTTCCATCCCAAAATTTTAACAACAAATGGCGCCCACGTGGACCTGACCTGCGCATCTCTCAGATAAGTAAAGACAATTTGGCTACCTATGCACTATGGCCTTCTCTTCTGCTTGTGGAGAGATCTCCAAAGGCCTCTGCTCTTTCTTCACTAGACTGTTTTGCTGTTTCTGGAACATTTATGTCTGGACCACTCTGTGGTTTCCACTCGCTCGGGCGAACTCAGAACAGCCAGCGGGAATAGCCAGCGGGCGGGAGGCAAGGCGCAGAGCTGCTGTTTCCACCTGGTGGAACAGCCAGCCAGCCGGCTGCGCCCAGACAACCCCACGCACTGCGTCTGCAACCCCGCAGCCCCGCAGCCCACAGGAGGCCTACGCCACCATGCAAGAGCCCACGAAATTTTAACAACAGCCCTCAGTTAATTCCTCAGTGCCATATTAAATGGGGGGCACTTGGGACACTTCACAAGGAGTGGGGCAATGCTGTGTGCTCTGGTGTCTCTTTTTGTCTCTGTTTCTCACCCTCTCTCTGGAAAAAGGAGAAGAAGCTTCCTATAGGAACAATGGGCTTGTATGGGTGTAAAGCCCCATCAAAGCCTTAATAGCAGAATTAATTAGTTAATTAATACTGTGCCTCCTCTACAGACTCATTATGGGGCTGGGATCTCACCGTCTGAATGCTGTGTCAAAAATGCTCTTTTCATTGCTCCCCGAGACTGTGCATGTGCAACAGCCAGAGTCAGGCAGAGCAGCTCCCAGGGAATTAAGCTGATCTGATCCACTGAGCACAGGGGTGGTGTGGGCCAGTATTTGGGCCTTTTCTGAGCAGATGGAAGCCTGTAAGAGATTGTAAATGTGACTTCTAAGAATAAAAATGTTCTATGTTATTGAAAGAGGACTGGTCAAAGGAGGAAAGTTAAGGGCAGAGGCTGCATGAAGTAAACCCAGAATCCAGGTGGGGGTTGGGGGGTAAGGGGCAGTGCACCATGATAGGTAGGCAGAGGCAACAAAAGAGTGAGGGGCCAGGGACTCCCCTGAATGGGAGGAGGTCCTTGCACACTGTAATTCGTTCCATCAACTGGCACACCCAATTAAATGCACACATTACCATGTGCACGGACCCACGTTCAGGCTCCTGGCGCCCCCTGCAGGAGGAAAGCTTCACAAGCAGTGAAACAGTGCTGCAGGTATCTCTCTCCTCCTCTCAGTCACCCCGTCACCTCTCAGTTTCTCCCTGTCTTATCAAATTAAAAATAATAAATATTTTTAAGAAATAAAATGAAGAGAGCTGCCCTTCTGGGGATATGCAGTGTGCAAGAACGACATAGCAGCACACAGGCTCACCCCCTTCAAGGTGGGCTCAGGGTTGTGGCCCATGGTGTCGGTGTGGCTCTCAGTCTGATCTGTCAGTGCTTCTGCCCCTCAGAGGAGAACAGGAGACCTTGGTAGAGTGGAGAGTGGGGAAGGTGGGTTCTGAGGGAGTGGGAGCATTCCTGCCTGGGAACCCTGCAGCTGCAGAGCTGAGCCTGTGAGTATTGGCAGACCACAGGAGAAAGCAGCAGGACACTCGTGAGGGGCGAAGCTGCCAGGCAGGCTGGTGGTACAGAAGCTGGAGGGGCAGCAGCTGCGAAACAGCTCCCACAAAATTGATTTAGTGGTCAGATCATGATTAAGAGAAGTGACTGCACCCAGTTCACCCCCTCCTCATAGCAGCACACCTCCTGGGGTATGTCCCCATTCAGACATTACAGCTTACCAGAAGAAGGTTCTAGAAAAATGAATACCAGCAAGAAATCTGTCTACGAAGGTCTTGGGATTTTGTTTCCACCGTGTCTGCCCTCTCTTTTCTCTCTGCCAGTGTTTCTTTTTCTGAGAGTCTTTCATACCTGACCTCACCCCCACCGCCTACTCCCCCGGTGGAAACGAGTCCTTGTCTGAGAACATTGTGGCTTGGGGTCACTTCAGCCAATGTAAGGGACTCTGACACAGTCACCTTATATACCTCCAAGCAGGTTGTCTTTATTAGTTTTTTCTTCAAATGGTTTCAGGGGATGCGTTATTGCACATTAATGACTGTGACGTATGCACAGTGAGTCCTTGGTGTGTGTGTGTGTGTGTGTGTGTGTGTGTGTGTGTCCTGGGACATGCCTTTTACTCTGTCAAGTAAAGCTGGCAAGGTCATTTATGAAACCAGTTCATGTTGTTAATAGTTCAAACAGATCTTTTTCATTTTGCCTTTGGAAAGTTTTGCGTTTTTTTTTCCCCTTCCTGGGTTATCACTGGGGCTTGGTGCCTGCACTATTAATCCACTGCTCCTGGAGACCATTTTTCCCCATTTTGTTGCCCTTGTTGTTATTGTTGTTGTTGTTGTTGCTGATACTGCTGTAGGATAAGACAGAGAGAAATCAAGAGAAGAGCGCAAGACGGAGGGGGGAGAGAAAGACAAACACCTGCAGACCTGATTCACCGCTTGTGAAACAACCCCCTGCAGGAGGGGAGACAGATGCTTGAACCAGGATTCTTACACTGGTCCTTGAGCTTTGTGCCATGTGCGCTTAACCCGCTGCGCTACCTCTCAGCCCCCAGAGGTTATTTTTTACTTAAAAAATGTAGTGTTGCTGTATCTCTTGAAGCAGATTTCCAAGGAAGCTTAAAGATTTTAAAGAAGCACTGTTTTTCTGCAGTAATTTTATACTGTTTAGACATTTGAAAGTTGGACCATATATAGCTCACGGAGAGATAGGGTGCAGGCCTTGCCACGTGCGTCAGCCCGGCTTGAACCCTGGTATATGCTGTGCAAATGGAGGAGGCACTGGCACTGGTACTGTGGACAGTATCTCTGGCTCTATCCACATATCTATCTGTGTGTGCTTGTGTGCTCTACATCCTTATTTTTATCTTTATTTATTGGATAGAGACAACCAGACATTGAAAGGGAAGGGGAAGATAGAGAGACAGAGAGACAGGGAGACACCTGAAGCCCTGCTTCACTACTCATGAGGCTTCCCCCTGAAGGTGGGGACTGGAGGTTCAAACCTGGGTCCTTGCATACTGCAACATGTGCGCCCAGCCAGGTACGCCACCATGCTGCCCCCCTGCAGCCCTGCTTCAACACTCTTCATGTTTCCCCCCTGCAGGTGAGGATCGGGAGGCTGAACTTGGGTCCCTGCACATGGTAATATGTGCACTCAACAGGGTGTGCCACTGCCCAGGTCTCACCAGAGCTTTTTTGTTAAATTTAAAATTTTATTTTTTATTTATTATTATTTTTATTTATAAAAAGGAAACACTGACAAAACCATAGGATAAAAGGGGTACAACTCCACACAATTCCCACCACCAGAACTCCATATCCCATCCTTTCCCTTGATAGCTTTCTTATTCTTTAACCCTCTGGGAGTATGGACCCAGGGTCATTGTGGGTTTGCTGAAAAGGTCTGGCTTCTGCAATTGCTTCCTCGCTGAACATGGGCACTGATAGGTCGATCCATACTCCCAGCCTGCCTTTCTCTTTCCCTAGTGGGGCGGAGTTCTCTCACCAGAGCTTTTAGACCTTTGTCCACCTAAGCCCCCTTTCTGTGAATAGAGGAAGAAAAAAAAATTATCTAAAATTCAAAGCAAACTGCAGTTGAATATTGTCCTCCAACCCCAACACACAGCAATGTGTGGTTGTTCTTTGGGGAATTGCAGGTGGCTTCTAGGTCCCAAGGGTCCAAAGGCACCTCAGTAGATGAGATGGCTCCTTGGCATGACCCAAGGGCATTGGGGGTGTTGTGGGTAGAGCAATGAGCAGTCCACAGCAAGTCTGGGCTCCTGTCCTGCTCTAAATGCATTCAATGCACACATGCTCCTGGAAGGTCTGACTCTTAGCCTTTCCACCCGTCACATTGGTAAGTGAGCCCAGTTAAATACTGCGGGGGGTGGGGGGGGGTGACCGGCCTCCTGTGTGGTGAGGCAGAGGCTCTGGAAGGTTGTTTTCAACTTTACACTGTGGCAGCTGAGAGCAGAGAAACCCCTCAGGCCTCACTGGCCCATGGGTCCTGGTTGTTTCCCTCTCATTTCATTGGAGAAATCAGCACGATCATGGCACAGAGATGCCTCTCCAGTGTAGCTTCTAGGGTCAGAGGGGAACAAAGTGTGTGTCTCTCATCCAGCTGAAAGCGCTCATTGAGGGTTTTCTCTGAAAAAAATGCAACAGGTGGTCTCAAGCTCAGAATTTGTTCTTTTTGTCTGTTTTAAACAGTGTCTCTGGTGGGGAGCTGTTTGATCGGATAGTGGAGAAGGGGTTCTACACAGAGAAGGATGCCAGCACCCTCATCCGCCAGGTCCTTGACGCCGTCTACTACCTGCACAGGATGGGCATCGTCCACAGGGATCTCAAGGTAGGGGACACCGATCAACCCACCCCATGAACCTGTCACCAGGAGGGGGGAGGGTGCTCTGCCTGGAGTTGGGTGTATTGTTGCGCTTTAGTTATTGGGTCTTCTCTCCCTCTGTATTTTTCTTATTAAATAAATAAGTAGATAAAACATTTTTAAAATAGGAGAATGGAGCAAAATAAACTGTACTGTAGAATTAAAAATAGATTTGGTAATAATAATAACAGCAACAACCCTGAGCAGCGTCTCCAGCACAACTTGAGTATTCCTTTTTCTGTGTGTGGCACACTATGCCACTCTGGTGCCAGGCTTTTTCATTCTTTAGGGAGAGGGAGCTGAGGGAGACAGAGAATGAGAGGCACCACGGTACTGCTCCATCACTCATGAAGCTTCCCCTTTGCATGGTGCTCCCCTGTGGTGGCCAGGGCCTTGAACCCAGGTCATTGAGCATGGTAGAGTGTGCGCTCTAGCAGGTGAGCTGTCTCCTGACTTGTTCCTTCCTTCCTTCCTTTTCTTTTTTTTTCTTCCTTTCTTTCTGCAGCATGTAGGACTGAACCTAGAGCCTTGAGATCTGCAACACTGCCTAGGTGATCTCCCCTACCCAATCTCTGTTTTGTTGTTTTGTTTTGTTTTTTGAGATGGAGAGGGAGAACAGGCCCTCACACACAGTAGGCCGAGTGCTCTCTCAGAGGAGCTCCCCCCACACACACACCTCATTACATGTTGCTGGTTGGCTTGTTCAGTCAGCCTGCAGGTGGAGTCGGGCCTCCAGCTGTGAAGAGCTCTTGTGGCCTGGCAAGTGTTGCTGCCTGACCCCGCTCCCCACCACCTGTGATGGCTTCCTGGTTTTCTTTGCAGCCGGAGAATCTGTTGTACTACAGCCCTGATGAGGAGTCCAAGATAATGATCAGTGACTTTGGCTTGTCGAAAATGGAGGGCAAGGGAGACGTGATGTCCACAGCCTGTGGGACTCCGGGCTACGTGGGTAAGGATGCCTGTGTGTGTACCCCCTTGCTCCTCTGAGCATGTGGTTGCCACCTGTCAGCTTTAGTGCCTCCTGACCCATGACCAGTCACAGGGACACAGCCGTCTCCTTCCCCTCGGGGAAAGAAGAGAAGGGCTGAGTCCTTCTGGCATGCCCTGGGCGGTGATCCCCAGGGCCTGGCTGGGAGGATTTCTGTTTGATTTGATCCAGGCCTGGACTGCAGGCTGCTAGTGACTTTAGATGAACTCCCAGGCCCCCGAGACCAGAGCTACTCATCACCTCTCTCTGTGCCATGTGATAGAGAACACACTGACAGTGCAGGGGCCCAGGCTTAGGGGTCTCTAAGCAGAGAGGAAACAAGGGTGGAAAAGACTGAGGCGATGCAGACCAAGGCAGAGCCAGAGCCACTTGCCTCTCTCCTTTCCTTCCTTCCCCCATCCCCCCTTTTCCCCTTTCTTCCTTTCTCCTGATTCCATTATAATGATAAATTTGACTCTGAGTTGTTTTACCACAACTAAAAATAATTTTTTTAAAAAAAGAAAGAAAATATGTCAGTTGTGCATCATGCTACAAGCCGTTTTCAGAGTCATCTGCGAGATTCCTTGAGAGACCATGTCACAGGCCGGCGGGTCAGGTTAAGCTGCAGTGTGGACGGAGCATTTCCACTGCCACGCATGGTGCACCAGTGCTACACTAGGGCTCAAACCCAGGACCTCCCAAGTGGTGAGCAATGCTCACCTGCTTGAGAAGCTCTGGCACTCTTTCTTTCTTACTTTTTTTTTTTTTTTTTTTGCCTCTAGGGTTGTTGCTGGGGCTCGTAGCCAGCACTACAAATCCACTGCTCCTGGAGGCCTTTTTTTTTTTTTTTTTCTATTTTGTTGGGTAGGACAGAGAGAGACAGAGAGGGGAGGGCGAGAGAAACACAGACAACTGCAGACCTGCCTTTGCCACTTGTGAAGCGTCTACCCTGCACGTGGGGATCCAGGGGCTTGAACCCAGGTCCTTACACAGGCCATTGTGCTTAGTACTATGTGCATTTAACCGGGTGAGCCACTGCCCGGCCCCCTGCTCTGGCACTTTTCTAGGAATAAGAAACACCTGCGGGTTTCACCACTGATGAAGCATCCTCCCCTGTAGGTGGAGACCCGGGGCTTGGATCTGGTCTTCTTGCATGGTAACATCCTCTACTAGATGTGTCTCTGCCCAGATCCTGACTTTGTGAATTTTTTCCCATTGTCGTTGTTGCATAGGACAGAGAGAAATGGAGAGAGGAGGGGAAGACAGAGAGGAGGAGAGAAAGATAGACACCTGCAGACCTGCCTCACTGCTTGCAAAGTGACCCCCCTGCAGGTGGAGAGCCAGGGGCTCGAACCAGGATCCTTGTGTGGGTCCTTGTGCTTCGCACTATGTGCACTTAACCCGGTGCACCACTGCCCAGAACCTATGATTTTTTTTTCTTAATGCAGCACTGGGAATGAACTCAGAGTCTCTTGCATTCACAAAACCCACCACTGAGAGAGCTCCCTGGGCTGCTTCATTTATTCTTTTGTTTATTTATTGTGGTGGAGATGGG